>NW_027094086.1:59129250-59206673 GCF_029207755.1 Chamaea fasciata | reverse complement strand
GCTATAACTTTTTCTCTGAAATGATTTCACTTATTTAGTGACCACCTAAGGCTGTCTAAGGTACACAGCAACACAGTTTGAGACATCTCTGTGATGTTCTGTACATCACATAGTTGCTAACAACCTGTCAAAGTGATCCTGACACCAAACTGAGAAGCTGATGGTTTTGGTAACATATTAGCAGAGATGAAAAAAGATGGTCCTCATTATTGTAATAAAACCAACAGACACACACTGAGAATCAATTACTGATTCTGTGACCTGTTGAACTAACCCTCAGTCAAGTGAGGGAACTGCACAGAGCATCTTACATTATCAAATGATTTAGGATGGAGCGCTGTCTGAAGACTTGCAACAAGTCAAGGCAAATACATTTCCGTAAATTGTAGCTTGCTTAATTACCTTGTTCCAGAGCACAAAGATCAAATTGAGCAACTTAAGGTGCTGAAGCACTCTGCCAGCTGGTCATGAGAAGGAAATAATTAACACACACAAGAGCTAAGTTTAAGGATGAGATTCCTACTGACAACAGCAAGGAGATCCAAAGTTAAGGCAGACACTGTGTCCTTGACTGGATCCATGTGCCTACAATTTGCAGCACATATTGGATTGGGGAAGAGCACCATGTGTTGCAGCCATTTCAAGCAAGCAGATGGCTTTTTAAAGCGCTCGGTGTAGGGAAAGCAAAGCCCTTTCAAAGGCTGGCATTTCACTCTCATTATTTGTCACAGACTGTTCCACCTCTTGCCTTCACAATGTCCGAATATCACTAAGAAAATTCTCTCTCATGGAAGGCACTGTGCAAGCATGTGAAAAAACATCCCCTGATACAATGAAGTGACCAGTGAGACAGGAAATTAGTAATGATATTTCATGTTTGGAAAGCAATGCCCAACATAAAGTTATTTTTCTTTCTAGGATCCCACCCAACCTTGAGAGAGAAAGCCAGAAGTGACCAAAACCTTCTTTGGTGCCTACCTACACTTCCCAAAGGCCTTCATGCCCACAGCAGAATCTTTTTGCCTACTCTGAGCATCTCTCAAAGCTAAGACCTTTCTTCCATAACCAAATTCAGTTATAAGGTGTAAAGTTATTGTTTACTGTGGAAAGATGAACCTAGGATCCAAACTTTCATCCACTACTTCCCACATTTTTTAATAGGATCTCTCATGCCTGCCTGAATAGTCACCCAAGACGAAGAGAAAAAGACACCTAATTTTAACATATCATCTTGAGGATGGACTCTTTGGAGTACTGTGCACTACAGATTTGTTATGATCAGAGGGGCCAGATGTCACCAGCTGAGCCGTTCATTTGATGCTGCGCCATTGCTCGGTGCTGCTGCCATAGATACTGCCCTGCCCTTATGGTGGCTGCTGTGATTCATTGAAAGTAATATCATCCCAACTGCCACTCCGGGGAATCTTGCAGGCATGATTTTCTAACACAGCATGACCCATTAAAAATAACTGCCAGGAATCCTGCGCTTTATAAAAGGGCATCTTCATTAGCTCTCGCGGTGGGTCGCCAGAAAGTCCCAGGCGCTACAGTAGTCATGGGGTAATTTGTAGTTATCAGAAACATTGCATTTAATGCTTTTATTCCCGTGGAGCTGGAGTCCACTGGTTACTAAACACAGACTCCTCCTCTTAAATCACGGAAATTAAAGAGGGAAGAGACCCATCAGAATTTTTTGTCAATCCACTCTTTGAATGCAAAACTGGCAAATATGTAGTCTTTGCCGCCAAGATATTCAGTGCCAGGGACACTCACCACTTGCTACGGACCACTTCACTTATCAGTGCCTACTAGTGTTTGGCCTTTCTCCTAAAACAATGAATTCCTGGTTATGCTGTGCAGCACTTCGTCCTTCACATAGACTTTCATCAAAAGAACAGACTAAATGACTGCAGAGATCTGTAGATCGGGCCTCTCACCCACAGTCTTTATTCTTTCAAATATACTGGAATAAAAGCTGGTGTTTTACTTGGGTAGTTAGACAGAAGAAATCTAAACTTCTATTTCTATCAGGTTGAATGGAAACTTTTTTTCCACAGACCTAAACAAACCTTCTACATAATTTAAAACAAAAATCTTGGCTTTAGTGCCATATGGACATGTTCTACAGCATCAAATGTCAACAAATCTTATATACCCCCCATTGTTCATTAACACAGGTACACACCTCCCTGAAGATCTTGTCCTTCTTCCCAGCACTGGCACACTCTTTATGGTGAGTTGGCAAGGGCAAAGGCCCCCAAAGAAGAGAAGAATCATGACAGATATTATCCATGAGTTTGTCACCCTGATCCTCAGGTGCTATGTTGATGATTGTCCTACAAAAACCCACCTCTGACTAGAGCAGGAAGGTTGTG
Organism: Chamaea fasciata; assembly: GCF_029207755.1. Classification (NCBI taxonomy): domain Eukaryota; kingdom Metazoa; phylum Chordata; class Aves; order Passeriformes; family Sylviidae; genus Chamaea; species Chamaea fasciata. The sequence goes on along the minus strand of NW_027094086.1, from coordinate 59,204,298 downwards.
GTGACTAGCATTAATAATAGACCTGAGCCCAGAAAAACGTTTTTTAGTCCCTTCTGGTAAAAGTATTTCCTCTTGTACTCTAGGTTGAATATTGACTCAAATGCAGTGGCCAAGTGACGTTCTGAAACTCAGATTCTCTCCAGCATTGAGTATGAGCTATTGTCCTTTGGGCCATAGCAGCAACACATAACAATGAGCAATAAAAAAATAAATTCCAGCACATGTCTTGCTCTGCAAGGGTGTGGACAGAGCTTCAGTGTAAGCTCCTTGCAGGACTGAGAAAGGTCTCCTGGCTATGTTGCAGCTTCTGAATGATGTCCAAGAATGAGTCCTACTTCTGTGGTGAGTATATCAAATAGGGAGCAATCTTTTCCATTATATATTACCTCCCCAGTCATTATGAAATCATTTGGTATTCACTGTGATAGCACCAATCATTAATGCACTCATTTGGTGTTCTTATGGCTTGTCTTCTGCACTTCCCCAGGAATTCCATTGTAATTAACCATTAGTTAATGTAAATAGTAATGGACATTTAAACGAAAGTGTTACCAGGCAGGGTCAGTAGTAGCAGAGAATCAATGTGTTCATGAACCAGCTACTTCTAAAAGCTCCTCTAATGGTAATGAAAGCCTAATAGTAAATATGTTGCTTAAACAGGATCAGGGGCTGTTGAAAACATTTTACAGTATTTCATCTGAAAACCGTATTCAGCATTTCTCCTCCTCTTCCAGCATCTCTAGAAGAGTGGCCACATGGGCAGCCTTCATGATATGCAGCAAATATCAAGGATTACTACAGAGCTTTTCTCTGCAGAACATTATATTCTGCATCAAGTGCACCAGCAGAGCATCAGATGTGTTGACATGTTGCACAGGTCCTACAAGCAATGGGTCACTGGTTTAAACCGAGGACAAGAGAAATAAAGAAAAGTGAGCCTATGAAAAGCTAAACTAGTTTTACTCTTTGCATGGCATCAGTCCTTGAAGAAACTGAGGTAATGAAATGTAACAGAATGGGATCCGGTATAATGACTTCTTCCCTGCCAGACTTGTATTCCTAGAGGTTTTAGAGCTGGAATTCACTGACCTTTGTACATATGACACAGATCTAGTTTTCTGGTGAGAAAACACAAATTATCATTGAGTGAACTGGGAGGATAATTTCTTGCAGAAACCAAAAGTAGCAAAACTTGATGTTTTGCCAGATTATAAAAGGCCAAAAAAATCTCTTTTCAGCCAGGGCACTAATGTGAATTATTATCGTGAGAAAGAACTTCCTTTTGCCAACTGTAATAGAAATGGGAAATTTTCACTGTTCTGTGGTGTGCTAGCCAGGGTTCCTGTAAAAAACAATAATAGAAAATCTAAGTCTACCTCAAGAACGCTGTGTAAATACAAGGCACTTCTTCATTAGGTGGCCCCTTGGTAAACTTCATTAAAAGAACCCGAAACCAAAAACCATGAGAGTAGAGTTACTGAGCTTGTGGTATTTCTATCAGATTCCCTCAGTGCTTACAGGGCCATGCTTTTGCACATTCCAGCTCTTCAGCTGGCCACTCTGAATGGTCCCAAACTGGGAAGCACTTTGTACAGAAACCCAGTTGTGAAATGGAAAACACAAGGAAGAATTTCATGTTATCCTTCCTTTAAAACGAAATATTTTCTTCCTTTGTCTATTTTAGCTTTTTCCTGAAAGAAATGCAGTAGAAATCTTTAATTACTCAGAGAGTTCAGGCTCCAAATTTATATTTAATCTGGATATAAAGGAGCATTTTCTGAACAGATGTGCTGGTGTGCAAACACCTGCTTCTTCCTTTCTCCTGAGCATGCCTAATTTTAGTTACGTATTTATTTTTTTTTCCTCTCTGTTTCTGTTATTGTCATTTCATTTAGGTCTTTCTGATTCTGAACAATACCTTTATTCTTTCAACTCCATTAGATTTTCTGAATATCAAAAGATGCCCTGAGGATCAGTAGGACTTTGAGCAGAGCAGATAATTTCTCTTCCTTAGGGGCTGCCCTTTTGAGGCTCAGGACAAATGGTCGTGGCCCATTTCATCCTGACCTCCTCACTCTGCTGATCTCAGCCATACTGCCCCAAATGGCAAGCGATGTCACCAGTATCAGTGCAGGAGTTGCAGCAGGTCCTGGGTCCCACTTGTGTTGAACTGGCTGCACTTGCCCTTTTCCTCAAGGCAATCACACTGGGCTGAAGATGGAAATTTTTCTCATTACCGACAGAAGACTAGTGCAATGCGGTAAGTTTTTCATCACTTCTTTCTCAATCTATGCTACAAAACTGATCATAAATAGTTTCTGGGTGCAATAAAATTGGGAGCCAGGCTTCTAGAGCAAGAGGGGAGAAGTAGGAATCTGGCAGAGACTTTGGAGCAATCCCAAATATTGGGTGGTGGGTGGCAGGAAAGTGAAAGCCATCTGGTAGCTCAGATTTCCTGTATAAGGAGGTCCTCTGGTTTTGAAAATGTGGGCCTCAGCTCCTCTGGGAAACAAATGCTTGCAAAATGAAGAAGGAAATGTAATGGTTTGCCTGCAAATTTTGATACGTGATGCAGTAAAAACAGGGTTTCTAATAATGACATTTCTACATTTCTTCATTATGAGTCATGAGTAAACATGACATTTCTGCAACGTGATCTAGATATGTGATCAAAGATTAAAATGGAGCCATTTTAATATTTTAATTATTTCGGCACTGTCAGGCTTCAGAGTCTGTTATGCCAACACCCAGTGCAGAGGAAATAATTTGTAACAAAGAATTTTATCAATTTTAGCTGCTTTTTTCTCCTTGCGGATTGTGTGTGAATGGGTCATTATTTTCTCAGATTTGCTCATTATTCGAAATGATCCACAATGAATAATTTATACAAATATTTCTTGTTCTGCAGCTTCTTCACCACCAGTTTGTAGCTGCCTGGGCTACTTTTGTCTGAACAAACATATCACATGGCCTCATTTCTGCTTCCAGGTTCGCTGATAGGTGCTTTGCTGGGTAGGGTGCTCCCATTTACAAATATTTTATGTGCTCTTAGTAGATTTGGCTGTTCTCCATTTAAAAATGCTATTTCCACAAGCAATCTTATGAGACAATTAATTCATTATTATATTCATGGGGAGTGAACAGGAGTGCAAATGCAGCAAAGAGAATTCAAAATTTTATGCAAGGAATTACTTTGCTGATTTTCCTTTCTCCATTTTTGGTTTTTTGGGAGTTTTTTTTCAGTTCTCAGCCTACCCTGACACCTGCATTCACTAACAGACCACAGACCTGTATAACTGGAGGAGTGCCAGTGAGTTTATCTAGGTGCAAACATCTTGGGAATGTGCATGAATCAGAAGGGAGACGCTTTTTCAAACAGCCAGTGGCTTACAAATTACTGATACTTCAGTCCAAGCCAACTGCTCCTAAAGGGTTAGGAATAGGTTCCCCTGTTAGTCCAGTAGTTTCAGGCATTTAACAGTGTCTCATGAAGCATTTGACTTGATAACTAGGGAGTAATCTCAGAGGGCTGAGTATCCACCCTATTATCCACAAAACTTAGCAGTGTAGTATGAGTAAGATGTGGGGATGACCCTTTCATAATATGGTAAATATACAGAGCTCATCCCTTGCACAGAAGAGATAAATCCTTCTTTGTTAAATCTGTATGTCTTCTTCCTGCAGATCTTGATTTTCATGCCACCTGTGGCAATCAGTCCAAATTTCAAATGCTCAACCAGTAAGACAGTTTCACTTGTGTATTCTCTAAATCAATCCGTTTATTCGTGGCCCTTTGTTCTGGAAATAGTTTTTACCTAGCACTTTTATGGTGGGCAGAAGATATCAGAGGTAGGTGTCTCCTCCACAAACTGAATAAGCCTTCCTACAGCAAAACCCATTTTGATTTGTAAATTGGGCAGTCTGAATAATCAATTTTTCATCATCTCCTCAGACAGTCATACAATCCTCAAAAGTCCTAGGTCTCATGAGAGGGCTATCCCACTCCATGATGCATGTAAACCCAACCTTATGCTGGAAATGATCCATTTGTGGTTCATATTTGGTAGTGATCCAAAACCAGAGAGATGCGGTTGGAGGAATATGCCCATCAATTAACATGACTGAATAATTCCTGAATTCCTGGCCTGCCAGAACAGTAGCTTGCAGTGTGGTTCTGGCCATAAAACCAATGATAAGGGTGAGGCTTGGGGCAGGGGGAATCACACAGCTTGCTGCTTTATTTTGTGTTCCTGTGCCACATGATGCACAGGGGCTCAAGTACAAGCCAAAACTGCTTTAGAGAATGCCTGTTCTCCGTCAGTCATTGAGGGTGAGTCACGCACACCGACACAGGATCAGAAAGCCTTCCATTTTGCAAATGATAAGTGATGATGATAGTTAAGCAAGGAGTCCATTGTGACTCTCCTATTCCAAGATGTGTCATTATAAACCTGATGGAGCGCCCGCAAAGAAAATACCGTGCTCCAACTGCTTTGTTAGTTGTCCTTTCTTAGATAAAAGGAACATCCATACACATTTTAAGTTTCACCTTCACATTCTTTATGCTTTCATCCTCAGAGGGGTGACTATGGAAAATGTCTGTAATGCAGCTACCTCTATCTATCAGCCTAGCTTTCCCTGCATCATCCCAGTAATAGCCAATGCCAGTGGTTATGCAGAGCCCTACAGTGGTGCCTCTAGGAACAAAAAAAAAGTGACTCAGAACGATTATTTTAAAATTACTAAAAGATATTTTTTCATTTTCCATCCTCTACAGATGTCATTTTCTTCTGATGAGTGCCTCTAAATTTTGTCCTTGAGTCATTATACACACAGTGTAAGTAAGATGCTAAATCCAACAGGTTATTCTGGCCACCAGATGGAAAAGTTTCCCTTCAGCACCTACAGAAGCATACATACATAACTACAAATCTCATTATATTTTAGGTGTGAGTATCTAGGTATACCTGAAAGTATCTGTAATCACATATAAAAAAATAAAAGGACACATCAAAAAATGCTAAGGTTCATCAGAAAATGGGCAAAATATAAGGAATCAGTATTAAGGTAAGTAACAAACTTTTATTTGGCTTCTTTCTGCCTATATGTCACAGCACAGTCCTTAATTACATTACTGTGTCTTATTTTTCTTCGTTTTCTTCCTCATCTGCAGAAAACAAGGCTTATGAAACTGGGATATTTTTCAGTATTAAATTTTAGCTTTATCTACCATGTGGCTTCATGCACCGTCCAGCTCTGTAGTGTGTGGGAAATGGATTTGTAGAGAATTCTCAAAGCCTGACAGAGGGCTCACATAGTATGCATCTGTATGCAAAGTCTGAGATAAAATATGCTGACTTAGAAAGGCTTCACATGAGACTGAAAATGGAATAAAAGTCTTTAAAACACCTCGCAGGATCCCCGTCTCTGGGTCAGAAAAAGGCATAATCTGACAGTACTGGAAACAAAACTATTGTTTTCTTCTCCCCTTCTTCTTCTGGGGGCATCACAGCAGTTGTTTACTTTTTTTGCTGCATTTAAGATTATACCTTCATGATACTACTATGAAGAAATGTGAAATCATTGTCTCTGGTTTACATGCACGAAAACTGAGGCAGAGACTGATACGAGCATTCTCAAATGTGTCACTTAATTTGGGATTCCCAACTCAAAAAATTACAGTCTGATTTTTAGAGTTTTCGGCATGTTCACAATACTTTCTCTGTTCAGGGCAGAGATCATCTTGACCTCGCACATGTTTGCGGGAAGTCTGCAGCTCTAACAACCAGATCTCTGACCCGAAAAATTCAGGCTTCCCATGGAAGCAACTTGCCTGTCAACAGATGAAATCTCTGGACATGAAGCCTCTGGACATCCAGTTTTGCACGATGCCCGCCTTTGACAGAGCTCTACAGACAGCTGTTTTCTTCTCCTGTGTTCCTTATTCCAGGCACGAGACATCTCTTCATTCCCACAACACAAGCAATGAGGATGTCCGCCTACAGTCACCACATTGCTCAGATACATCACCAGAGCACACAATGTCCTTTGCAACAAACCAGACATGGGTCCTAAAATGAAAAGTAATGACATCATAGAGACAGTGCTATGCAGATTAGGGTGATGATTAAGTTGCAGATGCAGTGCCTGGCATTTTGTGACATTCTTCTTTTGAGCTCTCAGCCACAGTGTAATGCATTTGTCATTGGTCTTAGGCTTATTTATCTGTTTTGCCCAATTCCAAGTTCTTTGGTTTACCTTTGTTAGTTTCTTCTAATTTTCCATTCCTCCATTGCACCCATGATGGAGCAAAGACAGCTTTCAGTATGGAAATCACCACATAAACAATTTAGACTTCATGGGGCCCAAACAACTGGGAGGAGAGTGCTCAGCAACATTAACTTAGCCATTGGTATCGCTGCAATCTATAGGTCTCCATTCCAGATGGGTTGGACCAAAAAGGAGTATGTTACCCAAATAAGCAGAGTTTGAAAATCCAGACTGCAAAATGTATTGTTTCTTTTGACAAGACACTGTTAAGCCCTTCCATTTTCATCTACCTACCTCTTTGCAGGGCCCCTCCACAAGGTGTCTGCATTGGAAAGCATGTATTACATGCATAAGGTTCTTCTCATGCACTCCTTAGGGTAGGCACTATCACTGAGAATCTCAAAACAGTCTCACTTAACTTCATTCACGGCTGTGGGGTAACTGAATCCCTAAAGCAGCTTTGAAAATCTTGGCTTGCAAGTGCTATTGTTTGAAAACTATGACAGTCTGCCTTGGTGGTGACATGAATAATAATGATAAAATGCAGCATATATGCATTGGTCATTTAATTTAGGCCTGACTGCAGACTTAGCAATGCCATCTTCCAGCAAAACAGAATGCCTGTGAGCAGTTCAAAGGTCACAGAAAGAGACCTTGCTACTACTGAGGTAGGATCAAACTAGGATTACTATCTTTTCATGTGATGTGTATTAAATTAAAAAAAAAAATAAAAACCCCAAAACCGTGAAACAACAACAATAAAACAGCCCAACAATGTGCTTGATGAGTTTAAGACCTGCAGGAAAATATTTAATGTCACACGACAATGAAAGGAATTGGTACGAAGCATAAATGGCAAAGCAGTGAAAAGAACTGACAAAAAGCATACTGGCATGTACGGCAACACCCACACAATCAAAAGCATTCAAGGAAATTAAAAAAAGAATCAAATGACTAAAGATCTAGCTAGGCAAGGGAGTTGTATAGCAAAAGTAATCTCCATCCACAGCTATCTCAGAGATTTGAATGAGCTGGAATTTCAAGAATAGGTTGAATCAGTTGACAAAAGAAAAAGAAAGATAATTAATTAGGGTTAGAAAGAGAACTCAGAACTACAATCAAATACCCCACTCAACCTTTTAAGTTCATCAGTATCTCAGTACACACATTTAGAGGTACATTTGACCCCAAAACTTTGGAGGTTAGATTTTGGGGTGGTTCAAAATTGATGAGATACCACAGACGAGTTTGTATTTTGGCTCAGTCCCAAGCAAAAAAAAATCTAAATCCAATCCTTTCCAAATTCTGGCTGCTTGGTTTAACATTCCAGTTTGGATCCAAATCTATACTGCGTCTTTACTTCTGTCACTTACTACCACGTCACAAAAGAAGAACATACATCTGGATGCAATGTAATAATGAGACAAAACATAACCCTGCAATGGTTACCTTTACAGCTTAAATGTTCTGGAGTTTTTTCATGTGATAAGCTGTGCACTGGGGATTTTTTGAAATTCAGGGCATAAAATGCAGGAATGCCCAGTGAGCCCCATTCAGTTCTGTGACAGCATTTGTCTCTTAGTTACAGCAAGGGTAATGTTATCAGCACCAAGCAACCCAGAAGAAAATTATCAATTGGTTACCAAGAAACCTAATGATTTCATCAATATTATTTTACCAGTTACAAAGGTCATTTGGAGAAGTAATGCCACACAAAATGTGCTTGTGAAGTGGGTGATGTGTGGGTGGCTGTTAAGGGTCAACACTTCATTTCTCATTTCTTTAATTGATACTTCTGAATGAGTATTAATTGATCTGCAATGAGAAGAGTGTGCAGTTTGACAATGCAAGTGTCAGGATGGAAGTGCCATTTGCAGAGTGTATATAACCACAGCTAACACCCTCAAAGCGTTAATTCCATTTTATGTCTTTCACATTTAATAGCAAATTTGCCATTTAATCTTTAAGACAGAAGTTACTTATTCTCAATCTACCTCTCACTTGCACTGATATAATCTCATGCCACTCAGACTGGCCTGTGGCATGAAGCACATCACACTTTCAAATCAGGTCCATTTTTTCATTAGCTCATATCCTTCCTGAGATGCCCTCCTTTACAGATGGCTGATCAGCAATCAACACTAGTTTGTTTCAATCAGAAAAGCAGCCGTAACTTCTCATTTAAAGACTGTTCCTGGAGAAGCGCATTAGTCGAAGGCATAAAGCTGGCACTGGGGCAACAGTGACTCTCACAACTGATTTCTTTTAGGATTTTTTTTAAAGAGGTAGACCTCTTTTTATGTAGAGGCCTGTTTTTTTGGTTGTTTTTTTTATTTTTATTTTAAAAGGAAGCATAATGAAATCCATGCCTTTGCATGGGAGCTCTTCCTGTAGCATGGGCAGGTGCCAATAGACTGTAAATCTGAAGAGTGAATACAAAAGGTAGCAAAAGCCCAGGAGGAAGCTAGAGAATAGTTCCCATATGTATGTGCTGACACTTACTCCCTCTCTGTTCCTCCTCCAGCAATGCAGTGTGTTGCCCTTTGAGCCTACTTGACTGAGGTTAAGCATTTACACTTTTTCAGAGGACAGTCAGTCCACTCAGGGAGATACTGGCTTTCATAGCAGGAGACTTCAAAATGATTTCCTCTCTGCTTGGGCAGCTCAAAAACACACGTGCACAGAAGCAAAGGTCAGATGTCATCCAAGTAGTGTGAGAGTGCCAGTTAAACGCTTGGGATATATTTTTATATTGGCCTCAACTCAGCCTCCAATTCTACGAGAATAAACCTGGCACCCACAATTCTCTCCAGTGCATTAACCCTGGGTGCAAGTGATAGGATTTAGCCTTCCAGCACTGACTAGTGGGTGCAGTCAGATAGCTAGATAGCTTAATGATATCATTTGCACACACAGTTAACTACAGGTAGAAAAGAAAGCTGGAGTTGCTGGAAAAAGACAGAAAAAGAGACAGAGGTCTTTTTAACTCTCTCCCCATCCCCATCAACCAGATTTCTTGTATTCAGTGAGGATTTGCTTTTTAGCTTGCAGTCCTCATTGCTCCTTTCCCTGTGGTGGCCATTTGCAGTTAAGTGCATCAGTCTCCTGCTCAGTCTTTTTCCTTCTGTTTGCACAAGCCGGCAATCCACAAGCTACCCACCTTTCTTTCCTTACTCCCTGATTTCTCCTCTTTCATGTCACACACATACCTGCTTTTATATTTGAGCTCATCCCAGTGGTAACTTTTGCTTATTCCCATCTGCCCCTACCCTTCTGGTTTTTAATTGCTTGTTAATACTGTATGGCATTTTTCTGTGCATTTTTTTTTTCCCAACTGCTGATAATTTTCAGATACTCAGTTACTCAGCCAGATCTCTTTTACCCACTAATCTCTGTATTCCCTAGGCCTTTACCCACATCCCTTACTTTATTTTCCTCTACCATCTCCCAATTTTATTTATGCAACCAAGCCTGCCTTCAAAGAATTTGAGGAGAAATCTGTCTCCCTATGCACTTGCCCCGTTGATGTTTTACAAAGTGAGTATGTGTGATGTCATCCACATGTCATCATCTCATCCATGATTGCAGAGGGATGGCATTGGATGATTGCTTTACAGGCTCGTGGGAGCAGAGAGCAAAAAATTCCCTTCTCTTCCCTAACTGAGGTCTCTGGATTCCAGGAACAGAATAAAGACACTAAATTAAAAAAAAATGATGCTGGTCAAACCAGCATTTGCAAAAGGCACCCTGGAGAGGCAGAGCTTCTCTAACCAGTGGATGTGGACCCACCTTGCATGCCTTCTTCAGTTTCTATGAACTCCTGCTACTTTATACCTAAACCAAATGTGAGCTGAGTCCAAAGACACTCTGAAACTTAATTACTACTCCAGTTTAGTATGAAGCCAGTCCTCAAATGGCTGAATTATACCATTTGGAAAGGACAATTGGTTATTACACTTATCAGATTGTTTGTGACAGGAATGGGTTAATTTTCCTAACCTTTTCTGTTCTTGTTCCACTCACAGGGTTGTCAAAAGGATGGATAAACGTGTTGCTATTTTCTGGTTTTGTTTCAGTGTCTATCATGAGAGTGGACCAATTTCATACCATTTGCTGCTTTCATTACTGTCTCAGGGTTGTCACAAGAATTGATAAATTTCAGACTGTTTTTCTTGTCCTCATTACAATCTTAAGGTTGTCATGAGAATGAATTGATTTTGTGCCATTTTCTGTTCTCATTACAGTCTTTGTCATGAGAATGGCTTCATTTGGGGCCATTTTTGTTCCTGTTACTTACAATCTTTTGTCACAAGAACAGGGATTATTTGATGAAAATGAGAAGACAGCATCTCAGACACTGAGATTCAGAGAAAACTTGTTCTTGTGACAGAGATCATAACGAGTACAGAAAGCAGTACAGAATGTATCCATCCTCAGGATGATTTTTAAGGTTGTGATTATTTGACCCCGATTGTGCCAACTGGCTTCGCCAGGATATTTTACCACTTTCATTGTAGTAACCACTACTCCATTCAGGCTGCTGGTAGATTTCTCCCTACTCAGCAAGGGAAGATATATTTCTACAGGGGCTATGAGAAGTATTGCAGATGAACACTGGGTAGGCTTTGGTATCCACAGGAACACCTATTTCAGACTCCAGCTGGGACTTCAGGAACTTTTCATGGGATTCAGGTAGGAATCACCACTAGGAAGGCAGCCATTGAGTACACTGTTGCATTTTGGAGGGTTAAACCCACAGAAGGAGATGCGTGTTTGAGAGCCTGGATGACTTTGGGTATGCCTATGTTGCCTGCACAGCCAGCTTGATCTGAGAGCTCTGGGACTCTGAGTTCAAATGAAGGTAAACCAGTGACTGCAAACAGGCACCTACAACTCAGCTAAGAATGAGTTACTGCAAATGAAAGGGCAGAAGTGAGAGATCAAGGCATGTATAACATCCAGGGCCCAGAAAGCCTAGAAGTAATTATTGCGTTCTCAAAGGTGATCAAAGAGAATCAGCAGGAAACATTAAATAAAGCAGAAACTCATACAGCACGTGGGAAGAAAGTGGGAATGAAAAAGGCATCACAGTAAGACTGAAGCTATGGACAGGGAAAATGAGAAAGTAGTTGCAGAGGAGGGGGCAAGAAGCTCCAGTAGAGGAAAGAATCCTAAGGCACAACTAAACACTTAAATGCTCAGATTTACTTGGTGCAAGGCAGTAAACTAAAAGGAAAGACAAGAGCGGGAGAAAACAAAAGGACAACACTTCCCTCCATGACAGGATGGACAAGGGAGCTCTAAAGAAAGCATTTGTATTTACCAGCCACGTTTTTGGTACTGTTAAGCAAGTGGCAACCTACTGCTTTGAAAAACCTTGCATTAACTGCTTTTGAGTTTGCCAGCTTTTATTTTGCAGATGCTGCTATTTTATTCCTGGTTTTTGACCCCTGGTTCCATCAGAAATTGAGTAGGGGATGTATGTATGGTATTCCCTTTGGCACACCTCATGAGACAGATCCACAGAAAAAGGAAAGGTGACTTGGAAGCCATTGCCATATGGGGGATTCAAGCTGTGAATCAACCCAAGAAGAGATCATGCTAACTGGAATACACCACCGGAACTACTTCGATAATCATTCTGCAAAGCTGTTTGAGAAATAATCAGAAAACCCATCTGAAAATAAGTTACCTGAGCAGTGAAAGACATCACCAGTAAAAGGAGAGTGAGGGGGATGGACATTCCCCACTGTCTAAGTAAAATAAAGCAGGAATGCTGCAATAAATAGACCTGACAGATGACACCTGGTATTTCCTGGGCCAATTTCTATGAACGTTTTATTGATCTTTTACATTCTGATTTGTCCATCAGAGCCTGTGATCCTTCCTTCGCTTTGTCTGCCCCATACCTCCCCCCCTGCCCCCTCTTTTACCATATGTACCTAATCTCACTGCTCTGTCTACCATCTGCCATTGTTTGAAGTATATGGGAATATAAGTTTAATCATAAAAATGGTGGCCCTGGCTGTGTGTACTACACGAATGTTCAACTTTCAGAAGATGAAGTGACCTCCAAATGGCTTACTGCTTTTCATTAATTTCTCTGTATAATTGAACATTTTTCGGCATCTCATTTAACAAACTGTTAAGCTCCTTATTGCACAGAAGGGCCATGTGATGTGCAGGGATTCTGAAATGCTTCTCCTCATTCACAGTTCTCCTACTAATATCCTGGGCATTATTAGTAGTTCACAAAGCCAGCACATTTTCTTTTTGATAAGTGTCCCTGTTCTGCCCTCCTTTGTCCACCTCCAAATGCCTCCTAGTACTTACAAAGAATAAAGCCGTGCTGCCTAACTAGCCTTGTGCATTGGATTGCTACCCCTACTCACTCGGCTGCCTGTAAGGGGATGTACTTATATCATGAAAGATAAATCCCAGCTAGAAATACAGGTCCCTGACAACCTAATCACTGAAACCCTGTCAAGTAACCCCTAATTTTAAAGCAAGTGGTTAATTCCCAGCAAATTGATTTATGCACTGTTTGAGGTTTGGTGAGTTGTGTTGTTCATCTGTTATTACCACAAATTCAGCTCAGCCTATTCATTTAGACCACTGACACAACACAGTGCATCTCCCAAGAAAATTTCCTTTGTCAGCACATCTAGAATTTGCTAATTAAATCAACGATGACATTATTCACTTTCTGAAAAAAGCAACTTCTCTCTCCTGCCCCCATTAATACACGTGTGTGCATAAACATGCACACACCCAGGCATGGTTTTTAGCTGGCATTTGTAAATGTGCTCAGTCCAAAACTTTGAATTATCTTTTTAGCTTTTTTAGTCAGCTCTGGATCATCTGGTCATCTCAGTGCACATGAACTGTCTATATGCATGTGAATGGGGCAACAGAGGGAGCCGCTTGATGCTCATAAGTGATCACGAGTCTCGCTTTTTCACAGCACACCCCAAAGTGTGAATTTTGAAAAAATGGTAGGGTTGGCCAGCAAGTTCTTTTCTCATCTCTGTTACTGCAGCTGAAGTGAATTCAAAACACCAGAAAAGACAGGTCATCCCCCAAGCCCTGTAATTATGAGTCCATAATATCACTGCAACTCTTTGTACTATTTTGGGTGCAGACAATAGAAGAACATAGAAATTAACTTCTTTAAGCATCGAGTAAATTTTTTCAAAGACTTCTTATCTTGAGAGATTCAAAACTCTGAATAAGTGACCAAAATGCTCAGACTCCTGCTTCCCTCAGTGTTAGGTGCCATGGAAGGAAGCCTTTATCTGCACATAGATATGCCCCAGCAAAGGCCCTTGGTTGTGCTTGGGATACTGTTTGCCTTACAGAACCACCTTAATTTGGTTGTACCTTTCCCTGGGGGCACAGTATGGCTTTTAGCCCCATGATGAATCCCATGTTTCCTCAGCTGCTCTACAGACCACTGGCTTATTACAGCCAGGATGTTTGCAATGCAGCTGAAGAGGGAGGTATCAGCAACACTGTCTCCAGCTAAAAACGGTACCCTTGATTCTTATCACTTTCCCTCTGTGGTAGGTGCCTTATTCCCCATTGCCAGATCGGGACATGTCTGTTGTTACAAGGACATAAACAAGAAGATGACAAGGCAATGGGGAGCTGTTTAAAAACCAAATGGCTCTATCGCTCTGGTCCGTATATCAACCAGACTGTGGCAACTCACCAACCTCTGCCTCTAATTGCAGCATAGCAGACAGATTTTTGTCCTTCTGAAGACTGAATTAAAACCAAATTTCACGTTTCAATATTAACTGACCCCTCAGTAGGCTCAGAAAAATAAAACCAAAAAGAAACACTACGCACCATGTCGTAACCTTCCTTTTCAAAGACAGGGATGTCCAGGGGTGTACAGGGGTGTGCCCTGCATACAGTTTTGCTGTATGCCTACTGTCTTCTGGCTGGCAAAGACTTTCCAATATCACTATTTATGAATAACCCATTTGTGTTACTACTGAGACATAAGTGGTGCATTGTACCACCCCTTCCAAGCAGGTCTTGAGGTAACACCTCCTTAATCAAATCCAAAGTATCCTCAATTTTTTTCATTCCATTTAATTCTGTTTATTGAAGCCATTTAATACCCTTGTTTAGTCAAATACAGTCTTGATGTATGCTCTTGGCCTGCTATGGAAAGGTTACAGCGTTTCATGCTTTCATTCTTCATATCTGAAGCAGCCGTGCAGTTTTTCCACCAACTCATTGCTTGCTAATGAACTTTTTTTTTTTTTTTAAGCAGCCTGTCATTTTGTTTAATGTTGCAAAATAAGGCAGTCTTTAAGTGGGATCTGATTTTGCTAAGAGATGTCTAAACTTAAGTGAGATAATGGATGTAACAAAATACCACCAAATATGACAGCTTTGTTCTGCCAATGTAATTTGCTGATTCTGGAAACCAAACGCAGAACAGTCTGTGCCAGTCTTAGAAAAGAGGCTTGTTTGACAGATATAAACCTGCTTAAATATCAGCATACACTACATTAAATAGCAGACTTCTGCATTCATTTGTGGGTTTTAGTCACTTGTCATAACAGAGGGTTTTTATTTTATTTAAAATGTCTCATTGCTCCTATCACTCTGGTGCCCAAACACAGCCTTCTTCCCCTGCCCCCCACACCTAAAGCTGGAAGGGGATGTTGACAGAGACACCAAACTCCCCTAATTGTAATAAGGTTAAAAATCATACTTACCTCTTCACAAAAAAAAGGTTTCTGTCTGCTGTGTTGTGGAGAAGCTTTGGGTTGGACTTGGTTGTGTTCCTTCTGCAGGTAAAGGAAAAATGTATATGTTCAGAAGGGAAGTCTAGGAGCACAAACTGTTCAGAAACTGCTGACTTTTTCTTGTTGACTATGTGCCATTTAGAGATGCCCCTAGAACCATGAAACAGAGCCATCGCTATTTCCTGGTAGTCAGACTCTCAGTGGTCTGTAACAGTATGTGTGTAGTTCAGATTCAGAGTTGTAAAGTATGTGACCAAAAGTTATTGGATTTACCAAGCTTCTGCATTCACTTGGATTTTTTTAATAACCTCCAACACATACACATATATAGACATACCAGGCTATCTTCTGTTTACTTGCTATTGACACTTCCCCATTTATCAGGCCTATTTCCCCTTACCTTAGTCCTTCTGTCCACAGACTGCTTCCACAGTCTCTTCCTCCTCTCTCCAGTTCTCCCATATTGCTTTAATATGCTCTCCATTTTTCATATTTAAAGTTTTAAGATGTTTGGACCTTGGTTTTTAACAGCAATGTATTTCTTAACTTAAACATTGGTAAGGTCCTTGTGACTTTCCAGGTGCCGATTCTGACACTTTCAAGTAAAATGAACTGTAATTGTCACATATTACATGTTGCCAATATTTCCACAGTAAATTCTGCCCAGGAATGTGATGTTGGCAACCCTTTTTCCTGCAAAGGAGGTGTTTTCAAAGCCATCACCCATGTTATAATTCTGCAGTGCTCAGACCTGTCTTATGCTAGTTTGCTTTCAGACACTTTGGATCTGAATATTAAATGATGATTTTTTTAGGTCAAGGAAAATTAATGGTGCTATGACATTTCATCTCACTGAAGGATATGCATCTAAATATGCTGTCCTGACCCCACTGAAAAGGATTTTTCCTAGAGACCTGAATTTCACTTCAATGCTATTCTTTCTTATATGGATTAAGCTCAAGGGAGTCCTAGGTTTTTAATTTATTTGAATCAACAAACTTACAAGTCTCTTATTTTAATAGTAATTAAAGCTATTTTTAGGCTAAATGAATGATTTGTGGGGGGAAACAATATAATAATTAAAAGGAAAGACAAAAGTAAATCTACCCCACAATTTAGAGTTGCATCCCTCAATGCAGAAAATGTTTTTCATATTCTGGTATACAGCAGATATTTCTGGTTGTGTTACCAGTATTATAAATATTTGATAATTTAAATGAATTAAGCCAAGACCTCTTCAGAGATCCAAGTCAGTACCAGTCTGCTCATTCCCTATCCCGCTAAGAGTCATGTAGAGGCAGTGGCTTATTCATGCCTCATCTTTCAGTCACATAGCAGAAGGAATCATGAGACCCTGCCTTGGCTGCTGAGTCTGTGTTGTTGTCCTTTGTCTCATTATGGAACTGAAAAGTCCCAAAAGGCTGAATACAGAACTGTTATTCTGGCCATGGTGTAGCCTCCGGAGACTCTGTTATTCTTCCCAAATGGGTAGGACATGTGGGGTTTACTAATTTTCTTTATGGACCTGACAACGTCAAACACCCTGCAACCAGCAGAGCTCTGCCTGTGACAAAGCGTGGGGGACACGGCGCGGTTTGGACAGGTGCGGCACAGAGGAATGAGACCCTGGAGGAAGCCACGCTTCTCTCCCAGAGAAGCACTGCTGAAACACAATGAAGGTCCCCCACCCTAATCTACAACCACGCATTAGGCAGGATGGAGGGTGCTGGGTGGAGACAAAGGGTTGGCCTTTGAAGAGTGGGCCTTAAAATCTTAGAGGTTTTCGCACCACAAGAACAAAACTGTAGGAGCGAGTGGGATCAGAAAACAGCGCTTTAAGCACTGTGTCCTCTAACAAGAACAGCTATTCAGATAGGGTGTTGATAGAATGCCTATATTTATAGCCACTGCTAAATGAACCAAGATGGATCATTTTCTTTGATAAAGACAAACCTTGTCATTGTACATATTTTAGAAAAATTGTAAATTGTTGATAATCTAGCAGTGGGAGTCCTTACTTTATTTTAAAGCAGTAAACCTCTCCCTCGTTCTGCTTATAAACCTGTGCCTCAAATACTTAGGATAAAGCATCTTTATAACTATTTAAGTTGAAAGCATGAGCAAAGCATATTTTTATGAAATCTCAGTTCTTTCTGAAAAGACTTCCTGGAAGTTTTGACACTCATCATTTTAGGAGTGGCCAAGGTGGGGAAGAAAATTTTGACTTGACACAGCAAAGAACATGTCTGAAGGTCAGTTTATTTTTGTACTGGTAGGAGCCTGTGTGAACCATGCAAATTCAGTGGTGCTGGCATATTTTCCTCAAGATGGATGGACTGACAAATCCTGGACAATTTAGGTTCATATTTAATTTGAGCAGTGATAATGAAAGACAAAATCTTTTGTTTAACCCTTCATGCCTTCAGCACCCACAAACCATATACTTGTAAAAAATAAAGTTGACTCCACGTGTAAAACTCTTAAGTATAGTTCCCACTGAGGTAGATGAATCTGGCACTACTTTTAACTATTAAAACAGCAAACCCTAAGCATTAGGTAACATCTTCTGATTAGTCACTCAAAAGCAAGTTCCACAGACAGATATAAAGGGGATTAGTGAGATCTTTGCCTTTATTTTCCGAAGGGTCCCAGAAGCCTAGCAACATTGCTGGTCTCTGACATACATGGAAATTTGCTACTCAGTATCCTATGGGGAAGAAAATGCACTTTATTACTAAAACTATTCAGAACAATCCATCTTCTTTGAAGGCCAAAACTGAGAGAAGCTATTTAAAGTGAATTTAATGTGACTTCCACTGTAGAGGATGGGAAGCCAAAAGGAGAAGTTAAAAAAAAAAAAATCAATGCATGCCAGGAGTCAGAGAACCACCCACTCATCCAGTCAAGCCACTGAAGAGTTCAGGAGACACAGCTGCCAGATAAAATACATTACAAACTGAATGAGATCCAAAATATCGATGATCCCAACCATCAGCAGAAACAGGAGAACCAAGAGAATTTAACTACATCTGCAGAGTCTAAACCTGAATTAAAAATGAGGGCTCACTGCTCAGGTCAAACAAACCTCATCACCAGGAATCCAAGCAAAATAGAGGTTTTATCCCTGTATTCTTATTCACACCAAATTGTTCATACTATACAAATTACCCCATTGACTTCAGCAAGGCTACATGACTCAGAGTGTCCTATTCAAAATTATTTGAGGCACTAGATTTGAGTCATAGGTGTGGTAGTTTCCTTTCAGTCTCTTAGAACGCAGGGCTGGAAATAAGATGGATGGCACGGACAAGGCTGTATAATGGGTAAAGGTGGCCATCAAGTTGAGAGCTCGTGACCAGTCCAAAACCAAAGCTGTCTGCACGCATTCCTGGGGGAATGACTACCTTCTGGATTCCTTCTCACCTGTAGAACAGTTTCAGATGCACCACTGGACACACCCTAGGTAAGGTGCCTCACTTCCCACCACCTGCAAAAGCAGAGATTTCTGCTGACACTCCTTGTGATCTAGCAGAGCTGATATACAAAGAGAGAGCCCAGACCTTAAATTGCATCTTCTAGCTCTTGGCTGACCAACAGACTTGGAAGGGGACCTTGATCCAGCACAGATGCAGAAAATTTTAGTAGCTGCAGACCCAGCAGACCGAGGGCTTACCAAGGAGAATCACCATCAAAAAACCTGTTGGGGCTCCAGATCTCCTGGGTACCATACAGAAAACTGCCTGCACACTAAGGTATAGAATCACGGAATCATAAACATTGGAAGATACCTTCAAGATCATCTTTTCTAACCATCAACCCAGCACCACCATAATCACCCCTTAACCATAATCCCAAGTGCCACAGCCAGACACCTCTTAACACTTTGAGAGATGGTGACTCCACCACATCCCTGATCAAATTATTCCAAGGCCTGGCCACTCTTTCAGTGATTTTTTTTTCCTAATATCTAATCTGAACCTTAACTATAGAGCAGATATGAAGATAAGAGGCTGTCACAACTCTTTCCCTGTGTACATCACCAGATCAGCAAGGCTACTTCTTCCAGACTGGACCTCCTTAAGTTTTACACAAGCCTTTCAATATTCTCTTCAAAGGTGCAGGTCTTTGGGTTCTGCTTTGAAAAAGCATGTCTTGAACAAAACTCCCTCCAATTACACCCATAAGAGCACTGTCATGTCTGAAGTCAGTTTCAAACTAATTGGTATGAGGTAAAAAATGCATTGGTGCTGTAGGAGGGCTATTTGTTCATCCTTCTACGCAGGTAGGCCAACATTCTAGTACTTAGCTCTATGAGGGTCTAAAAATTGACTGAGATAGTGAATGTTGTTGTATCATTATCAGAGGGAGCTTGATTCATTAAGATTAAAGGATGGTACCAATAAGGATTCCTCTTGAAGCTTATAGAAAAGATAACTTCTCCTCTCTTAATTAAAACACCATGTGTAAATTATTATTGTACAACACATAGCTATATAAACTATTAGTCTTCAAACCATGTTTTAGTCTTCATTTTAGGTTTCTTCTCTCCGAATCAGAGATGTTTGTGGCAACCAACCCATTTTCAGGTACAAGGGGGTTTTTTGGTTGTTGTTACCTTTTCAGTTCAGCATTTCCTGTGTGACTCCCAGAGATGATGGGAGTGCTCTCCTCACCCAACACACGGTCTTCCAACTCCAGCATCAGGAGGTAGAGAAGTGCGTTTGCATCTGCTCTGAAGGCAGCTCGGGGATTGAGAGTGATAATATTTCACCCATACTCGAAGAGCAGAATGAGGGCAATTGGAACACTTTGCTGCTGGGTGTTGCATATAGGTACTTCATGGATTGGCATAGATATTCAGAAAAATTAACAGAATACCCTTTGGCCTTTAGTGCCTCTTATGCTACAATATGGTACAGTATTGTCCATGTTTTTCTTCCTGGAAAACTTGTACAGACAAGGGAAAATGGTGATTGGTAATGCTGGGCTCCCAAATGGTTGTCAGACACCTTTCTTCTAGTCCTCTTAACCCAATTTTTGCATTACACTTGCCACTTTGACCCTGACACAGTGCAGGAATGATCAAGGTTACTTTGCCATACTGCAAACACTGTAGTTTGTCACAAACATGAAATAGGGTGACCCCTGAGATAGTAGGGCTGCAATTCAAGGAGTCTCCTGTTTGTCCTAGTTAATGAAGAATAAAGCGTATTAGTCTGTAATACAGAGAATCTTTGGTAACCTTCGTGCAGAAGATGCCCAGAGTGAATGTCCTTTAGCAGTTCAGTAAAAAAGGCTTATAAACATGTTTTCTTTAAGCCTATGTACACAATAGGGAAAACCATATAATAGAAGTGGATTATTCAGAAAAGTGTTTTGCTGAAAACTTGATAAAAAGGTTTTGGTCCCATGGCAGAAAGCTTAGTTACAAAAGAAGAGAAAAAGAGACTGCTCACCACTTACAGCCCCTTATCTCACAGATGTTATCAAGATTTCAGTTCAGCCTTACCAGCACTGAAAGCAGGAAGGAAGAACTTCACAGGCACAATTACTGCCTGCCACTTTACCCCCTTGAGCCCGAAAGTGTGTCTCATTCAGGGGAGTCCCAAACAAAGAGTTTTTTTCAATGCTGGTAAGAATATTATTGCCATTAGCAGTATGGACAACTTTCCAGCTAGAAAGGAATTCCAGCTGGCAAGGACCTGCAGCATGCAGAACACACAGATGTCCCTACAAAGGAGGCAGAATATTTCCCCTCACCTTTGTTCTCCTCTTGCAGTGGTGCCTGGTTTTCCCAGGGAGCCCAGCACTTGGCTCCTCTGCAATCCTGACTCCAAACTCTGCCTGCCCTGGCCCTTGGAGCCTACTTTGAATGGGCGATGAGCCATTCCTATAGCTGACTGCAATCTTCATTGAATAAACGAGGCAGATACCCTTTTTAATGAATGAAACACATTCTCTTTTATTACAGTGGCTCAGACAAAAAAAAATTAGGGTGGAGAGAGTTCTAATAATTCAGGTATGATTAAAAAGAGGATATTTACTGGCTTGTAGGCCCTGGGGAGAAGAAAACAACACGGCAGCATAGTTTCTATATACATCCCTAGGGAAAAGTTCAAGAAATAAGAAAATGCATATAACCATTGTTCGTGTGCATTATGCGAGCTTTAAAAAAAATAGATAGGGCTGAGTTTCAGAGTATCAGGAAAAGTATTTGGGCTGCATTTAAGTGAGAAGGATTAGCTTGCATGATGTTGATTTATAAATGGCAACAACCAATCCCTTATATTCTCTCCTGCAGCCATCTCTCCTGCACAGTAATTCCCAATGTTCCCTTTTGAAAGCCCTTGATACTCAGTTAGCCCCGAGGTATAATGTTTGATAATATAACTACTGCTTCTGTCACTGCGTTTTGTACAAACGCATTATATGTGGCCCAGAATGGTAAAGATTTATGTATGGGTATGGAAAATAAAAATCAGCATTGATTAAAAGCCCCAGATAGACCATCCAATCCCGCCCAGAGAACATCAGTTATTTTGCATTTTGACGTGGCGATTGATAACTCATAAATGCAAGCAGGAATGACAAATGCGGATGGAAACTGGCTTTGACAAAAACGATAACAGTATCAGTCTCGAGGGGCGATGGAGGTATAAGCAGGAGCTGTTTAAAATATTTAATCATTTTATGAAGGCTGCAAGATGTTGTTTGACCCTGAAGGAGTGTGAATGTCACATGGATCAGAAATTGCCAAGTCTTTGAAGTGAAATAAAAAAAATGGTGTTATTATAGATCCTTCTTGACATCCTATCATTTTTGTATAGGATTAAAAATATGTATACAAAGCTCTAGATAAAGGACTCCGGCAAAAGATGTCTTGGTTGAAGGGAAAAAAAAAAGTAAAGACATACTGTTGTGAATTTTTACTTCAAAATCCCAAAGCGTCTCTTTTATATTCTTCTGGAATGGCATGAATAGAACCAGCAGCCCCCTAGTAAAAAGACTCCTTTGGTTTTTAACTACAGGGTAAATTACGCTTTACTTTTGTTACCTTGGGTCTGACTTTTGGTCTTCAAAAGAAAATCTTTTTTTTTTTTTCCCCTTGTATTTAACTGAGCGACAGGTATTGTGTGCAAATGTATATAAGTATATCCATATGACCCCTAGCTGTAACACTACATTAAACATATTTAATTTATTATATGCATGCACAAAGGTATGCAATGAGCAAGGTGTGGGGTTTTTTTATGAGAGGGGAAGGAACTGGCAACTCAACAGTGAATTGATATGCTTAATTCTTATCTACATTTGTGTTTTCAAAATTTCCAGGTCTTCCAGAAGACCTGGAACCTAACCAGTCAAGAAAAAGTACCAAAGCCACAAGTAAATTCTTAGTGAATATTCCCATATGAGTGAGGATTAGTTTATGTTTCACTGTGGTATATCAGCAGATGAAATATTACACTGTACATTTGCTCTTTATCGGGTGTATTTCTTCCCTCCCTCCCTCTTCCATACCCTCATCTCTCCCATAAGTAACTGGGCTTTGCTTGATTTTATTATTTGAATTTTGTTTAGTCAGGGTCATATGGATGTTTAGAAGAACATTTATTTCAAGGGGGGGATTTCTGAAAACCGTGGTTCTTTTAGGGTCTGGTTTTGTCTTGTCCTTGAAATATGCTCTTTCTTTACTTCCCAGTTTGGCCTGTTCCATATATTTCTTCAGGGCAATTAATCATTTAGACTTGACATATAATTTGTTTATTCAGTAGTTATATATATGCAACCTTTCTTTTTTTCCTCCCATTAAAGGTTTTGCTTTTCTATCACAGATGTTTTCATTAAACCTCTGTTTTATGCCTTTACCTAATATTCACTGCTAGGAGCGTGCAAAGATCTTGCTTGCTTTGTATTAAGTTCCCCTCACCCTGCCCAAACCACTAGGAAATTACACAGATTCAACTTCACAACAGACCCCTCATGGTACAGTGCGGTCACAGCTCTTTGTGTATCCTGCATGAGCTGATCCTTTTATTTGCTTAGGATAGCACAGATGCTTTGTTCCTCGCCGTAGAAGGGATTCTGCCTATTCTCATTTACATGTCCCATTGATTTCAGCTAAGTACATACAGTACATGGTATTGCAGCAAAGACCATTGGAAATATCTCTGTTATTGCAGCATGCTGCACACTCTGCAGCAAATCTGCACCACAATAAACCTCTTCCTGCAGCATCCAGAGATCCTCAAATAGCAGCAGGAGGGAAATGCCTGATGGTGTCCTGAGTGATACGTTACATATGACTGTCACTTGTGGTCTGCCTGCTGGAGCTGTTCCATCCTGGTTATTTATTAAAGAAATTTCAGGGTCGTTTGGGGTTTTTTTCCCCTCCCATTCTTATGAATTCCAGAACTTTTCCTCCTCCATTCACAAATGAGCTCCCCTCTGAAGTCTGAATGACAAACTGAACTTCATGATCTTAGCATAGCCCCATACAACACACAGCTTTTTGAATACTTCTGCAGGAATATTTCATGCTGACGGACAATGCCAGAAAGGACAAATGCCTTTGTTGCCATTTTACTCGTGCACCTTCCCTCAGTATGTCCCAGTCACATCCAGGACTGTTGATTTTAATTTGCCAAGTCTCCTGGAAACAACAGGAGAGCATTCCTTTCAGATGGGACTGAATTTGTCCCACAACATTTGCCTCTATTTTAAGCTAAAAAAATTCCTCCCTGCCTTTTTTTTATTATTATTTTTTTTCCCTGTCACTGCAAGAGGGTCTGTCTCTCTAATGACACAGGTGGATGTGGTACTTGCCAAGGGGAGCAAAATATTAGGAGCAGAAAAATATCTACTGACATTTCACCACGTGAGTGGCTTTGGGATGGCATAGAGAACACTCTCTCTGGCAGCAAAATCCCCAGGCCAGGTCCTTGCTGAAGACAGGGTATTTTCTATTCGGGCCAGTACACAGCAAGGCTGTGACAGACACCTCAATGTCACCTCCAGCTTTGAGCCCATTTGCAGTTGAAGGTGCCAGCAATGGTGGGTCAGCTTCCCTCTCAGAGGAAAGAGCTAAGCCCAGCTTGTCCAACCAGCAAACTTAGATAAATTCAGCTCACCTAAATTATTTGTAGCTCTTATTCCTGTTTAGATGTGTGTACTTTTAAAACACAAGTACAAGTGAAAGCCAACAAAGGAGAGGTATTTTGTACAACCATAGTCTCCAGCTTGGACACCTAACTGCTTTTAACTGGAGCCATAAGTCGTTCAACCATCAAAATAAATGCTTGTCAGAATGTAGTAGCCGATTCTATAAGCTGGATCCATTAAATGGACCTTGCATACATTTAACCAGCTCTATACCCACCCACCTTAAATGAGAAGTTTTTGTGCCTACCGTATGAAAGCTAATTCTGTCAATGACCTTTCTACAGTCATCCCACCTTGCTGCCTGCCTTCTCCCAGAGACTGTCATTCTCCACTTTCACACCAGAATGGAATAGCACTCTGGCTTGCCAGTTTTATTTGCCTGAAAATGCAAATATAGGTAAACCATGACACTCATGAATTTATGATGATATTTGTGGATGAATGCATGTTCCTCAGTATTTTTTTTTCTTTTTTTTTTTTAATAAAGGTGTGATTTGTTAAAATTTTACCTTGGTATTTTCAAATCTTCGCAGCTAAGGAATGACAAGCTTTCCTGGAAGGTAGCTTTTATTTTAGAGTAGACCAAATCTTTAACAGAGAATGATTAAAGATAGTGAAATATTTTGTTTAGGACAGTGCGAGATTTTCATATCAAATGAAAATTAAAAACCAAAAGAATTTAGGGTAGACCAAACTGACCTGCTTTTGTAACTTTTCCATAACCTGTTAGCAACCTGTAGTGGTCATTTTCCTCACAGCTCTTCTCCCCAAACCTCCAACTTCTTTTCCCTCGGGGATTTCTTTCATGCAACTCTTTTAAACCTGCTTGTTCTCTCCTTGGCCTATTCCTCCCTCAACTCATCCCACAGGGTGCTTAGTTTGGAAACCTCTTCAGTATAAATCCAACCCACAGAGAGCATTCCCATTTGGGAAGACTGGAGGAATGCCTAGGTAGCTTGGTGCAATGGTTCAGTCTTATGTTTTTTTATTAAAAAATCATCTTCTTCCAGAAAATCTGCCACCTTCTCTGTTATGTGTAGATCTGCTGAGGTTGCATCATATAAACCAAACACAGTTTGGTCAGCATATTTAATTCACCCTTGTTTCTTTGACTATCATTTGTTTATCAGGAAAAGACTGGTCTAGACCTTAATCAAAATGAGGAAAATGAAATTCCTACTAATTAGGGAGTTCTCAGTACTTTCTTCATCTTTTCAAAGATGAAGAGGTTAATCATTTGCAGTCAGACAGTAAGAAATTAACCACTTGTCTCTTCCTTCATCTTCTGTGCAGTTCCTCCATTTCAACATCCTTGTTACTAAATCTGAGACAATGTGTAATTATACAGAAGGAAATCTCTCTGGGGTATAGCTGAAGTTGCTCAAATTGTGCTGATTTACAGAGATGAAGGATTTTTATTTTTTTCCCCCAACTAGAAAAAAAAATTACCTTTTTTTCATAATGGCAAACAACCTCCTGCAAAGTCAACTCCTTTTCTGAAAGTCATTGCTAGTTTTATAATTTCTGAGTCATTAGATAACAGATAGAACTCCACACTTAGTGGTTTCAAATGTTTATGGTCTGCAATTCATTCTTAATGAGCTCTCTCCATGTCTTTATTCTTCTTCACACCCTCCTGCTGGGAAATGTCTTACTCTGCCTTGGCTTTTGTTAATGATTCCACAATCATTTCAGAGCCATTTCTTCTGCCTTATGTAATTCTGACACTGCATAAGAGCCTGGCTCTGCAGCCTCACAGTTGGAAATGTAACCTTTAATGTATTAATTTCTCTTGCTCAAAACAATTTAACCTCTGTCTTGGTTTTGTGATTGCTAAGTGTTCCAATTAAATGCCTCTTTCATTTTTTGTCCTGGAGGGCTTGATCTTACCAGTATTATGTTTAACATACCCTACCTAGCAAATGATGAGCACTCCAGGGTCCCCTCAAGTGTTCTTCATCAATCCGTTATCTATCTCATGAGTGTCTGACACATTTTCAAAACAACAACAACAGAAGAGATTAATTAAACTACTTTTAAACACTAAATAACTAAAACCACTACAAGTGGAAACAAATAATTACATAGCAGGAGAAGGAGTAATCCAGGAGGAATAAATGCACTCCCCCCCAGCCCCCTGATCAATAGTAACCCCTGAATGCTATTTAAATGCTGAATCTTCCGCATCAGGATGCAGCCGGGATCAGGAGTTGTAAGAATGTGAAAATTAATCACAGTAACAAAAAGTCTCTCTGTCCTTGTCTTTTTTTATTTCACCACCTGGCACTTAACAAAAAATCATGCCCAGCAAGTTCTGAGAGGTTTTGAACCAGCATCCAGCAGGAAAACATCTTTTGGAACAGAAAGAGGGAGTAGGAGCAGGGGGAAGGTGGAAGGATTGGAAAAATATCCTCAGATAGGTCACTACCCCTAGCACTATTGTTAGTAAATGGTATCATAACAAGTTGGCTGTCAGCTGCTTCGGTGGGGGAATTCCATGTTTTCTGCTTCCTCCTAATTTGTATTTGCCCTAAGTCAAAATTATTTTGGCCGTCAGCTTTATTACATCAGCCATTACAGCTTCTGTGTAAAGTAACTGAAAGAGCAATAGAGTAAGACTTCAGCTGAGCCCATGCCTGTTTATCCCCAACTATTATCAAAGTGCTGCCTACATGTGTCTGGACTCAAAACACTGTGCAAGTGACCCAAGAGCAGAAGTGACAGGAGAAGCAGGCTGGCTTGTGTCACAAGTTCTGGGGGCCACACTCAGGCTGCCCACCAATGGTGCCATCACACCTGCTGTGCCCAAATTCAGGGCAGCAGCAAGCACCTGAGGTTGACCTGCCACTCCCCAGGCACCTCCATGGGCAGGCAAATGAAGGAGCAGCAAGACCTCAGCCAGGCATCTGAGGCACAGGGGAAATGGCTCATGGTCCTCAGCACTGTTTGCTGATGCTTGCAGCTGTAATTCCAAGTACTTCTCAGACAAATGATATTGTTGTGCATGCTTCACAGGCATTATGTGAAAGCAGGAAAGGATACAAGTCATAAGGAATTATTGTAAGGCTAATGCCACTCGCTTAGTTGTGATCTCTTTTCCAGCCATCCATCTCCAGGGGCGGTTAAACTGTAGCCCAGGGAGATCCACATCGCAAGTGCAACCTGTCCACTTGCTCTTTCATAAACACTTTCTGGACTCTAGACACAGGAGAAATAGCTTTGGCATGTTTCTTGACATTAGAGCCAAAAGTGTCTCTCTCTGTCTGTACCCACCCTCCGACACAAGCAGCTGGTCTAGGCTGAGAGTGGTTATTGGTTTCTAACCCCACCTCTCACTTGCAAACTTTAAAACCTTTAACTCTGCACTTTTAACAGGTTGCAGGGCAGGGCGTTGGTCTGAGAGCTCAACAGACCTTCAGGGGGAGCATGGGAATGTGAGACAAGGCCTTGCACTTTACTGAATGTGCACACACCTTTTCATCCCTGTCTGCCTCCTGCAATCTTCTAGCTGTACTCACAGTGCTGTCTTCCCTGCTAGGGAGCCTGATAATTTTTCCTTTAGCTTTTGTTTTCAGCTTTCTGCTCTTCTACTGGGACCTGTCAAGACCAAGCTCATCTCTGAAGCATCAAATCTCATTCTACAAAATGCTGCAACTTCCAAAATCATTAAAGGAGTGCCTCCAGTATTTACCACTGGCATGAGGTCGAGCACCACTTGTCCTGAATTGCCTTAGTTTTTGGGGTGCTTCCACCAAGATGATACAGTAATAACTTTTCCCACAATGCTTCTAAATTTCTTGGAGTGCTGGTCAGGCAAGTGTCTGACTGCCCATGGCTCTATCACTGTGTGGTAGCTATGTTCTCAGACACAGACACAAAAAGGGCATCATTTAGTTGCCCGGACAAAAGTACCTTGTGCAGTTAGAGATTTCCTAAGTGTCCACATGGTAACTGGGAGATATGACAAGGGACCTGTGGAAGACCCAGCCCACAGCAAACCAGGCAGCTGAGTGACCAGAAGGATGCCCAGAGTGTCTCAGATGGTCCTAGATACCTTGGTTTGGGCAAATGAGCTGTGCCTAAAGTATCTGAGGCTCCTTAAATGAATGATGAAAGTTTTCATGTGCAGGGCAGCCATTATCTGTAGTCCCACAATCTGGCAGGAGCCATGGAAGGCTGCTGCGAGCTGGCGGGATGGCATTGCTCCCCAGAAGTCAATATTTACAAGACATTGCCAGATAGGTGTGCAGATCTTCTTCATCCCCAGACAAATCAAGAGTCAAAGGAAGCAGGTAAATGTTTGCAATGTTCAGCTCTCCTCTATTGCTTTACCTCCACATTTCCACATAGTGAGGAGACCTTTTCAGCAGTAATGAGATCTCAGCATCCTTTTCAATTACATTGTGGCCATGGAAAGCTCTTGAATAAATGCATTTTTATTTTCAGACTTGCAATTTTTACCTGTATTTATCACAACAGCTCCTGCAATCACAGCCATGAGGTTTAGTTTTAGCAATTATCTGCTACAACAGCATCTCACTTACTTGCCTCTTATTTAAAAAGCAAAACCCTGTCTGCTCACAGACCATAGCACTTCAGGAAGAGATTGGTAATTTGTAGACTGACGTTTTACATTCATGGATGTTACACATTAGCAAGCTCAACCTATGGTGTGCAATCTCTGGTAAAACTGAAATTACAAGTGTTGCCCCCCTTCAAAAAGAACATGTGGTTCACTGACAAAAACATATTTAAGTGTGTATAGGAAATCTTCTGTGAAGAAGTGTGATGTCTAGGGAGACTTTTGAGATGGGATTCTTCAGATGATGTGCCCTTCACTGTAGAGCCTCCTCCAAAGTCCTGTATCCCTACATGCTTTGGCACAACCAGACCCTGCTCCTAACTGGAATCTTTGAGCACAAGATAAAAGAAAAATCAATAAAATAACAAAAACAAACAAACAAAACCAAAACCAACAACAACAAAAAATATCACACAGCTGATTCAGGTAAAAGTCACACATTAAGAGTTACACTGAAAGAACTATTTGCCAATGGTTTGGAAAACAGTGCTTGTTTAAAATATATTGGTAATATTAATTTAAACTCTTCATTACTATTATTTGAACCCATACCTTTTTTCTGCCTGTTGTATACTATGAGAAGTAAATTAAGTGAACACTTGAGGCGTCCTCTAACTTTGGATAGATTTTATGATTCTGTGAGAATATACCAGCTATATTTCATTTCTCTTGAGGATTCTACTCTTGAGAAAATGGTTTAAAATTTTCCAACATAATTGGGCTTTCACTGGAAAATTAGGAGTTCATTTAAATAATTTATTTCACATAAAATGTCTTTATGTAGAGATTTTCAACTTTACATTGTAAAGGCAAGAACTTCAAACCCAAGAACTTCAATTTCCAACACAAACTAAAATAATTTAGTTTAACAATAGAACATCTTTGAATAAAGCTTGTCCATTTTCAATTTTAAATGAAAGAAAAACAAATTGTATATGGGCAAAATGCTATTTTCTAATAGTTCTAGAGCTGACCTCTCCATTGAAGCTAATAGACCAGATCATAAGGTATTCATTCAGTATTCTCTGGGGAATTTCTCCAGTTTTACACATGCAAATGCCAAATATCCAAATATTAAGTGTAAGAACATTTGAGCATTACTTTCTGGAAACAGTAGTTGCTCAGCATTTATCAGTCTGTGTAACAAACTTCTTCACCCATGGCTGAGTACCGTCAGATGATGAATGCTCATGCAGTTTTTCTCAAGCTGTGGGATGGAATAATACTGCAAGGTACTTTTTTTTTTTCCTTCTGTGAAATAGTCTTCTCACAGAACTATGCTAAAGCTGAACTACTCCTTCTATATACAAGAGAACTGAACAGGCAATATTTCTGCTTTTGCTGATCCAGCAAGAAAGACAAGCAAAATGGCTCTCCTGGGTTAGAATCTGTCCAAAAGCAGCAGGGAATGTGAGGATAGGTCTCCTGTGCTTTGAGTAAAGAAGTTTCTGCTGGAGCTTGTACGCTGCAGCCAAAGTTAATTAAGAGCACAAAATCAACTTAGAAAATTAATAGCATGATTTTTTTAAAGCTTAGGTCTGCAGAAAAAAATCTCAGATATATCTGCAAGATTTTGTACAAACAAATATACACAAATGCAAGATAAGACGTTATGACTTCAAAAAAATTGTCACTGCCTAGCAGTTACCAAGATCGTGTTAGGTACCTTTCACAATGGATAACGTGCTCAGGTAGCACCAACAACAGGGAGCTGCAGCACAGAAACCCATAGATGTGAGTGCAAATGCAACACAAAGGAAGATTCTGTGGAAATTCAGACACTTTTCCCTGCTAGTTGTATGTTCTTAGATTGTCTTTTCAAATGCTCACATGCAAAAAATGAAAACAACTGCCCAGCTGCTGAAGAGCCTTGGCAGAAGGGTGCTCCGTACAAGAGATGAGAACTTTGTGATTGTCACCTATGGATTAATTACTGTCAACAGGCATCATAAAGCCAACCTGCTCTCATGCAGTAACAGGCTGTGGGAGTGGAACCATGGACCACAGTAATTTGCCACACTGCTCTTCACTCCAGACTACAGTCAGAGTCCCCAGCAAGGGATGGTGGGTGCCTGCTGGGAGGAACATGGGCTTGGAATGCCCCCAAGCACATCACCAACACCACTTTTATGGGTGTCATCTGTAGCTTTTTCTCAACCAGGTGACCCTACCACCTTTCTCACTGTGTGACTACATACTAAGGTTTGTCTGGTATGGAGTTATGTTGAAGGTTTTGTGCTCCTCTGGGCAATATTTGTGTAATGATAATGAGGTTTTCTTCTAGGAAGCCCATTGTACAACACATGCAGTTGGATTCAACATTTCCCCTCCTCTCAGCATTCAACAGGGAGTATTTAAGATAATATCAGAAAGTTGCTAGAGAAAGTTTGAAATAAGCGGATGTTATAATCTGGCAACCAGTTTCAGTCTTCTTTTGCAGTGATAGATTTAATAATTTATAAATCAGTGGCATGAACAAAGCAAGCACCAAAACAGAACTACCCATTTCAAAAGTGTAAAGACAGTTAACCTTTAAACAGATGGATAATTCCAGACAGCACTGTAAAATTAATAGAGCCTAAACTGTAGGTCTCAAAGCTGCAGAATACATCTTGGGAGACCATGTTTTTGAGATCATCATAAATCAATTTTTTTCTTATCAGTCCCTTATGCATAAATCGACTACAAGGCCTGCTAGGTTATGAATATGTATGTCATGACATGACAACTGATCCAGTGCTCCAGTATCAAAAGTCCTGTGATCTTATTGCTTATACTGAACCATTAGCTTCTTCACATCATGCAGAAACAGTCACAACAACAATATGAAGGCTGGACTGGGAAAAGGTAAGAAGAAGACATTTTCTGCAGGGGAAATTTTAGTGAATGAAAGCACAGAATCTCATAAAGGAATCCCATTTCCATCTTTGCATTATTTGCAATTCTTTTCCTCATTAAATCCTGTCTTTTCAGAGACATTTTGCTTTCCCCAACTAAAATCTTCCAGCTTTGGCAAGGAACAGAAGGAAAATTGTGAACTACCAGAACCCTGATGGCTTTTTCTGTCTTCATGAACACACATGCCCTGTCCATACAAAAAACCAAACCTGACCATGCTTCAGGGTAGCGTAAACACACACCCTACAAAAACACACTTACACTTATCAGAAACAAAAAAATTACTAGAAAACATATTGATTCGCATTGCCTTAGAAAACACTATTGAAAATGTATTTCCTAAAAGGATACATTTATGAGTACAGGATATGATCAAAAACCAAGTAAGAATGAGAGTTGGGATGGAAGAGAAGCTCAAAGAGCGATGTTACATAGCTGCCAGGCTCAGATATGCCAGTCCCTGGGAGACACTTTCATTAGCAATAGGGAAGATGCTGGCTGTGGAATAAACATGAAACTTGATCTGATGATCTCTTTCCTTGATACCACATAGACCGCTGCTAATTATGAAGCTGCCTGACAAGCAAATAGTGCTCCATATTTATAACAACAGACAAAATCAGCCAATTTGTCATCTTAATGCCTGATAAAACTTTGAATTTTTCATAAAAGCAGCAAGGAAATTAGGACCAGAGTTTACAGTTAAAAAAATAGAGAGGAACATATTTCTCTGAATTCCCAAAGGCCTTTGCATTTTTCCCTCATCCCACAATGCTTCTTCACTCTGGCCTCTGCAGAAACTACTTTTTACTCCTTCAGTCACAGAGATTTGGAGGTTCTCACTCACAGTAACAGCAAGGCAGGGTAACACAGTGAAACCAGACTGTTGTAAAACTAGAGTGAAGAAACAATGAGCTAGTATCATCTGTAATTATGTCCTCACTTTCATTTGCTCCCATCCTGGGTAGGCAATGGGACTTTGTGTGAGCAAAGGCAAATAAAAGGACATGGAACCAGGAGATGTGTCCTCACTTGAACATTAAACAAACGAGTATCAGCCAGCAACAAATGGGGGATTTTTCAGTCCTCCTTGCTTTCACAGAAACACAGGCAGCATGCACAGAAGCAGTGCAATACTGGAGGTGACTTGCTCACTTTACACACAAAAAACTTATTTGAACAGACACATGCTGAATAGAATATACAACATAAAGCTCCTAAGCTATATGTGACCCACTTTTGCAGATATCTACTGCCTCTGAGTGCTCAGTATCACATTAACATAAATGCCATTAAGTTTTGGCCCTGTATCATCTTTATTTTTTATAGATACATAATTATTGAGAAGAGGCTGTTAACTTTTTATGGACTTTAAATATAGTCTATCAGTTCTCTCTATCTCACTTTGTTTAAGGATTCACCCAGCAGAACAACTGTGTTGCTGCCACATTACTCTACTTTACAAAAAAAAAAGCTTCTGCTTCATGGAGTGAGGAGAGATCCACTGCACCCTCTCAGGTGCACAGGCACCAGGTACACACAGCAACTGGTACTGACTCATCACAGACATGGGCACAGCCAACCCTTTAATTTGAGAAAGCTTGGCGCCTACTTTTAATGTATGTTATAACCTCAGTAGTTCTGCAACATCATAAAAATAATAAAGAGCAATGTCCCATGTCTAGAAACAGAAATTATTTCTATCGGAATTTATGCATTCGGTGTAATTAATTCCTATTTTTTAAGGGTTTTTTAACTAGGAAACAGTCACTCAGTTCCAGAAGAAGATATTTTACAAGCTTTTCTCCAGTTTTGAAAAAAATTGAATTAGCTGTTCCATCTGATGATGGGATGGAGCAGAACTTTGCAGAGTGTTTAAGAACATTTTAATCCCATCATTTATCTGGAGTGCCCCAGAGACAGACTCAGCGCAATATTTCACATGTCCAAAAGATGAAACAAGGTCTCAGTTCCCATCTATTTAATTTTTTTTTCTTTTTCCCACAAAATAGAGAAGAATTACATTAGTATATATTGTACACAGAAAAGCTTACCTGAGATTTCCCCCTTGATGTGGCCAGAAAATCCTTCTTGGGGGAAAATGAACATGTTGGATGCTTAAAAAAAAACTAAGTATTTTAGATGCTACTTCGAAAAACTGTGGTATTTTACTTGCCACCACATCCCTGAAACTATTATTTTTCCTGCTGGGTTTAGTAGCTGAAATACCTCAGTGTTTTCACTGAGCATTACCATGTTTACAATAAAAAGAAAGCCCTACGGGAGTCTCATTTGATTTCATTGCACTGTTTATAAATTAACAAGAAATGGAGATTGTTCTGAATGGCAGAGACAAAGAGAAGATACATACACACTGGGAATTCTGTAATGGCAAAAACAAACTCATCTCTGATAATAAACAAATCCCTGACCAGGGATGTCTGGTTTGTTCAAGGCCTCTGTAACCAAGACATAATGAGGGGTCACAGTGTGGTGTGGGCTACTGCAGACAATCACAGAGGTTAAATCTTGCTGATCAAATCCCACTTCATTGATTGCACTTTCTGTTGCTATCTGTGGAGGTGACTGGAAGCGGTACTGAGCTGCAACTTCCTTTGAAGGACTGCATTCTCATTGATTTCGTAGTGTTGTGTTGTAACTGCTGAATCAATGCTGTGGTGGTGATGGAGCAGAACTGACCCCAGCCATCAGAAATGTCACTGCTCAGCCACTGCACTGCTCCTCGTGAAACACAGAGGCCACAGAGAGCAAAGAGCCACAGGGCATGACAACTTGTCCAGATTTTCTAACGCCTGAGCACCTGCTGAGGAGCTCCACTGGGCAGCCCCACCACCACCACAGCATTTTTTTAACCTGTACTTCCCACCCAACCATCATCTAAATACTTCCCTTTTCAAGGCAATGTTTACAGAGCCTGCTGGCTATGCACGGTGTCCCCAAGTACCAAAGACTTTAATATTTTTTTCCTTAAGGCTTTGATAAAGTGGTCCTGTGCCCTCAGTTTGTGAGGGTTTTGTGACTGGAAAAATTCCCTCAAAATTTTGTGGCATTTCCATTTTTCCTGAAACGCAGGTTAACTCCCCTATTAAGCTTGTGAGCAACAGCTACGACTCCTTACAGAGCCATCAGAAGAGATAAAATAGATAAATGTGCTCTTCACTTAAGCATGTGTTGAAATAGTCTTCTGAACTGAGGTATGAATGGTGAAAAACCATAATTGTATGAGACCTAGCTGCAAGTCTTCCCACAGTGATAAGGTTTGGACTATTACTTTCATTAATAGACACGGAGTTCAATTGTCTTTAATCCTCCAGCATGCTGAAGAATTAGAAGTTTAATGTAAATGTTTGGTGTGAAACAGAATTGAGAAATTTGTGGTGAATTATTTATTCAGCTAATTTAGCCTCTTTTTCCGTTAATGAATTCTTTGCTGTTTTTATAAGTGCATTTGTTATTCCAACTTGTTTGACAAAAAGATTTGTGTGAATCTGTTTCAGCTGGTGGTTTGTGAGCAAGCTGCTGACAAGGACTTTCTTCCCCTCATAGATGCTTGAGGTTACAGCTGATGAACTGGGGACCTGAGACTCCTGGTGTTACTGCTATCCCCAGACTGGTGACTAATGCTTTTCGAGTAGACATGTGGGAACTTGTGCACAGAGAAATGGGGTTGCATGGTAGGATGAAGATTTAGGGAGAGAGATTAAGCTGCCCTTACTTTGCTTTCTGGTCAGTCAATGCTTAGTCCCATCTTACTTTGAGAACTGGTCAGAGTAGGCTACACCTTCATAAGTAAAACAATTTTTCAAGCATGCTACCTTGGCCACAATGCTATTGCTACATTTCAACAAATTAAAGGATATGAGCAGAGAGTTCCAGCTGCTCAAAAGCTACAAATATAAAGTAATTTAGAAGCCTTTGACAGAGGCAGAGAGGCAAGAATTTCTGATAAAGACACAGCTGCAAACAGCTTCGAGCCTTGCAATAACACAAGGAACGTGTATCAATTTCTGTCGCTGCAAACATCGACTGCTGAAACTTAATACCAACCTCGCCTTCGTGATGATGAAGAGATGACATTTCCATTTTATTGATCTCACAGAGATGCAGTGCAGGCAGTGTCAAAGGGAGCTGGGCACAGGGGACCACAGCCCGTGTCCACGTACAACAAGTGTGACCTGAGCCCACTGTGTGGTTTGGTCCCCAGAAGGCTGGGACAAGGAAAATCTCTTGCAGCTAAAGAGGAGAAACATGATTCCAGTGGAAAACCAGATTTAACTGTAAGATCACTTGTGGCTCTCACCATAAAGAAGACCTTTAAATTCAAATAGAATCATGGAATGCTTCGGGTTGGAAGTGACCTGGAGTTGGACGGTCACCAAATTGCCTGTCATGGGCAAGGACATCTTCAACTAGATCAGGTTTCTCAGAGTTCTGTCCACGCTGGCCTTGAATGTTCCCAGGGTTTCAGCATGCACCACTTCTCCAGGGAATCTTTTCCAGTCCCTCACCACTCTTGTAGTCAAGAGTTTCTTCCTAATAGCTAATCTAAACCTGCCCTCTTCCAGCTCAAACCCAGTCCCTCTTGTCCTATCACAACTGCCTTTGGAAAAAGTCCCTTCCATCCTTCTTGTAGGCACCTTTTAGGTACTGAAAGACTCTCCCCAGGGTCTTCTCCAGGCTGAACAATCCACTCTCTCAGATTTTCCTCATAGCAGACATATCTACACATTTGTGTTTAGCATTTATGGCACAGTATATCACAGTAACATACCTTAGGAAAAGTTGCAGCAGCTGAAATGACAAAACATGAAAATATTGTTTTAAGAGGTACTAAGTGCAGATGATCTTATTGCTGGGCAGAATAAAATTATCATCAGAGGGCACAACATTTGCTTTTAAAACTACATATTCAGGGGCCTCAGTTATTCAGATATTCTGGTTTTCAGCAATAGGAAGTGCTGGGCTTGTCTTGGTGGTTAATTGCAAGGTCCAGCAAGACATAGTTTACAGCACATTTTTAATTGCATCATAGTATTTGTCACATATATGGTATCAAAGTTGCTGGCGCTGTTATTTTTTATTTTCTTCCTACAAGTTGATGATGTGTGAATAAAAGTGCTTCAGTGCTTTTAACATTGTCCAAGTCATGAAACAGAACACAAAAATATTTTCAGCACATAAACTGAGGAAGGACCAGGAGCTGTTCATAAACATGTGCCTTTAATTTTGTTTCTGTCATACACTCCCCTTACACTTTACAAGGTGATTTTATTCACAGAGTTAAATTGTTCAAAGGCACGCAACGAGATATCCAGGGGGAGGGAGGTTAATGTGCATTTCTCATGTTTGGTTGCTGCTTCCGGAGGGAGCTGCATTCCTCCTGTTGGAGTCTTCACTGAGCTACTGTCAAGTCAAAGTTCCAAAAGCAAGGAAGAGAGTAAGCATTGAAGCATATTCCATAGATAAAAGTTAATCATGGAGTACTTTTTACTGGAAAGTTTTGACTCTATCCAAAACAGAAAAATTTTGGTTTCCTTCATAAAAAGAAAATGCTGTAAATTCTCATTTTATAGTGAAGAAAACATGTAAGTCAAATGAAATGTTTCACTTGGCCACAAATTAAATTTTTCAGGTTTTTTTCTATTTGCCTAAGAATAGAAAAAGTTTCTTCAGACCAAGAAGACTTTTTCCCTCCAATATTGCAATGCAGCCAGCCAACTGAAAAGTCAGTTATGTGCATAGCTTTAGATAAAAGCAGCAACTTTTGGCTTTGCTGTGCTACAGAATGAAAAATGAGAGAGATTTCATTTTTCCTGCATGCAGGCAGAAAACAGCAATATGATTTTCCACTCCTTTAGCTGGGCCTTCTGACTCGGCAGAGAAATACTCTCACATAAGCTGTGGCAGAAACTTCATCTCACAAGACACAGAAGTGACCTGCTTTCAGAGGGACCCATCAGACCAGCAGATCATCTACTGGAAGTAAAAGGAGGTACAGCTCAAGGGAGACAGTGACAAAAGCAGGCAAATGGAGACCAAATGGATGGAGTGTCCATAGGAAGAACAGTAGCAGGGGATGTGAGCCCAGCAGCAGCAAAGGCAGTTGTCTGGGATGGCCACTGTATGACAAATTCCAGCATGAGCTCCTTTACTGGTTCCAGTGCTGGACTGTCACACTCATCTTGCTGATGCCTCTACCAGCTGGAGGGAGAGCTATCAGGAAACCCAGGGGCTCTGGCCCTGTGAAGATGTGAATGTACCTAGAGTCCTTATCAGCATCACTCTCCTGGACACAGACCTGTAGCAATAGGAGAGAGGCTGTGATACCAAAGTGGCTACCGGCAGACCCATTCCCAGAGAAAACCTGATCCTCTCTGCAAGATCTAGTATGCCAGAGTCCTGCTCACCTCTGAAGTAGGTTGCATCTACTGCTATTTTTTTCCATCATGCAACTTTTCTTTTGCTGGAAGATGATTTGAGTTCCTGAAATCCATCCAGGGTAGGCAAGTTGCTAATGAGCATATGAGGTGTTAGGAATAAGGCTCCTGCATGTCTGTGGAAACACCCATCTGTCCAAGACACTAGATTCCATCCTACTATCCAGTGGCTGACCTAATACTGTGAGATGATGGAGAGGCATCCTTTTCAGTGGATATGTATTCTTGCCTGGGCAGAAGCAAATTTTGGACATTTGGGAGTCAATTTCCATCTCCTGCCAGCTGCTGTGTGTGGCTCCTATAATTTCAGGTGTATTAGCAGCAAAAATAATTGCAAGGTGCTATCTGTTAACTTGTCAACATCACATCATATTTCCTAGCCACAAATGTGTCCTGAATGAATTTAGCCCTGGGCTGGCACAGCCTCCCTTGTGTGTGTGGCATGACATATGTGGCCATAACTTCTCCAGAGTGTCCAGAAGAGTTTCCAGTCCACACATCTCTGCATCAGACAAGAATTGCACCATGATTTGTGTCATTCATCCTGATTCAGATACTCCAGTCCACAGCCAGGAAACCTGCTGGGTGCACAGCCGTAGCTGTGGCCAAGGACAGCCCTTTCCATGCAGTCTCCAGCACGCACCTCCTCACTGCAGCAATCTGCCCCCACCTCCTCTGATCACAAGCCATGGTGGAAATGCCCTCCTGCTCTGGCACCAACCTGTACACTCTGCTTCCACACAGCCAGGAGCAGCAGATCACCCTGCTGTGCTTTGCATGGGCAGGAGGAAGGAGGAAGCATGGCAAGCATGCCATCAGGTGGGTGTGCCAGCAGCAGGGAGCTTTCCTGCACCCAGACCCAGAGAGGTCCCACACCTCACAGCAAAACACCCCCATGGCGCTCCTGTTCTTGCCATCTTGAGATCATCAAGGCTGCACCCTCTATGAACCCAAGTGCGTGTAGTGGATTGAGTGGGAACCAAGTGCAGTTCAGCATCCAGGCCCAGGCTAGCTCTGCAGGGAATATATTTTCTTTTGAAGGTCCTGACAGAAGCCAAGACCTGCTCTACCTCAGAGTATCCTCCCAGGGGCTGCTAGTGTTTTCCTCAGTCTTCAAAGCTATCTTGGTGTTCCTTAACAGCTCTCTAGATGCATGAAAAGGAGGACCTCCCTGTCTTGAAATCAGAGAGGAGAAGGCAAGACTCTTTCAGGCTGTGTTATGCTTCCTCAGGAATCCAAATCCCTGAAGAGGTGATTTTTAAGCCAGTCAAGACTTAATTTCTGAATTACGTTGTGTAAAGTACTCAAAACATAAAAATGTCTCTCTAATGTGCCACTACAATGAGTATGTTGAGTACAATATTTGCAATAATTTATCAGGAGGCCAGTTGAGCTGATAAAGCCTGAGACAACTTATGAAAATACCTAAAAAGAATTTTTTTTCCCAGTCATGGATATAATAAGCATATTTTCCTAGGCATGGTCTGCCTCCCTATAAAATGAATGTGTTTCCCCAGTTAAATGTATAGCACTAGCTGAAGTGAATGGGGTGTGTGTTTGCTTTGTTTTTCTTATTAAATATAGATTTGTGGTCAATCAGGAGTTGTAAAAATATTACTGAGGTGGTTACAGCCAATAATATTTTCCTTTGATAATTTTATGGCCCTGTGGTCAAAACATGAGTGTCTGGAGTGTGAAAGGAAGCAGAATCTGATTCTGCATGCCATTACCAACTTGCTGGTAATTAAAAAACTGAAAAGTCAACAAAAAAGTGCAATGTATTCTCACTCTAGCTGTTGCTGCAGTAGTCACTGCCAGCCACAAAGATTTGCAGGCTAAACCTCACCACTGGCACTGTTTTCCCTTCTCTTTCCCCCTTGTCCTCCCTTTATCCCTGCAATACCCAGTTTTCTCCCTGACCTAGAAGAAGTCATCACCAGAGATGAATAACGCTTTACGACTATCATTTTATCTATCATCTGCATCTGGCTGAGACAGGGAAATGCTATTTCAGAACAAAAAATTTCTTGGTTAACAGGAGATTTTCCTCCCACCCCTTGGAGCACTGCCTGCCTCTGTCCACCCCTCTGCTTTGTACCAAGCTGCTTCCCGTGTCCCCACTGTGCTATGGCACTGCTGGAGCTGGCAGCCACCCACTGCCCCATCCTGGGGTGCTCTTGCCAGGGCCA
This sequence comes from Chamaea fasciata, assembly GCF_029207755.1. NCBI lineage: Eukaryota > Metazoa > Chordata > Aves > Passeriformes > Sylviidae > Chamaea > Chamaea fasciata. Next base: position 59,163,974 of record NW_027094086.1, on the reverse strand, counting down.
CCCATTCCCCACTGCCCTGACAATGCTCAAGCACCATAGCGGTAACCCCAGCCTTGGCTGATCTGTGACCAAGCTGCCCATGCCAGGCTGGCAGCATGGACATGGGACGTGTGGAAATGGGTTCTGCACTGGTAATGAAAGAGCAGGAAGCACATCTACAAGGGAAATAGCACAAGGGCTGCTCTTCTCCAGAGATGTCAGCAGAGAAAAGGCAAAGGTCTGCAGGTGGGCTTTGGAGCTACAGAAAAGACAGAATAAAATGGGCTCTACCCTTTAGGATATAGCAAAGCCAGTTATCTGAGACTGGCAGTTCCCCTTTGTCCCCTGACTACAAAAACTGGTACACTGGAGTAGACTAGATGGGACAAAATGCTTAGAGTTGTAGAAACACAGTGATAGCCCAGCACCCTTTCCTTTCATGGGTTCTGTGGCCACCATGTATAGAATCTGCAGGCTCATGCTCCAGGTTGTGTAAAAATGGTTCATAACAAATGGTCTGAAATATGGAACTCTGAAGCATCCAGAAAGAAAAATACACCTCAAAAATGACAGGTTTTTTCTCCCTGTAATGACTTGAAGATGTTTCAGCATTGGCCCTAAGAAGGAATCCTCTCTTAAGAAGCACTGAGTGGCCAGACTTCACCAGTAGTAATTTTTTAATCCTTTTTTGCTTCCTTACCAAGCAACAGCAACCAGTGTAGCAAAAGTGCTGCCATCTCAACCAAGCCATCCCACTGTCCTCCTCCTGACACTGCCTCACCTCACACACATTACAGAGAGATAGACTCTCACCCTGGTGACAGTCTGAATGACATAAATATCACCCCAACCCCACAAAATGATCTTTTCTGCTAGTCTGAGACTGGGCACTCCCAGATGGTGGGCTTATAGAGGTGGGCTCTCCCCCCAGCCCCACTGAGTGCCCTGCAAGCAGCCCCAGGGCACTGGGGTATTTTTGTCTCCCCCTCATTTTCTGAGGAGGGCAGGTGAAATCCTCTTCACTCCTGTTCAACAGAAGATGAGGTATGAACAACCGTTCATGAGGCAATTTGTCTCTGCCATTATTAAGGACTGCATATACTTATTAGATTACATATAATACATACCAATATATGCATGAATACATGGTATTAAAAAGAAACAAAAGATTTTAGTCCTGGCTAAGCATCTTTATGCAGTGTCTGAACACAACATTTTGAAATATAAAGGTACAAAGCTTTTCTTTTTTTTCTTTTTCCTGGGGGAGAGCATGAGGCAATAATTATACTTCCCATCTTTTTATCTTTTTTTTTTCCAGAAAGAATGTATTAAAAAAAAAAGGAGGAAAAAAGTGCCAGCATCGTTTCCTCCCACACACTTTTTCTGTTTTTACCTCTTCAGAATTTTGGTGGAAATAAAATAGAATCCAATTATAAAATTGAGAGAAAAAAATTGATTTGTCAATTGAAAAAATGTTAACACTTGCAGAAAATTATATAGGCATTTTCTATTTCACATTTTTTATGAAAAATCAGGACATTCTGAAGAAGTTGAAGTGTTATTCTGAAGTATTTCAGTTTTGTCAGCTCACTATTTTTCAACAAACATGTTTTCAGTCAAAAATTGTCAATCTCCTTTTCTTCGCAGATCCTTTTGCTACTACCTCTCAGCATCTCCTTACACCATCATCTGGCAGGTTCTGAGCCCACAGTGAAGATCATTTACCTGCTAACAATTTTCAGCTAATTTGGTCTTTTTGCTCATGCAGCCTACAGCAAAGGTAAGAGAGGGAGCAAGACCCTCTTACTTCACCCAGCATCTCCCCTGGTCACCCTACTGGACCCTGCTTTTGCGAAGGCATTTGTGGATAGGCAGACGTGACCTGAGGCAAGTGGCAGGTTGCTTTCTTCAGCAATTCTGGAAACATCTCTTTTGGTGGGGATTTTTTGGGGGGATTTTTTGGGGGTTTTGGTTTGATTTGGTTTGGTTTTTTGGGTTTTTTTTTGTTTGTTTGTATATGGTTTTGGTTTTGTTTTGTTTTTTGTGGTTTTTTTTTTTTTTTTTTTTTTTTTCCTGGAATTGTTGTTATTTTTTTTCCCAAAGCACAAATATGGATTTATCTGGATGGGAATATGTTCCACAAATTAAATGATGTCTCATCGTGAGGGTAAGAGGGGGAGCATGCACCAGATTAGTTAATAGGTCTCCCATCTGTACTGTCTACGATATGATGATAAGCATACCTAGAAATGCAGGAAACGATTCACAAAAGCAATCAGATAATGAGGAATATTATTCTCAGAAGGTCCTTCCTGTGTTTGAACAGGGGGAACAAATTAAAAGCTCAGGTTGTGTGGTAGCTTGGAAATAGTGCACATGGTGACTAAGACTCTTATCAGAGGCAGCACTGAAATAACATTTTCTGCTAAAGAGCTTGAAGAAATATGTTACAAAATTATTAATAATGCATTAAAATTTGCAAAAGCATGAAGGCAGCGATAGTTGAGCTGTGTACTCCCAGCATTTGAGTGGAAAGGCAGAAGCGCTTTTAAGGCACAGACAAGGAGGTGGCTTCCAGTTAAAATTGCTCACAGCAGTAAAAATGGGGGTGATAATAGAGTTTTGTTACTGCTTCTGGTAGTATTGTGTAAGGAAAATACAACACAGCTCAAGAAAATAGAGCATACCTTTCTGAGAAACAGAGACCCAGCTTGGTCCTGGCTGCACTAGAGCAGGAGCAGCAATCAGCCCAAGGCCTGCTGCACAGCAGTGGCCACCTGTGGAAATCTGCAGCGGGTAGGAGTGGTAAAACCCCTAGAGCAGCCTTTCAGACAGGGTCCTGAAAAGCATCCCATCAGCCAGGCTGCAGTGTTGGCTTTGCAAACTCCAGGGAGGAATGCAGTGATGTGATGCAGGCTGGCAATACGTGTCAGGAATGCCCATAAAGGAGATGTTAAGCAGCTGCTCCTAGTGCGCTCCATGGAGGACAGAGGCTGGCCACACCAGGGTGCAAATCCAATCCCCAAAGCAGTGATATCCCAAGGTTAAGGTTTGTCAGTGACCTCTCTTCCTTTGGAAAGTACCACCACTGCTTGGACAGACATTGAGGCTCCTGTTCAGAGCAATATGCTCATAATTTTTGTGTTCATTTCTGTCCAAGCCAGCACCTTCTTCTCCTGGCACATTTTCAGTGAATTATTTATATTTAACATACATGTATACTTCAGGCCCATGAGTGACCACCTTACAGGCAGGGCTGTATGCATCTAACATTTTATTATCACATGTTTTAGATTTTTTTATTATTATTAAATATATATCAGGGCTTTTGGCCTCCTTTGATTTTTGGAGACTGAGAAAACTGACACTTTTTAAAAACCAACACCCTTAAAAAACTAATCTTCATGCTTTAATAATAAATATGTAAGTACCCCACTGGTGTCTTCATTGAGTATCATTCCCTCTCATTCTTGGTTCACTCTGACATGACTTGAAAAGTATGTGGTGTTTGCCAAAGATTTCTTTTTCAATGTCATAATTCCAACCACGAGATAATATTGAGCCATGGAAAAAGGACAGGTGACCTGTCAGAAGACTGAATAATCCAAAAATGCCTTTAAATTAGACAAAAGCCTTTTGCTTTGACTTCAAAAAAAAGAAAAGAAAAAAAAAAGAAACCCATACTGCTTCCCAGGTATGATCCAGATCTGTTATATACAACAAAGTTGTTCAGTATAAATCTTTATTTCGTATTTCAGAAGGAATGCGATAGAAAACCCATTCTAACAATAAATGCTAGTCACCTGAGGTCTATAGCTTGTTTTGCAGCTCAGAAAAAAAAAAGCCTCTGCTCACCGTTGGCCAACCGAGTTACATTTTCTGCTATTATTAATGCATTGCAAGGGTTTTTTTCATATCAATTTGAAATTATACATCTGGGAAATCCCAGTACAACAGCAGTCAATGCTTTGTTTCTCTGTGTGGCCCTTTGCAATTACTAGAATGTGCAAATATAATTTAGCGCAGGTAAAATTCAATCAGTCACCCCAAGCACAAAGAAATCTCCATCTCCCAGAAAAAAACCCAGAGAGTGTTTCCCTGCAAATGGCACAAGGGAGCTGTAAGAGTTTCTAAAACAAATTTATTAGAATATTTAAATTCAAGTTGTAATGGGAAATTTAGCTCGATAGGTGAGGTGGTGGCAGGCTGAAACCCAAGCAAGGCAGGCAGGCAGCTTTCAAGGCTGTGGGCTCGCTCAAGTTACAGCCCCAGTTCTGCTTGCAGGAGGGGATTGCAACACCAGGCAGGCAGGCTGCCCACCCGAAAAGCAAACCCCAGGGCTGCAAAGGAGGGCTGGGGGTATTGAGGGATGAAGGGGATGCCGAGGAGCAGGGGCAGAAGTGCAGCTCTCTTATGGTGGCACCAGAGAAGGGAGGAGGTGTGGTTCTCAGCCAGGCTCCCCACACAGCCATTGACCACAGAGGCACCACCTGCCCAGCTGTGGGTGCTTGGCGGGCAACGTGCCAGGCTTGCAAAATGCAGGCCCAGGAAAGAACAGCTCCATAGGTTTTTAAAATTACACCAGAATTGGGAGGTATAGCTTTAAAAAGAGAAAATTAGGGGGAAGAAGAAAACTCCGCTTTTAAGAACCGCCGTATTTATGCTTCTCAAGCAACTCCAGTAACGTTTTGTTTTTGTCAAGCAGCAAAGGCTGCCCTTCACCTCCCGCTATGTTCAGTGGGAGCTGTGTCATCACCTTCAAAGGAATCAGGATCAGGCCTCCAACGCGTTAATAAGCAACAAGAATTATGGAAAGAATTGCATTTAATGTGAAGTCAGGCTGCCTGCAGTGATCGCACCGCACAGCCTGTCACAGATTGCTTTGTGCTGGGAACCTACAGCATGGACTGATCCGTGGATGAGACAACTGCAAGACATTTCCGCTTGGCAGGAATATGGAGGGAGAAGATGAGACACAAGTCAGCAGCATCTAAGTGCATGTGCGGATGGCTGGAAAACTCCAGATACACGCAGCTCCACTTCTGACGTTCTGAGAGCACAGCAGACATGGTGTGGAAGAAACAGCCTTTGCACTTTCTGAGCAATCATGACCTCCTTCCCAATGAAAAGGACCTGTTCTGCTCTTGTACATCTAAAATGCCAAAGTTCTAAAAGCACACACCTCAGCATTAAGAAAGCATCCTTTTACAAGTACATTGGAAAAAAAAAAAAAAGTGTAACTGTTTTCTTTGTCACTTCCCTCTGAAAAAATCATTCCTGCCTACCTTCTAGAAGAATGAATCAACAGAGGAACACATCACTCTAAAACACCTCCAAGCATACAAAAAAGGAGTTGGGGGATTGTGTCTAAGGTGACTTCCATGCTGGCTCTTTGTCTGTGAGACTCACCTCACTGAAAAGGCTCAGGCAATGTTTTCTTTCATGTCCTTGTAAGCCTGAGGAAGCTGTGACCACCACGAATGGACCTGCTGCAGCATACAGCAGAGCAACAGGGTGGCATTAAAGCTAGAAAGTGTTCAGCCAGTGTGAGAGCAAGGGGGGCTTTTGCTTGTTGTGAATAGGAGAGAATGAGAAACTGATGAATTTCCCAGAAATAAACAGCAGAGCTGAGGGATAGCCCAATTTACTCATTCCCTAACCTGTGATTGCACCTGAACACATCCTTCTACCCATAGCAGGAAGCAAGGTTATTTTTGTGATCCTGCATCACCATCACTGAGCTGTTTTCCATTCATCTGTCTAACAGGTCGCCTGCACACTGTGGCAACTGGTTTTCTTCATAGAATGGGTGGCTTTGAAAAACAATCTTTGTGGCATTAAACTAATTGTGAACAATGTTTTCACAACCCTTCTGATCAAAAATGTGCCTACTTTCCTACCCACTCATATTTCTGCTGCTCTGATCTTCACCTTTGGACTCAGTCTTTGCCTCCTTTTTCTCCTACAAAGGAGCAAAGCAAAGCCATTTCCTGGAAGTTCCTCCCTTCTTCCTTCTAAATCACTCAGTTACGTCCTGTTTTTATATCTTGCCCTAAACCTTTCCTTTGGACTATAACTTACAACTGACTGTGTAAAACAACATCAATATTATAACAGCTACTTCAGAGCTGCAGTGATGGAGCTCTCTAAATACACATATTAAAATCTTAGAAATTTCAGGGGGGTGAGGGTGGGGAGTGCCATGAACATCCAGGTGCTGATGACTAAATTGTTTTCAAATTTTTTTTTTTTTAATTTCCAACTAGCCTGAAAATAGAAAAATGTAAAAAAGGTGCCTACGGTTGTTTTGAAAAACTCCCATGTTGCTACAACCCCTGCTTACCTTATGGATTGCTTTAATTCGGGGTATGACATTGCTCCTGGCATATGCTGAGTGGTTGCACCCCCACCTCTACATTAAAAATCAGTGTTTCCTCTGGAAGTTAAAACATCCTGAGGAAGAGAAAGGAAAGCAAGAGGATTTATCAGACAGCACCTGACACGTCGTAAAGATGCAGCATTGTTATCAGGTATCATTCTAACACACTCGCTGCTCTACACCACTCAAAATTTTATGGCCACAAAAACAACCCACACATACATGCCAAAGTGTGACTAGCCGAAGACAGGTCTCAGCATGTTAGCTTCATTTCGCTCAAGAGACAAACAAGAGATCACAGATGAAACTGCCTCCACCACACTGATGTGAGCAGAAATGTAGGGTTTTGTCAGGGAGTCAATGCCGCTACCAGACCAAGCGCTTTCTTTTCGTGGCTTATAGTACCTGCAAAGCCTTCTGCTTAAAAGCCAATCAAATAAGACACCGAGTCACTTAGTTGCTTCCTAGAGACACATAACAAAGGCAGTCACTGTATGAATAGTTGATGCAAATATTTTGTTCACAGTTAATTCAGAATGAATAACACAGAATCATATGGTTACTTCCTTGCTCAGGTACAGCAAGATCTATAATAAAATTGATGTTAAATGCATAAAATCTCCTGCTTGGAGCATCAAAACATAGTCATGGCCTTGAATGCTGAATGTTAAATTTGAAACATATTCCACATACCACATGGACTGCAGCTAATATTAACAGCTTTCCATTGTAACAGCTACATTGCTGTAATTGGGCAGACACTGGCTGGGGATTTCTTCAGAGACCTATTTTTCAATTAAAGTTTAATTTTCAAGTAAAAGGGTTTATACAGAATGAGATCGTGTGCACACCTCGTTGTTGCACTGTTTCAGAGCATGTGATTCCTGGGCTTATTATGGACAGAACAGTGCAGGGCGTGAAAGGAAAAGCAAAAGAAATAAAGGCAGGATGATGCTTTCCAAACTCCTCTCCAGGTTCAAGAGAAAAAAGATATCCTGATCAGCAATTGCGAGTGTGTGGTCAGCTTGTCTAGTGCACTATGAGTTGTCTTAGCAAGAAGAAACACATTCTGCATTATTTTCCCCCCGAGTGAAGACAAATGGGGAAAAAAACCACCAGGGAAACAAGAAAGCTGTTAGTCAAGGAAACTTAAAGCTGCTCTTCTAGGAGGTCAGTCTTGCTGCAGCGTGGGTTTAGGCTCCCTAACTGCTGACTACCTGACTCCTCTGCTGCTACTATACATCTGCCTGGAGCTGCTAAAATAAATAACCCCACAAGATAAGCAAACCCCAAATGTCCTGTGAATCCCTGCTGTAAGTCTTGCCATTCCTGCTCTCCCCATGCTTGCAGGGGGGACCCACTATGGGTCCCTTTGGTGGAGTTCAGGTGAATGCAGGAAGACAACTCTCCTCTCTGGGTCCAGAGAGCCGCTCCCAAGCACTGCAATGGAAAATCCATTACTGCTTCCTGGTGTTAAACAGTTAAACCAGCTGTATTTGAAGATCTAGGAAATGAAGAAGATGAGATAACTACATTTGTGAGAACATTTGTTTTGAATCCAAACCATTTTCCCAAGTGTATTAATATGAATTACCAGGAGATTGTCTGAGGATTTATATGTGTATTATTCCAAGACAAAAGAAAAAAGAGCTGGAGCAGGAATAGTCAGTTTTAAATTAAGATAAATTACTCAAGTTTCATTTTAAAATATACTCATGTCCATTGTTTACGATCCTAGAGTTCAAAATGCTGAACGTGTCTGGTGAGAGGATATATACCTTCTTTGCAAAACTCTGCTCTAGTTATTTGAAAGACAACCTGATAACATCACAAGGGAAAACAAAGAAGGGCTGGGGGGGGAGAGAAAAGGAAAGAAAGAAAGTGGTAGAGAAAGAGAGGGAGTGAGAATACACAGCATTATTGACAATTGCTAATATTGGGCAGGGGGGGTGGTTTCAAAAGTTTTAGGCATCAACTACAAATTAAATTTTGCCAAGATGAAGCAGAGTATAGTCCCTCTCCATTTACATAATCAAATAAAAGGTAAGATTCAGCAGCATGAATACTCAACCTGCCAGTAAACTGTTTGTTTCTTAGAAATAGAGAGAGAGAAAAAAATTTCTCTAGCAAGTTAGCTCTTTCTCATACAGTTCATATTATACATGGCAGAGACAGAAGATATAAAATTTTCTACAATATATTAGTTTGATAACCTTGTAGAGGGTTTCTTATCAAAATACAGAGATGGGGCATTACAGTTCCATGGCCTAATTTAATAACAAAGAATTCTGTTGTTAAAATAATTTTTTGCCTGCTCTCTATAAGCATTGTGTGCATTGTATGAAAATATGGGAAGAAAAATGGCAGAATTATGCAGACAAATACTGGTATGTGGCCAGAGCTTAGGAAATCATGTATCTGCCTCTCAGTGTCCTTATTGCCCATAAAAGAACATTTCACACGGTCAACAGCTCAAATTTATGTGGACCCTTAGGGGTAAATTTTCAGTACAGTGAATAGAACTCACATACGCAATTGCGTTATTGTTAATGGGAGTTCTGTGGCTACTTCTTCTGCTCAGTGCTAAACATGGTGCCCTTGCTGTAGAAAGCCAACTATCTACAGACCACTCCAGCCCCCACTCTTGTTCTTGTCCTCCATCAGCAGTCTCAGAGGAGCAATGCAGAGTGGCCCAGAAAACCACTTGTGACTTCTCCTCGCACCCCGTTGCTGACAACCACTGAGAGGGCATGTCCCTTCCCCCACCATGAGGACTGCGCAATATCTGTGATGCTTTTTCCCTTTCTCCATTGCTGACTGCAGCTGAGTCTTCCCCTGGCTTCTCTCCCTGACCAGAAATGTGCCATTGTCTCTGCTGTGGTTTACGTGCTGGAGATCTTCCAGCGGGTTTAGCACACCTTTGTGCACCCCTTTTCCCTTAGATATAACCAATAAAATGGAAGTCTTGACTCTACTGATTTTGCTGGTTTTTTCTTGAAGGCTGCTTCCTGCTCTTACCCCCTTGGTGTCCTTCTTGTGATGCTGGCTGTACTGCATCCAAATAACCACCTGGTCATGACTCCAGCATGATGAACTAAGACTAGTGCAGGAGCATTATGAATTGAAACAATAGTTTGAAAATAGGTAACAATTTTCCAACTAATTCCTGACAATAACTCTGAGACTTTGAAAACAGGATTGATTTTCTGCACTGCAACTAAGCTTCAGGGTGACATCTTAAGACTTTTATCAGCAAATCTAAGGGATAGAAACTTTACTTACACGTGTGTCTTCCCTAATCACCTGGCTACAGGTACTGGGACATCAATGACAATGCCAAAGGTATTGCAAATTTTGCAATGAAATTGTGACTGTCAACAAAACCAGAAGTTGCTGTGCACTAACAAGCCACTTTGCTCTGACAGCTTGAACATCCACAAGAACTTTGTGGCTGTTCTTCACACACCATCTATATTACTACACCCATGTGCTTGGTTACAGGTCTGGATGTGCAGCTGCCCACTGTGGCCAGGAGCACACCCACCCAGAAAACAGGAGACTGTTTTTCTCTCACACCCTGCCCTCATGTGGAGCTGAGGGGGCTCCGATGCTTGGGTTGCTGATGGGTGTCGTTGAACCCCAATCATGCCAGGTTGATGGTTATTGTGTTTCCTGAGATGAGGTCAGGTGTTCTGTTCTGGTTTGTGAGGTCTGTAAAATGGAGCAGTGATTTCTTTATACTTGGTTACAATACCACACAGCATTTAAAAACAGAAAAGATGTTTTCAACATCCAGCCAATCTTATAATCTTATTATTTATCTGCCAAGAAGTGAAAAAAGTCAGCAATGCTGAAGGTGCTCCTCCCTCTCAATACTGGTTGAACATCATTTGTTAATGGACTGCATCCATGGAGAAGAAACTTGTACTACATGCAGATGTGAGCACACAGACACTTTTCCCTGTGAAGTAATGAGAATCCACGTAACATCAAGAAAGTCTCACTTGGAGACAAACACATGGCCAAGGACATAACAATATTCCTGGTAACTTTTGTAGGGTCATCCTTATAACCTGTACCACAGAGACCTCCTGCTCGAAGGAGGAAGAGCTTCACGATCAAGACTCCTGTCTATTTTTTTGCAGCACTGGCTAGAGATAAGGTACCAATTTTATTTGCCACCATTTAATTCCTTTCTTTTTAATTAGATGTGTTATGTACTCAGAATCTTATTTGGGATTGGTCTCACAGCCCAACATATTTCTTAAACTATGATAGGACAATTGACCATTAATTCAAAGCAATGCTAATAATGGTCGCCACAGCTACTAGGAGAAACAAATGGGGAGGCTGTTGAAAGACCTCTCCACTTTTAACCCCCTTGATGCAAATTTAGATTGAAGTCAGACAAACAAACCCTCAATATCTCAACTACACTTTGTTTAATTGTATGATTCCCTTCTGGCCTATTTTACTGGTCAGTCCCCAGCATACAAGGAAAAAAAAAATGAGAGACTGGCAGGGAATGGGGGAGTAAATTATCTAGGAACACATATATCCCTTCCATGCCATGCTTTTCCATAAACCAGAGGAATGAGACTGCCCAGAGTCAGTCCCTGAGCAGGGCCTGTGAGCTGCAAAGCTGACCTTGGTGACAAACTGTACCCACATCTTGGAGAGAGCAGCCTGTGGCAGACGATAACAGAGCTCATGGGGGTGAGGGGGAGTTGCCTGTCTCACGACACAAGCCCTGAATATTCTGTGATTTTTGTTCTTGGAAGTAATCTCGCCCACCTTCTCCCCTCCCTCCCTCCTTCATTTTCTTCTTCGACATGCAGCCCTGCTCTGGTATACTGCCTGAGTGGGAATTGCCTGCAGGTCCTGATGTAATAGCCGTGCCATATGGTCCCTTCACACAGTGGGAAGGTGGAAAAATCCAGAAGGAAAAAAACCAACAGCATCCCTGGAAAGCTTTATGTAGCAGTTCAGCAGAACTACAGCTGTGGCCACAAACAGAGGAAACAACTGGAATATTACACATGATGCATAGGGCACGGCAACGGCACATGGCCTCCCCAGAAGGCAGCTGAGCTTTATGTCCCATTTAGCTGAGAAACCTCCCCGCGTGCCGTAAAGCTCCATTACAGCACACAAGCAGGTGTGGCAACCCCGGTGTTTTCCGTGGTACATCACAGCTCCTCTTGCCTTCAAAGTACCCTCTGCTGGCTGCCTTTCTCCAGGTGTCTGCAGGGGAACCTAATGAGACTGATTGGGACATGCTGATCAGCTTTCATTATGAGCTGCTCTCTAGCAGTCCGATTAATCAAAATAATGGTATGTGCTGTGCATGTATTTTATGGCTGTACCCAATTTTGCTTTCAAAACTAAAATAAGACACCTGTTTTCCCCACCATGTCTTGCTGAGTAGTCCCTTTAAGAGCATAACCTTGTTATCAAATACATGATATACCATCAGAGCTGGGGAGCTTCATATGCACATAAATATCACTCTTCCAGTTTGTGCTTTTTATACTAGCAGAAGAATCTAATGGAAATAAATTCAGTCCATGGGTCAATTACAGGCTTATTTTCATATTTATGGACTTAATACTTCCACACACAAAAAGATTCTAATGATAGCCTAAGGCACAGAGTAATCAAAACAACAGCTATTGAAAGGGAAAGAACCAAAGAAAAGTACCACTTTGAAATTCTACCCCTATCTTCTGATATTGCTATATACACTATGCAAAAAAATGCTTTTTCACAAATGAGTATGATTTTTTACCTACTTACCATCAGGGTAATGTTAAAAAGAAACTAAAGGCAAGAGTTGTTACTGGAACAAAAGCCACACTTTTTCCACCTCCAAATTCAAGAAATTAATGCTTTGACGTGAAAAATCAAATTTCCTTCTTCCCTTTTGTTCCTCCTTGTCTTTGTGTCAGTTAGCAAAGGAGGTAGGATGTCATGCTTCCTTCAGAGATGGGGGATGTCCACATGCTCTGCAGTGACTGAAGGATCCTGGAGGTGCTGGGCCCCTTTAGGAGAGAGGGCAGGTGTCCGTCCATTCCTCACGGAGCAGCTGCGTGTCTTTGGAGGCTTCACCGCTGCCCTGGGGAAGGGAGAGAGGGAAAGACCAGCTTTGGTTTACTCTGCAGAGCTGTTGGGATAGGTAGCAGAGAGGTATGGAATTTAGGGGAGCTAGAGGAGCTCCTGCCCTGCCCTGGCCTGTGAAAGGGCTCCTTCTTCCCTGATGCTGGCTATGGAGGACAGGAGGCATTCCCTCCCCTGCTGCTATTGCTTGAAGCAGCCCCCTCCAAGACAATTCAGAAATTTCCTCTTGGTATCTGCTGGGCATATAAGTATTTGTCATCCCAGTTTGGTTGTTTTGGTTTTTTTCATATATATTTTATGTACCAAGCAAGGATGTGGGGGGAAGGAAGGGAACATGTTTAAGCTTTCAGTGCCAGCTGAAGCAAGATAGACTGCACAAGCTATCACTGAGCACTTCATGCATTGCAACTTCATCGTGTTGTTTCTTGAGTTAGCTATTTATTAAGAGTCACTGGATTAGAGCATCTTGCATGTGATTATCTATAAATGATATGTAGTTACTTGGAACATTTTGTGAAGTCACAGCAATCTCTATTGATAGTGCATCAATTAATTTGGTGCAATATTTTACAGCCAACAAGAGGATTTCTATGCATCTGAAATCAATGCAAAGGGCCTAAACCTCAAGCCTTAGTTCTCTAGAAATCTGACATGAGAAATAGCAACAGAAAATGAAATATTTTCCTCATTTTCTGATTATTTCCATGGCCCCTGAATGCCTATGAATAAACTGTGCCACACCACCTGACACAAGAAAAATAGCCATACAGGAAGCTTAATATTTGCTGTAACCTCAGTTTCCTGGAGCTGGAGCGCTCCCTTAAATAATTTACAGCTCCAAATGTGAGATAAGACTATCTCCAGTTCTGGCTTTGTTGTGTGTCCTGGGTTATTCTAAACCACTTTCTGCAAGGGACATCCATCATTGCAGATCCAGCTTTACCTTCATCCCACGTAGACATCTGAGAGACAGCAACCGGAAAGAATGCCTGAACTGGAGATAGTCTGATGTCATTTTAATGATTGTAAATTATTGAAAGAATATCACAGACAGAGTCCCAGTCATTTGGAAGTGTTTGCTAAAATGTCTAAGAGGTCTTGAGTGACAGTCTCTGCTACTACACAGATGCAATGCAAATAACGTTAATGACTTTCATTTGGGAGGGAAGAAGTGCATAGGGCAGAGCAAAATTTCCAACTCTATGCTTCAGGACTGTTGATGAAAAAAGGAACAACTCCACTCAGGAATGAGTCCTTCAGTTCTTCCTACATTCCAGTAGCATTCATAAGATAAATGGTATTAAAAGCAAAAAAAACACCTAGCTTTATTTAAACACAGTTTATCAAGGATCCAAACTTTTACCCACTCAATGTACTAATTTCAGCTGACACCACTAGTATCTAGCATCAGATTTGCTGGGGTTCAGCAGGCAGAGAAATTCCAGAAGATGCCAAAACTGTTTTGTTACAGCTAGAAAGAAAGCAAGAAGGGAAGAATTATGAGGACAGTAAGAACTGTTGTGATAGATTTGGATATGAAACTGCCCTGGCAGATGTGACCCTAGACTGAGCTTGGTGGTGGGCAGTGGGGAGCTTCCTAACCCAGAGGATAAGAAGGTAGAGGAGTACCACAAAGAGCAGCAAGCTGACCTCTTGCCTCAGGAAGTGAAATGGCTTGGACTGTGATGTTTTCAACTGCCTTCTCCAAACGGAAATTTTAAAGACAGTGCAGTAACTGAAAAGACACTTGCAATGTCAAGAAGTGCTTTCTACGCAGTATTACAAACTCTCACCACCGATTACAGCATGTGTCTTCTCTGCCACACAGGCATTATCTCATCTCTTTAAAAGACGGGTAGATTCAGTCACAGAGAGGTCATATCCAAAGTCACATACAGAGCTGGGAATTAGGACCCAACAAGCTGCACTATGGCAATGTAAGACATGGTATCTGTTGACTTCACAGTTGGATGCCAGCAAAAAAAAAAAAACCAAAAAAAACCAACAAAACAAAACAAAAAAAACACCCACCCACCCCCCCCCCAAAAAAAAAAAAAAAAAAAAAAAAAAAACAACAACAACAAAAAAAAAACCACCTACTTTCATTTGAGGCATTTTCCACTTCCACACATCTGCTCAGGGCACTATATATTGGCTCCAGGTCCCCAAACCATGGGAAACGGCAGGCTTCCTGCATGACTGCTTTGGTTGTGTTCCTCATTTCAGGCCATTGTTCCAGACTGTATCTTTTGTTTGGGCCTTGGCAGGCAGAAAGACAGAGAATGCTAATGAATGTCTTCACTGTGAGCACAATATGAGAGGCGTCTCATTTTCATTTTCTTTCCTGTAAGTCTTGAGTTTTAAACTCAAGCTATGCAATCAAAAGGAAATACCACATAAAATGATGGGCTCTCCCCTTTGTGCAGGTAGTTGAAAGACACTGGATAAGCCACTTCTCAGGCAAACCCACACAGCCTTAAATGTTAGAGAGCAGTAGAGACATGCAATTTATTGTTGCAGAATGGAAACTTTTGGATATTTATTGGTGAAAATAGGAAGTTCCTCTTCTAAAATGTAGGTCTCAAGTACAGTCCATACTTAAGAGATTTGATGCAGGTGATTGTGGTGCTCCAAAATTGGTAGGAGAAGCTGGCATCATCATAACAACACTTCTGACTTCTGTTTGTTTCACCTAAATTTTTACCTCAAGAGTCATGGGTGATTTCCCAGCTTCTTGAAAGGTTCCTGGTTGTGGTTGTCAGCAGCACCCTCAGAACACTGCTTATCCCTAATCTGCAAAGGTAGAGAGTTTCTTGTATGTGCATGAATATATTTCATCTGCATTGTACAGAAGTAAGCTTATCCTGGATTGATCATGCTTGTCTAGTGTAAGCAGAATTCCTACTTTTCAGGAAATGCTACCAGGAGTTTGATGCCTCATTAAATCAACTCCCCCAAATTTCTGGCCCTCTGCTGGCTGAGATTTTCCAAAAGTGTGCAAAGTATGGTTTTGACTTTCAGCAGGCAATGTTGAGCATCCGCAGCCACCACCGCCTCCCAGGGAGCGCCTGCCTGTTTGACAGTTTTGAAAATCATTAAGTCATTAAGCTACTATTTAAATAAGGAGTAAGAACCTAATTTTAGGTACCTGTATCTGAAATTTGTATTTGCTCATTGCCATCACTTCAAAACTCCTCATATTAGGAACAGAACAGGCCTTCCTTAATCCTAACTTTGTACATCAGCTCCTATAGTCTTGACCATCACCCTTTGGCTCCTTTCCTTTGAGGAGTTGTCTGTGCCCACTTCTTTCCTGAGTTTTAAAAATTAAATAAACATCTTAGTGATTTGCATTTGTGTGTAGATAGTCTGTATGTATGTGTGTACACATATGCTTGCATGTGTGCATGCCTAGATCGAAATGCTTTAAAAAGCTTTACTGTGTCCTAATACATATTGTATATCATCAGTGGAAGTTTTCACTGTGTTCACAGAAAGGTGTGTGTGTGTCTCTGTGTGTGTGTGTGTATGAGAGAGAAAGAAAGAGCAAGAGAGACAGACGGAGAGAGGGAGAGAGAGAGCACCAGGAATTATCTATGCATAAAGAAATTAAAAGAGAATATTTTTCCAGAGCAATTGAAGCCCATCTCCTGAACAATGACGACAGCTCCTCATTTTCGACAACAATAGAGGGCACGTAGGAGTCAGCTCATTAGAATATCTGTGGCTCTTTTCTGTTCTCTCTGCATTAAGCCCCCATAATGTCAGTTGTCACTTATTAATGACAATTAACTAGTAATCAGCAGTGAGACTCTTCGAGGTGGTCCTTGCCTGACAGGTGAAGAAAGAGAACATTGCGTAGTGCCATGCAGTGACATGGAACCTTCAAAGAGAGCACGGCATTTCCATAAATTATTTCAGAAAGAAATTTTCTTTTAGACATTCTCTTTAAAGCATTAGGATCTTTAACCCTAGAAGGACTATACAGTTGCAGCTGTCCTCCCTCCCCCCTCCCCTTATCGCTAGTATTGGATAAAATTGGAAGGCAGCCTGATCTGTCATGTAACCCAATTCCCATCTGGGGCTGGAATAGCTATCAACCCACTCTGCTGAAACTATAAATACCTTCCCTTGATACTCAACCTTAAGTGCTCACTTAAAATGATGCCCAGATATCAATAGTGAAGTTGCCAGCTGCAAGCAGCTAGGTGGATGGCCAGTAGAGTCTGCAGCACATCTATTATAAAGTCTTTAAAAATTAAATGACTCACAAGCACTCGATTTATGTACATGCATAGCCTATGAAATTGCACCTTCTTCTCCCCTGTTTCTGATGGCTTCTACACTCCCTTCTTATGCCTTGTCTTAAATGAGGTGGTGGCTAATGGTAGAGGATGTGTTTACAGAAACCAGCATACTCAAGTCCTTGGACTCCGATTGCTATTACAATTCAAATTTGATGTAGTTATTGCTCTTAGAAACACTGAAGTGGGAAAAAAAACCTACCAGCAGCAACAAAACAATCATTAAGTTTTCCCCATGCAAAGATTTCCTCTCTGCTCCTCTCCCCATCATATGAAACAGCAAGAGCCCTCATCACCATACTTCACTCAAACTCTTTGCTCAGGCTTCCATCCTTGTCTTGCCTCCTTCTCCCTGACCCTCCAGCTTTTGAACAGACAATCCTGTGAAGTCTTTACATTAAATATTTCAGCTGTCCACTACAAAACCCCGAGACAAATTCAGCCTCATTCCATGTTTTTTACAGGAGGTCAGAGAGGCTCCCAAACATCATTGAGGCATGCTTATATCTCCCAGCGCAGAGCCCCTTTGAGATTTACCTTGCAGGTCTCCTTTTGTCTCCTAAGAGGCAAACAGGCCTTCCAGCCTTTCCCTTTTCACCCCTCTCAGTCCTAGCTTTGAAAATCTCTGACATCTACTCTTGCTAATAGCAAATATTCTTCTATTATTTCTTTTCCCCATCTTGTCCTTCTCACAGTGGATGTCCAAGCTCCAATTCTTTTTTTTTTTTGTGCTGCTTTTACCCATCTGATGGCTTCTGATCCTTAGACTCCATTCTTAGTCATTCTTAAGTCCTATTTCTTCTTTGCACTTTTCCACACTTCCAGTTTTCAAAGCACACTTAAAAATGTGAAATGTGACACTCACCAACCCCCAAAACTTGGGTGGAGGATATCCCTGTCCAATGTTAGGTCTAGACCTGCTGCCTTTTTTAGAGCAAAGCTATCTAATTTTTCACATTATCCCACCACAGAGAAGTGGTGACAAGAAATAACAGTTAATGCTGAATGCTACAAACTCTAGCAAGGTAGCACCTTAGAGACAGCCAACAACACAGTCCTCCCTTGAATGTAAAGACACACAGTGCTGTACAGTATCTCCCAGAAACACACTTTATCATCAAGCTACACATTCAGATACTACTACATGTAATTATCAATACAGTGTGCTCACTGCAAACATGCTGAGTGCATTTGACCTTGGATTATGAAGTAATGTACCAGTTGTGGGCAGTGTCTGAGCCTGCAAGTGCTTTTTGGAGACAGCATTTGCACATTAATAAACTTAAAGCTTTTTTACTGACAGAATTTTCCAGTTAAACCATTACAGTTACACTGGTAACATTACAGTTTCCCTGCCACAGCAGCCCTGGGCAGATTTTCTTATTAGAGAATAAAAGTGGCTTTTTCCAGTTTGGCTTAAATTGCTTTCAAAGTACTTTGGTCCAAATTGAGAAAAAAAAAAAAAAAAAAAAAAAAAAAAAAAAAAAAAAACAAACAAAAAAACACCACAAACAAACAAACAAACAAAAACACCAAAAAAAAACCTCCAGAATGAAAATGCCTCAGGAGTTACTTATACCAGTCACTTACCAATGAGAAAAGCCATTAATGAATCTCACATCCTACCTACAGTGGGTCTAGTTTCACCTGAAAATGAGATGAACAGAAGTGACCTACTACACAACTTTTTCACCTTTGTAAGTACTAAGAAATTAGATGTCAAAGACCATGAAGCCAAAGGGCAGCATTTTCAGGAGCCACTCCTTGTATTGCCATACATAGTGGGCTAAGCTAGAGTGAAGAAACATAAGAATGAAGCATTTCTGAAAACATAAAACTTTGTAGTTTTTTATCAAGATCAAAATCCCCTCCTGTCCTGTTCCTGTCCCTCCCAGTCCACCCTCCTACTCCTTGCAGAGCCACTCTGCCAGTTTTCCTTGCTATGCTGGAGGCTGGGCAGAGAGTGCAGAGAAGATGATGTTCTTGACACTGAACCTGTAGCAGTGCTTCCATGACAACAAATAAGATGTTTTACGTTGGAACTGAGCAGTGATAAACTAAGCCTAACCAGGACTTGAAGAAGGCAGTTAGTTTTGACAGAACACTGCTCCTCAGAAATGCTCAGGTTAAACCACAGTTTCTTTGCATGTGCAGCTCCTGAGCGAAAGAGGAAAAAATGGCAGAAATCTTCTTTTTTTTCCCAACTGGGTTTCGCTGCCAAAGACTATCTTCAAGAGCTTACAGCAATGGTCTCCACTAGCTGCAGAATAGGGCAAATGACATCCAATCCAATCTGTCTGTCTGCATCTGAGGACAATACCCATTGCCAAGATAAAGCAATTCAAAAATACAAAACCTTGTAATTT
Source organism: Chamaea fasciata (assembly GCF_029207755.1). NCBI lineage: Eukaryota > Metazoa > Chordata > Aves > Passeriformes > Sylviidae > Chamaea > Chamaea fasciata. Next base: position 59,144,829 of record NW_027094086.1, on the reverse strand, counting down.
TAAGTAATTCACAAGGACTGATATTTGGTCTCATCACTGCTCAGTCCTGAGTATCCAAACCTCACTGAAAGAAAAGTCAAGGGGTGAATGGATTCTGACCATGGTGATACACAGCACGATGCAATGAAACTGAAGTTTCAGCTGGCAGGTTAATACATTTTGCCAAACTCATTTAGCACCTACCAGTCCACTAGTGAACTTATTTGAAAGAAACTGCTTGTTCTTAGCTATTGAATCTTCCATCCTAGATCATATTGCATGGAACTCAACTACTTGTGATGATAAGCCTTCTGGGGAGTAAGGAAGGAACTGTGCCCAAGGGCATGCTCCAGTGGCTACACCTCTAGCTGCTGGTTGTGAGCTTTGGGCACTATTTCTGACTACATGACTTGCAACATGCTGCTTTTTGGATTCCACCATCATGGGTGTCATTTTTGGGTAGGAAACACAGGTGCCATTCCAGTTTAGTGGTTCATGATGAGCTCTAATACAAACTTCAGTTTGTACACACTCTTAAATAGGTGGTTTTGGACAAGTTGTCATGTGTACCAAGAGAAGTGACTTCCACCTGCATGATGCTGAAGTTTGGCCTGTATTCACCTAATGTGCCCCACCAGCCTCTAAGATTTCCTAATGTATGCTGTTCTGAGCAAATGAATCAGCTCTGGACTCCTAGAAGAGCAGATGGGTTGCAGGCAACCAGACTCTAATCTTCCTTCCTCAAGTGACCATGTGGCATTTAACCACAGGTGTCTTACATCTGACAAGTCTGGTCAGGAACCTGTCAGGCTTTCACCTGCAACTTCAGACAATGCTGACACAAACACTCTGGACGGAAATACAGTACTCTCTCACCATATTAAACTGGTTCAAATTTATGCTGTTGTGATGGCAAACACATTGTGCCCTGAACAATTTAGTCTGAGAAATGCTTCTTTAAAAAGAACTAATATTTTTAACAATTAATTTTCACTGAATGTTTTACACTAAGATGTTTATCCAGAAGTTAAAACCATTCAAATTCTGAAGAACTGAGTATAACTAATCAAATTTAATTTTATTTTTCACAGGGAAGGGAAAAAACCCAGGTAACAACTACAGTAGTTAGGATAAATCTTACTAGATCCATTTTGACCATGCTGACCCTGATTCAGCAGGTCACTGGACAGCACTGTAGAGGTGTTTAAAAATAAGGGATCTTCACAACAGAGTAACTTGAGCTTCTCATTCCCAGTGGGAAGGTCTACAGCTTTTATAATCATTGCATAATCTAATATTGGTTGTCTGAAAATAACTAGGTCCACTAGCCATGTATCATCATGTTCGCAGTCCTGACCTTCTGGTGCTATTCTAAAATCAGTTTTTCTATATCACCAGGCATAAAACAGAGCTAACAAAGATGTGGGATAAAGAAGTACATTTCATAAATTATACTAACCTCAGGTAATCTGCATCATCTTAGACTAGTAAAATGTTCTCCTTTTTTACAATACATCTACTTTTGGATATTGTTATTTTCATTTAGCTATGATATCACCTTCTACTTAGAATAGCATCTTTCATCCCAAAATGTGGTCTCTCCACCTACCTGTAGGATGAAGCTGAGTACACACAGTGATGAAGAGAAACTAGTCAAAGCCACATGAAACATTACGAAAAGAAATTCAATCAGAAGAGCAGAGAAAACAAAAATTTGGAAGAATCATATTATAGAGATTAGTATCTGGCCAGTAAATTTGGGTTAGCATTCTGTTCTCAGCCACGGACAGAAAAGGACCCTGCTTTTAAATTTCAGAGAACAGATGGTGAAATCCCACTTCCTGCTACTTTCATGCTGGGAGAGTAACTCAATACTGCATCAGCCAGGAGACCAACACCTACAGAGCTGCAAGAACACTCCGCATGGAAACTGGCCTCTCCTTGGAGGTCTCCTAACCAGGACCCCTGCCATATTATTTAAAGAATATCACACACTCAAATCTGAGACGGCTTTGGAAAATGCAAGCAAAAGCTGATGTGCCTTGATTAGTCTAACACAAAATAATATGTATATTTTATACCTTCATGCTTAATTGCAATTGCATTTTAGTGGCTTCCATGAAAAGGACAGATTATGTTTGGCGTCATTATTACTAGTGTAACCATCCAGACAAAGTTATGCTGCAGAAGACATTAGTGAATAATCCACAAAATGCTATTAAAAAAAAAAAAAAAAAAAAAAAAAAAAAAAAAGAAAAAAAAAAAAAAAAAAAGGTTATTTCATTCAGGACTAATGTCATCAGTACACAGACCTCCCAAATTTCCAGTGGTTTGCATCAGCTTTGAAACAGCAATAGAAAAATGCACCAAAGCAGGAATCAAACCTGTGAAAATAAGCAAATCAAGATCTTCTGCTCTGAGAACAGATACAAGCAAAGATGTGCATTACAGCAATGTAATGCTGAAAAAAATGAGCTTCATACAACTCTGAAAAGAATCAGACACACTGGATTTTGCATATATCACAAAATAGGTATACAGGCTTCCAGAGGCTCTTATGGGGTTTAAAGCTCTTAGGTTTCTTTTCTTCAAGATCTGTCCTGGAAGGCTTTGTGGTCTCTTCCATTCAATAGCCTTAGAAGCTACTTGTAGAATAGCACAATCTTACTTTTGTTGCAATCTTATTGAAATAAAGAAGAAATAAAAGTGGGGAAAAAAATCTGGGAAAATCAATAACTCCATTTTTAACTCTGCAATTTCTTTTTTTAAATGGATTTTTTTCTGAAATACAGTATTCAAAAAGATGTGGCAAAAGTCTAAATAACAAAGATTTTACTGTCACTGTACTTCATTTTCTTAAGCAGGTGAACCATCAGAGCCCTCCAATTTTCATCTACTCCATATTTCAGTCGTAGAAAGTGTTACATCAGCATAGTCACCAGGTAAAGCTGCTGGTTTATTCTAAATGGACTTTCTTCAGACAGTGGCACAGATGATGAGTGATTGTCCAATTCTGAAGCTATCAGAACTGAACGGATTTAGCAATGTCATAAACACCTCTCGAGGGAGTCACCTGGTGTTGAGAACTCACTTTACATGCCGTGTTTCAAAATCAGTTTTAATGGATTTACATTAGATTCAAACCCACTTTAGAGCTATTATTTCTCCCTTTCAACCTTTTCACACACTATTGCAATGTACTACAGCATATTTTATAATCACATATTTGCAGGCCTGTGGGAAAGTAAACAAAACTTCAAAGGGTTATTATTTAAGGACTCTCTATTATGGCCACAGGCCTGACTGTTTTTCTTCCTCACCAGCCCTTGGGCCCAAAGCACATAATCATCCAGTAATTGAACTGAAATGTCTAAATGGCTAGATCCCCTGAAGGACATAGGTAGTTAGCAGTGAAAAAAAGTAAGGGACATTTTAAAAAACCCTCATGGCACTTTCCTGCACTACTTAAAAACACCGTGTAAATGCAACTGACCTGGACCTGATAGGCTTTTACAGAGAACAGAACAGTGCCTGGATATTTCTGGAGTTGTAGCTAAAGTAAAGATTAAATGTTGAGCCATGCTGTATTTGGAGGCAAAGATCTTACATTTAAATTACTTTCAGAAGAACTGAGAAGAAGAAACAGAAATATACATATGTACACAGAAGTACATATAACACAATAGTATCACTAATACCACATGAAAGCAAACCCCTCTAGGTCCTCATATTTAATAGCCCATCCAAAAAGTGTAATGGATAGCAGATCACAGGCTTTCATACACTGTAACTGTCAAAGCACTCAGGAGATAGAGAAGTGAAGGCTCTGACAGCTCTCTTTTACATTCTAAATGACATCTGCATTCAACAGAACAGAAATAAAGATTAAGGGAAACACCTGATATGATAGCACTCAGCTTACCTCAAAATGCAATATTTAAAAAGTACAGAGAAACACAGGTCTGCCTCCTTGTACTGTAAGTAAAAACTGGTGTCAAAGCCTCTGAGATCTTCACCACTGCCAGAAAGGCAGCACCGCAGCAGCCAGCAGACGGCAGGGGCAGGAGCCACAGCCTCTGACAATGGAACTGTTGAGATCAAAAGGTGCTTCACCAGAGAAGGGAGGGAGGAGAGGGCCTTTGAACGCACACAGAAAATGGCTACAGGTACAGTCACACAGCATAAGGAAATTCACTTGGCCCAAACCTTTGCAGCCTCTCTTGTACCCCAGCGAGGAGCAGAATGCCCCTCGCTGCTCTGTCTCTGCACCTTTTGCAGTGAGTACCTGCTGCAGATCTTCTCTAAGAGGTTACCAGCATTACGGCTTCGAGCCAGACACGTCAGCACACAAATCACGAGAGATGATTTCAAATAGATCTCCGCCGGTTGATTATATAAACGATGCCTCTTATAGCTGGAATAACACCTCAAAGGCAATATAATGACGACATGACAATGTATGTAAATCAAGAACTGCATGTGGGTTTATTTTACACTTGAGAAAACAGTGGATTTAATTGTGTGAACCAAAATGTACTGTACAATATTAATGATAAAACATCAAAATGTATAATTCATAGTGCATTGCTTGCTTTATTTTTATTTATTTATTTTTTTTGTCAGATAGTTCCTTTAAGTACATGCATCTGGAAAGATGCAGGTGCCAGTAAAATTCCTCTATTTATATCAAGCTGCAGGAACTAAATTTTATTCAAAAAGTGTGGTTTTACATTATATACACAGAAATCGAATATAAAATGACAATATAAAAAGTTAAAAGAGAAAGCATACAGCCAGAAGGTACAAAGAAAGTTGAACAGTTTAAAATGGTACGATATGTAACATGTATTTTTTAAGCTGATGCTGGCAATTTACAAGGAACAGAATCCAACATTTGCCCCATTTTTTTTTGTTTTCATTTACCAATGCAGCACACTATAGAAAGGTCAGCTTGTACCAAAGCTTAACATTTGTAAATAACTATAAACTGCAGTATTTTACAGAAAAAAAAAAATAAAGGAAACAAAAGAGCATTTTTACATTTGTTTTAAATAACAGCTTGCATACTTTTTTTTTCTTTTGCCAAAAAGTGGCAATTCTCAGCATCCAGAGGGTTTGGGCATAGTGGCAACTTGGTTTGCTTTTTTTAATTATTATTTAACTTATACAGTTGTGGCTTCCTAACCCCTTGAGTACTACACAGCTCTCCTTCTTCCAAGGACTGCATGCACAATATCTTCACAAACCAGTTCTGCATTAAAAAAAAAAAAAAAAAGGAAGCTCATTTATTTAAAAAAAAAGTCCTGCTTCCGACACAGCTCTTATTTTAATTAAATGCCTTTAAGCCTTTTGTTTTGTTTGTCCTTATTTACTTATTTAGTCACTGGGAAAGGCACAGAAATGCTATTACAGTTCTCAGAGGGTTAAAACTTGACACTACCAGGTTCTGTGACCTTTATTGTCATGGCAACTTTGTAATTTTAGGATGTCTCTTTATCATTGTTCTTTGTGTCTTTCTTTACGGCTAAATTAATGTCTCTCAATAGTGTCTCCCACTATATTCTACAAAAGATAGCTTAACATCAAGGACAGATGTTGAAAATAAAGGTCAGACTTTGACTCACAAAAAATAAAAACAGAAACAAAAAAATAACCATGCACAGAACAGACAAAGAGCATATAAATATAACTACAAAATAACTGTAAGAAAAACCAAGGTCCAGATAGGCAGTTCAGCAACAAAAGTAAGACTGATTTCAGAGGCTCAGGTCAGGCCTAGTGCAGTACTATGAAGAAGTTTAGTGCAATGTTCCTGTGGTCACTTGCATACCTGGCTGCTTACCTGGACGCTATTGTTTTTCTAACTCAGTTACATAGATCAGATGGTCCTCTGGGGACTTGCCATGTGTTTTACTAAGGTGCAGTTTGACTGCATGCTTGCTTGCAAAAGTTCGGTTACAGAGCTTACATTGGAATGTGGAGCCTAAGTCCTCCTCGGCAATTCCAAGTGAGCCCAAAGTCTTGTTTGTGAGGACTTTTGAAACATTCTGCTGTTCTTGAATCTGATTAAGTGGCAACTTTGACAGATCCTTCAAACTAAACCCTAGGTGTGTCTCTAAGTGACTTATGTATGTAGAAGCAGTCCTGAACTGAGAGGCACAATCATTGCAAAAGAAAACAGGATGTCCTGTGTCCAAGTTCTTTAAAAATTTAGTTCCACCTGTCCTCCTTAACTGATACTTCACATTGGCCAGCCAGTGGCTAATTGTGGTCATGGAAAGACCAGTAAACTTAGAGATGTGTACCCGCTCTTGCGGACCTAGGTCCGACATAATGTATTTGCCTTCTGGGGTCTCCCTCAAGCTGGAAGCAAACTGGGCTTGAAGGATCAGAAGATGCTGAGGGTTCCAGTTGGACTGCCTGCCCTTCCTCTTGTGGACTGGTGACAGTTCATCCAGAGCTTCCTCAAAACTGCTCCCATCAGCATCAGACTTCTCTGACACGGTAGAGGGAGTTGAAGACTTGGGTGTCAAACGCCCTGTGAGGTTCTTCACCATATCGGAAATATCCAGCAGGGCACTCTCCCTCAGTGGGGACGAGGCAGAGTCAGCCACACTGGAAACAAGAGGCTTGTTTTTGGACTTAGTTAAATCAATAGGTTGATCGCTGTTCTCATAGTAATACCGGTCAATAGCATCAGCTTGCTTGACTGGAGTGGTTGGGTAAATGGGTTTGTCCAACATGCTGTTACTAATTTTGTACAGCATGGCCAAAGGGTCCAGAGAGGGGCTTACTGGCTTAGAAATTTTGCCTAAGTGGGTATTCATAATGGACTGTAAAGCGCTCAATGGATTAATGAAGGATGGCTCAGGTGAATGATCTGTGATAATTCCTAAATTGTTACAGCCATTTGCAACCTTTGTTTTAAGTGGCTCTGCACCATTTGGTGTATGTGCTTCTGCTGGACTATCCTTTTTGACCTTCTGAACTTCAGACTCAGCGCTCTTCTTTGGCTGCTGTTTGTTATTTATTTCTTCTGCTTTTGGGAAGTCCTTGTTTTCTTTAGCAGCAGGTGACATGGGTTTAACTGGAGAACTCTTCTCCTTCTCCAAAGGCTTCTCTTCCTTCTTCACGTTGATTTTACCTGTAACTTTCTCCACTAGTTCCTCCATAGCAGATACATTGCTCTTGTGAGGTGGGGGTGTGAGATTGCCTGGGGAATGGATGAGTGCGTTGTGTTCTGACGACAGTGATTTCACACTGCTTGCGTAGGACGGCTGCATTTGAACGCTCTGCACTGCGGGCTGAAGGGGTTTGACTGTTCCCGGGAGCTGGTAAGCTGCATGAATACTGGGATATCCTCCCCAGGAAGGGGCTCCGTTCTGGGCTTTGCTGATGGCTGTTGTCACTGTGTTCTCCAGGGATTTCAGTATGTCTATTCCGCCTTTAGGACTATCATCTAGGTCCTCCTCTCTGAGGTACTGATACAAAGTTGTTGGCTCAAATTTCTCTGTAGAGTCCTCACTCTCTTCTTTAATCTTTTTCTCTGTTTCAGTAACCACCAGCTTTTCCTTCTCTAGGTCTTTCTTTTCCTCCGAGTTTGTGGAGCCCGCTGGGGAATCGGGCTGCTTTTTAATGTTGGAGGCTGGTAGCCTTGTGTGGGTGGTGGGTGGAAGAGGTATAGATTGTATTTTCTCCTCCACCACTGGGTCCAACACTAGCTGTTTGCCTTTTTTGGAAGCAGAATTGGTCACCTTCAAGAAATGACCAGTGACCATCATGTGAGCAGTGAGCTGCTGCAAAGTATCATGGGAACTGCCACATTCCATGCATTTCAGTATTTGGGCTTTGCGTGCCTCAAACTGCCAAGTGTAGCTAGCACCATTTTGATAGCCATAGCGGTTGTTTGGAGTCACGTACGGGTTGGCAGTTTTCTGATCCTTTGCTGACTCACCCAGTGAAGCTTCTGCCGTGATCCCTGTTGTCTCAGGTGAACAAGGCGAAGCCAAGTCCTGAAGTGCTCGCTTTTTGGTAGAAGGGACCAATTTGGTGATGGCTGGTACTGGCTCCTTCAGAGGCACTTTCTGGTAATGCTTTGTTTTTATCATATGGACGCTGAGGTCTTGCAAAGACTCAAACGAATGCCCACAGTACATACACTTAAGCACTTTCTGGGCATCCTCTTTGCCTTCCATTTCCATAAGTGATCGTTTCCTAGGCTTTGACCACCGCTTGGTCTTATCAGCTTCTTTATCTCTGTTGTCATCACGGTAATGTCCAGTTTCATTCATGTGCACTGTTAGCTCCACCAGCGTGTCGTAGGCTGCACTGCAGTCTTTGCATCGGAACTTGCTGGCACCAGTGAACACAGACCCGTACAGTTTATTGTTTTGCCTGTAAAGCTGTACTGTGCTGAAGAGACTCGGCTCTGGGAGAAGTCCATACGATGAGGTCTGCTGCAGAGTTTTAGCTAACGCAGCTTGGTGCCAGTCATAACCTGAGCCACCACTGTTACTGTTACTGTTACTAGTACTACTGGTGGTTGTACTGGTACTAGTGTTGGTACTGGTAGTACAAGTACTCTGGGAATTGGCATTGGCATCAGTACTGGTCATGTTTTCATTCTGGCTGATTCCGTTGTTGCTGGTGGTTGGATTGGATTTCTTTAAGTCCAAAGCTAAACTGGACCAGCAAGTCTCTGAAAGCAAATTTGCATACACAGCTTTTATTTGTGCCAAGCTGTCCTGTGGATAGGAAACATTGTCTGTGCACTGAGGATCCTCTTTCTCTTCTTTAGAGGAAGTGCTTTTGAAATGGGCCAGCTGATCGCTGTTTTCACTAAACGGCGAACCATAGCCTGCATCCTGATTAGTTGCAGTGCTGACTGGGGAGTTCTGGTAGCTTTGAGCCTCTTTGATCTCCGCTTCTTCATTGCACAAATACTCATTCTCCTGGATGTCCAGAGACAGCCCATCATCTTCCACGCTGTCTTCATCGATTTCTGCTGCTTTCAATTCTTCCTCAGGAACATATGCTAAAATACAGGAGGGGAGATGGGGGGAAACAAGACATTGTTATTGAACACGCACATTTTACACGGCTCTCCTGCACTAAAAACAGTAACCACGAAGACAAATTTTGAAGATACATCCAAAACCCAAACTCACCATCACTCACACACTCCTCCTATAAATCCACATACTCTGTCGTGGTTATAGTTTGATATCAGTGATACTGAAGAATAAACTTTGACTTCAGCAGTAAAATATGTGCCAGGACCACAGTAAATACCATAATATCAAAACTAAAATCAAACAAAGAGCTTACTAAACTAGTTTTTATCAACTTAAAAAATGGCTGGGTACTGAGCTATATTTACTGCACTACATATGTATGTGTAACGCATTGCAGCTGACCTGCATCCCTCAGACCATGACACTCAGAATCACTGACTTGACCAACTCTATCTTGTCAGTTCTGTCTTTTTTGCAAACTGGCTTTAGCTACAGCTTCAGGGGCCATTTCTGTGTCACTGACACCTGACTCTAATGAAGCCATACAGGGCAAGAGTGTCAGGTCAGCTGTTCCCAGGGTCTCCTGGTGTCTGGCTGTACTGCGTCCATCTGAGAGCAGAGCAGCTTTCACTTTTTGAAAGGTGAAAAGAGAAGCAAGACTGATTGCTTTCTGAAATGGGTAGGATTTAGTTTGCCTCCTGTTATGATCTGATGTGGGTCCTGCATTTACCATTTTGAAAAAAAGCAGTCAGAAACTAAAAGTAAATGCTAAAGATTAATTTCTTAAAGCAACAAACAAAAACCTTGAGATCTCAACTGCAGCTTGCTTATTGGCTTATGGAAAATAAAAAACTTTGCTATTACATTGCTATCTCTGAAACTATATGATCTCACCAAACTATGTGTTTATCTATATCAAACTATTTGTTAAACTAGCAAATGTGATATTCATGAGCAGATGGCCATTACATCAAAACACATTTACTCCAAGGGCTCAATTCACAGAAGTGACTTACATGTACCTAAGTGATAAATGTACACTTCCATCGCAAAGCAGAAACACAGTTGTACACATTTCCCTCCAGTTTTGTAAAAGAAGCTTAAAAAATCACAATGCTAATGGAATGTAGATCATTTATAAGAATGTCGAGGCAGAAAATATGGATTCTGAACAATTTTCAGTAACTGAATAAAAAAGTGCCTCCTTGTCAGGTGAACTCTGCTGCAAGTGATGCTGAAATGTGTCCTGTGTCCTTTCATGGTACAATACTGAAAGAAAGACAGAAAAGAGGCACTTCTGCTCCTATGTGGTATGAAGAAAATATGTATTATCATGTTAACAAAGCTGAGGTCTTCTTCAGCTGGGGGGAGCATAAGTATAAGTTGAGCTTCTTTTTGTACACAGTTGCTAACATATTCTGAAATGTCTTTTCTGAAAAATAAAAATAGTCTTCTTTCATTTTAATATGAATACTTATTGAAACATATTACGGTCAGTACTGCATTATGTATTCACTTTTGCAATTCAGTCTTAACGGAGCCCCTAAACACATCAACCTGATCTTTTAAGATGAAGTAGGAAAATACTCCATCCAGTACTGGGGTTGTTCTGAACCTTAAGATGCCCATTGCATTTTTCACCTGTCCCCTAAATGTCAGTATTTTCAGACAATAATTTGACATTTAGTTTTTAAAAAAGTTCCAATCAGGGCCCAAACAAATAAATCAGCTTCAAGTGTTTTCTAGTATGTTTAGAAGGATAGATGAGTAGCACTCACAATAAATAAAATTGAGGAATAATCCTGGAGTCAAAGGCCAGGAAGATGCCAGAAAAGCATTGTAAAATATTCATTGAAAATATTCTCCAACAGGCATTTTGTCCATAAAATGAAGAACAGAATGCAGAAGTATTAAGAGAATTCAGAAGGCAGTCAGCTTCCCTGTCTTGCAGCAATGCTGCTGTTGGAACACTCTGCAGATATTTGAGCATGGTAGGACCGCTGCAGTTCTGGACTCTAGGAACACACGTAGAATTCGCTCTCACAGCTGCAGTCTAGGATCTCTTGCCTCTCTCATTCAGCACACCTGTTTGCAGCAATTTCTAACGGCAAAAGACATTTTTAAGTTTCAGAAAAGGGAAGAACAGTTAAAGAAGAACAGGGTTTCAAATTTTGAAATTATTTTTAAAGAAAAAAATAAACCCCTCTGAGACCTAAAATGCACAACAATGGGCAGTTACCATCTGGCACTTTTATTTAAAAAAAAAAAACAAACAAAACAAGTACAAGCTAAAAACTCAGAGGACACACATTTTGAGCTTTTATGACCAACTTTCTTCTCACTAAACCACAGTGCAACTATGCCACTTTTCTCTAATTTTCACATCCCAATATTTTTAATAACTAGGTACAAAAAACTGTTGTAAGATGCCGGATGTTCCTACAGTTGATACAGCATTTTGTAAGGATCCATATGAATTATTTGCTTACATCTCCTTGCTTAATTCTAAATTGCATAAACACTTATTTTTTATAATTGCTATATATAACCATCTATATTTCTGCTTAAGCAGAAACTCTAATGATCCCCTGCCACATCTTTTATTTTTATTTATTTACTTATGATGGCATTTTCCCTATTCTCATACTTTTGCACCGTATCATAAAAATAAAAAGAAGCTAAACCTCACAAGAAACATTCAAACTGCGTGTTAAACTGCCCAAGCAAGAAACCGAGTGTCAGGGTGAAATATTCACCTTTTACTCACTTTTCCTACTCTTCGGTTTTGCTGAGACTACTACACTCCCTTACCAACATATACTGCAATATTAAAGTTAAGAATGTACAAATGGCCAGAACTATGATTTTTCTACTATTTCAGAATTTAAACCAGTACAAAAAAAACCCTGAAATTGTATGATGTGCACACCCACATGTCTGTACATGTATCTAAAGTCACAAAGAAATAATGCTTCTTAACAAAAAAGAGAATAATTTATCTGTAATGTTTAATTTCTATCACTGCAATAAAAAAATAAACTCTTTAACTCCTCTGGTTATCACAGGATACAGACAATACCTGTTCATTCAAGACTACTAATGCTTATGAGATGAATAGCAGCACACTCAACATATGGTATTTTGCAAGGTCAGTGCAATTCTCTAGCTGAAAAGGTTTCTGTAAGAGCTAACACAGAAGCAAACAAAAGGAAGAATGTTAATGTCTAATAACATGTACATTTTACTAAAATTCCCACAGAAATTCGACAAATAAATAAAATTCAGTATTTTAAACACAGTAAAAATGTTCCTCATATAATTGGTTGCAGAGAGAAGTAATATATTCTATCTTCAATAAAAGCATGAGATGATTAGATTCTAAATTATAAAAAGTAGATCAACAGACAGATTTCAGACAACATATCTTTCTGTGACTGAGCAACTCTCAGCAATCTTCTCCAATCTTCTACATCTGCAAAGATACTGTTGGTTTACACACGTCCCAAAACCACACAAAAATATCAAGAGAAGATATAAGCAATTATCCTCCTCAACAATAACTACGTTCAGAAAGAACAGAAGAAATTACAGATCATAACATCAGCTTTTCTTTTCCTTCTCATTTGTGTCTGGACAGACTGAGGCAAATGCAAGGTGTAAAAGGGGGGAAAAAGCTTCAAATTCCAGACAACTAAAAATTAGGGGGAGCATTTTGAATTTATTTCTTTTCTTCCTATTAAGTCTTGCTCTTTTTTTTTGCTTTTTTTTGCTTTTTTTCTTTTTTTTTCTTTTTTTCCTATAAAATGTGCCTTCTGGATGCCAATGCTTCCCCATAGATACACTGTCATCTTTGAGCAGTGTTAAAAGCTGTGCATTCTAATCTAAGTGGACATGAGATGCTATATACTGTACATGTGAGTAGCACAGCACATTGTGTTTGCTTCAGTGAGAATATTTACACTATAAATACACATCCATTGTTTGAAAAAGCAGAGAGAAATCTGAAATGTAAGGATGTGGTTAAAAATACAAATATTCTTACATAAAACCTTTCCACAACCTCGGAACCATGCTTTTGAAGGAATCTGTCTCTACTGAGGTATTCTTTTCCATTCAAAAAGGGATTCAACATTGAATAAATTATTTTGAAAAGCACCAAAAGTGATAATTGTATTTGGTTTTAGTAGTCTACAAAATTAAATGCAATAAGCTGTTCAAGACCCAATTTTAAATCCTCCAAATAAATAAATTTATTCAGAAGAAACACCTAAGCAGTGAAGGTCACAGTTCAGTAAAGGAATTGAATACTGAAATAATTTTCACTGAAATACCTATTTCATCGTTTTGACAAATAGGGATAGGTTTAGGTCTAAAATTCTTCACTAAATCAGGGTCTACTCTGTGACTAAACAATAGTGGCACAATGTGAGTGTTCACCATTCTTCAACAGATGTATTGCCACAGCTTCTAATATTTACCCAGCCAACAGGAGACAGCAGCTGCAGAAGTTTTCACAGCCCACACTGTCACCTTGCACAAACTGCACTCCAGGCTGGGGGTGATTTCCACTGCACACACAAACACATTTCATATCTTAGGAAAAAAAGAGTACAGACAGAAAATACAATATACAGCCACACATCTCCCTCATTACGGAAAATCAAGAGGCAGGTAAAAAAACCCAAATCATTTACAGACATGTTTCCAGAATACAGAGTCATGAGGGCTTTACAGAAGAATCCAAAATCTCACATTGTGAGAGTTTAACATGTCTGCTGGAAGATTTGTGAATCTTCTGTATTAGTATATACAAATGTTCATACAAAATTCTGGCACAGATGCTACAAATCTGTGTGCATGTGTGTGTGTCTGTATTACGATGTCACTATGGTGGAAAAATATGGCTTAGTTATGACAATGGCTAAGGAGCAGCAGAGAATATGAGACAACCAGATAACCTTACTACGGAGCTTTGTGCTTTCATTTCTAATTGCATCAAAATGGGAGGCAAAATACTAGAAGTGCCTACCCTCTAATCCTAATGCATTGGGTCTGAAAAGTAGATAAGGTAGTGTAACAAGAACAACCTCCGTGCTTCTAGCAGGTTGAATGATAACCCTTAAAGGCATCCCATTAAAAGCCAACAAAAAGATTCTTCACCTCTTCCTCTTCTCTCCTCTATCCCCTTAAAATGAATGCTGCAAATTATTAGCCAACACTGGCAATTGGAGAATGAAGCAGCTTGCATGTGGGTATATTTTCACAGTGATTCTAATCTGAGAAATTTACTTGCACTTCCCCTTCTATCTGATAAACTATACATTCAAGCGTTCTCATTAGTGTTCGGATCACCAAAGAGAGCTGGAGATGAATCAGTCCATCCACCCCTCCTCTCCCTGCTCTGTCGAGATTATTTCATTGAAATGTTCATTTTCATCCCTGCTGGCAACATTAGAATGGAAGTATTTAACCTGTTTCCATTACTTATACAAATTACCATTATGGGGTAGGACAGATGTTAGAATCATGCCACATAACTGACTTCCATACATTCTTTACGGGGAGGATAAGAAGAAGGAAAGCTGTTAGATCATATTATCCAGTCTCAATAATGTTCTCTCTCCTCCCAGATTCATTAACTTCCAACATCAACGTTTCCCTTTCTTTCTGTGTGAAAATGCTCCGTCTCCTTGAGCTCATTTAATTTGGAGCAGGAAATCTTTGTCAGAAATAATTTTTTGATCAGGTGCTCTAACTAAGGGGCGAAGGGGGGCTGGGAAAAGAATAAAGAAAAGGGGGGGAAAAACCCAACACCTTGTCGAAAATGTTATTTCTCTAACATGGATGATGAAAGAGAAGTCAGTTAAGATGCTGGTACTCAAAGATGGCTGTCACTTCAGATAGGGGATGGCACGACTCACCTAGACAGGTGACGCTTTGGTGGAGAAAAGGCTTGCTGCATTATTGAGAGCACCAAAGATCAGGATGACAAAGACTGTAGGCCCAGGGTGCCTGGGGCTCCTAGAGAAGTGACTTCAGCAGGCACATGGATTTCAGCCTCCATTTGCATCACTAACTAATAGTGAAGTACAAACCAAAAGTTCGGTGATTAAAAGGCAAGCACACCATTACAGACAGCAAACACCCCAGTCACCATCAGCACTAACTTTCTATTCATTTTCAAAGATCATCAAAAAAGCTCAAGGTGTTTAGAAAAAAAAAAAAAAAAGTATTTTATTACTAACTACTTATTCAAAAGGCTTTCCTGTTCAACTCCCTATTTTCTTGCTGAATTATCCTCCTGCCCGCCCCTTTAATGCTTGCTTAAGGCTTTGTGATTTTGCCGTCCCAGAATATATCCTTGCACTCAGATATAGCTGAGAATCACTGCAAAACGCATCAAATTTGCCAGCCCTTCTCACATGAACAGGTTTGCAAGAGAAAGTTTCACCTCGGAGTACAAACAGCAAACATGATTCATACAACATTCAAGGCAAAATGCTGCCGAAGATTGCCATGAAAACCCTGATAGTCTGAATTCCCTGACTGAGGTGGCCAGGTCACTGGAAGGGATTCTGGGTCTTTG
>NW_027094086.1:59094250-59124250 GCF_029207755.1 Chamaea fasciata | reverse complement strand
TACAGAATATATATCATAGCCATTGTGGTTTACCCTCAATGTAACCCCTTCTGTGATGAAAGAAACATCAATCACTCACTATGGTGGGTTTTAGCAATGTAGGTTCATGACACCATAAAATTTGGGAAGTGTGGGGACACTGGGCTCTGATAAAATGCCAGTGTCACTTGCTTAAATTAAGAAACACATTCAGATCTGGTTTATACTCAAATTAAGAAAGCCATTAGTTAAAAAGGTTATTTTTCTAACAAAAATTATTCCTGGGACTACCACATCACATGATCAACCAGAACATAGCCCCATTGCAGCAAATCCAGGAAACGTACTTGCTTTGCTTCATACATTCAAAATAATTTCTTTAAATAACCAACAAAACAAACAAATAAAAATCCACGCCTGGCAAAATAAGAGACAGTATAAGAGACAATTTAACTTACATTATACGAAGAAGATTAATGATTTACAGTGAAAAAAAAACCAACTAAAATAATTAAAATAGACTGCATTCAGCTCTTAACATCACTTAAAATTATTAGGCTAATGACTAAAATCCAGAGCTTGAAAAAAGTTAAAATTTTAGTATTTTTGTCTATCAAGAAATAAAGGTACCTTCTTGGTACACGCTATGACAATTAAAGGTGAGTAGAAGAAAAAAGCCAAAAGCCAACTGCCCAGAACCCTAATCTTTAACAATTCTTTGAAATACGACCTCCTACGTCATTTAATTTTTGAAAACCCTAAGGTCATGTAACACACTTTCTCTGTCATTTGTAAGTACATTAACTCAGTGGCCATATGACAGTGAAATTATGATAATGGGCTGCTAAAATGGGTCATGCAGACACTGCGTTTCATGTTAGCTTCAAACAACAGTGAGAATATAGTCCAAATCAAATATGACAGTACAAAAGCACATGGTTTACTTTTCTCAACGCTTTGCCAGTAACTGGGAAGAAGGATACAACCACTAAATATAGATGCATTAGTAGAGTTTCCCACCTATGAACTTTCCTTCCCTCCCCACCCATGATGCACTAAAAGAAAACTGCCATGACAAAAAAGCAAACTTCTTAATAAAAGACTGTTTTTCCTTGTATGGTTTTCCTTTGCATAATACAAAGGTTATCCCTTGACAAAGCCAACATTCTTAGAATGTAAACAATATCTTAGAAGAAGACAGAGAACAACACAAATCTGCACACAAAATAAATCAGTTTTTGTCTTTTTAAAAGTACACAATCATTAGTATGAATTATTCTGTCTGTATGCCAAACTGAATAGGTACTAGTGCCTGAAGCCTATGCAACACAGACCTCTGAAGACCCCAAAATTAAAACATCTAATTTGAAATATATCTACAGGAGCCAAAAATCCACTAAATTTATAATAATAGTAATAGTAATAGTAATAGTAATAGTAATAGTAATAGTAATAATAATAATAATAATAATTTGAATGACAAAATTATCCTGAGGTGCATGCTTCAGGGACAGTTCATTTATGTTCCTGCTTGTATCAAGCTACAGGATCAGGAATCTTTTTGCAAAATTCAGACAAGCACAGCACATCACGGTTTACTTGTCCTTTCCTCTTTCATACAGAGCATTGCATTTGCGAGGAAAAGAACTGCAGTGTTGAGACTCTTAAAGACAACCTCCTGAAAATGCAGGCCATCCGCACAGGATCAAAATTTTTGCACCGGTTAAAATCATACAACTGCATTTAACCCATTGATTTTTTTACTATATTAATGCTTATTAACTACCTGTAATAAAGGCACAATTTTCTATAAAAAGCCTTTTTCTCTTTCTTTGTCTTTTCTGCACAATTTGAAAACTGTCAGTCTAATAGTTCCTAAGAGAACTAAGCAGTAAGGTTGACGAACACAAAAGCACAGAAACACCATCACATGCAAAAGTTAGCTGAATAGCCCAGATAATTGCTTGGATAATTATTTTGATAGAAGCCCTGCTGAAAGCTCCTATATTTTATCATACATGGGAAGTGCACATGACCCACCTCCAACATGTGAACCCTGTGCTGGATTATAACTGAAGCAGAGACTTTTTGTTTTTCCCTTTAGTTCAATACGATAAATAACATGCAGTTAGCTAAAAAGAAGAATGGGCAACCTAGATTGCCAGGCTCATATTTATTTTTAAGCAAATCGTGTCTGTCAGACAGGGGGAGAAATCAAGTTACATAATTTATGTAAGGGGTGTCCATTATGTACATAGTAATGTAGCAGTCTGCGAGAAGACAAGCAAGTAGCAGTGAGAGAAGTTGCTCTTGAGGAAGATCACATTGCCCAGCTCCAGCCTGTGAGCTTCCTGAGACTTATGCAGCCTGACTGACAATGAGATTTAATGTAGCCTAACTATAGTAGCCTTGAGCAGAGATGCAATTATAACAGGAAGGCATAGAGAGTTTTAGTGTATTAGATTGTATCAGACTCTTGTGAGCATCAGTGGCGTAATCAGCAAATGCTTGCTCTTCCAGGCTCTTCCCCCCACCACCTGAAAATTCAGAACATAAGAACCTTCCACTATTAAGAACTTGAGTAAAGGTCATTTTGTTTTTCTCAATACCACAAAAATACCATTTGACATGCATATGCAAATCAGCACACAGGAAAAGAAAAAAAAAAAAACACCCCGATTTTCCTTCACACTAGATTACTGTATCTGAATAAAATGTTACATGTAAACACCTTAACTATGAAAAAAACCCACACCAGCTCTTTGGTTTAATTGGCAGTATAGTCTTAGCAAATGGAGCAGTGCTGGTCAAGGTTATTGTCTCATGGCAGATCATAACAAAAGTGTACAATTCTCCACTGGTCAGAAAAACAGTAATTCAGCTTAAGTTGTATTTTAACACACTTCTAAACCGGACAGGGAGGTACTTTATAATACCTGAGAATATTACATCAATTACAGATAACTAGTTAATAATATCAGTGTATGTAATACTAAGCAAATGGAAATACTTCTATAGGTGAAAAAATCACCATGGGTTTTCAATTTGTAGACGCTTGAAATGTCATGAAATGCAATATGACACTTAGTGCTTTGACACTCAATCTTTCTTGGTCTTAATTAGCACTTTTGTTTCAAAGAGCTTTGAGTATATGAACCTAATGACTAAAAATCTGCACCCGCCCTCCCAAAAAAACCAAACCATTTCATTTCACTAAGATGATAACCAACCCAAATGTTAACTAAATGTGTGTTTATGCAGAGTTTAGAAGGAGAACTTTTGGCAAGAGTAAATAGAGACTGTTATTTTGACCGTACTTTTCATAAAACACATGTTCACACAGAACCACAAAAGGCATACATACAGACTAAATATATGCAAAAAAAAAAAAAAAAAAAAAAAGAAAAAGAAAAACAAAACAAACCCACCCAACCAAACCAATCCTACCTATATACCACAAAAGAAGTTGCCAAATCATGTATTAACTTCTACAGCCCATTCTAAAGTTCTTTTTGCACCCTAGGTGATAGGTCTAGATTGATACTACGTGCACTGAAGTAGCACAGAAATATACCCTTATCTAGCACTAGCATCTTTAATTTGTCACTTTCACGGCAGACATTTCCAGATAGTCTAGAGGTACAAAAATTTTATGCTGCCAGCACAAAAGCAACTGAAGTACCTGACCACGTAAGCCCTCATATTTTAAAATTCATGACAGATGCAAAGTAAATTTTACTAAAGACTATTACATAATCAATAATTTGTTCAAAATGCTTTTCTCATGGAAAGTTATGATGTTATTTCAAGCAACTGCTTATTACTATGTTATAAAGCATATTCCTCTGCAATATTCTGTTCAGGATCATGAAACCTTGGCAGCCTTATACATTTCCTCTTGATATACAGCAAGAAGTAACAGAGTTTGGGACAGTAATAAAGAGGATTCATCACTTTAAAATAGTTTAACATCCATTGCGTGCATTAAATGTTGGGAAAATGTTTGCAGGAGCTACTGCAAAAGAGCCGCAAATCTAATTCTTTTCCCCTGTCTGATTGATACAATCAGGAATTCATTTAAATGGTCCTTTAGTGAGCTGTCATCAAACTGCAGCCCATTTACAGAAGGTTAGCTAATTAATGAACTCTTGATTGAAGATTAATTTGGCAACGCTTTTTAATTTTCGCCTTAAAACCATGACAAACAATGATGTATTTTAATTAGTGCTTCAACTATAGCTGGGTGTTTTATATACATCTCTGATATTGTAAACAGATCACATCTATTCATTGGTAAATAGATAATAATGTTTAATTATCTGGAAATTAACAAAAGACTAACAACATATCCTAATTTTACACATGCGGAAAAAAACGTATGTCCATAAAATGAAATGTCTTATTGAATAATGCAGATTCTACCAATGTACTTCCAAAATTCCTCTGTAACACATTGCTTTAATAAAAACTACTTGGTGCTAATTAAAAAGAAACATACAAGCAGGTGTATTCTGTACTCATACCTACAGATGCAGTAATCCAACTACCCAGCATAAACCTGCTTCTTCTACATAAAAATTATTCTGTCTTCATGAAAACTGTGGTATTTCTGCACAATGATCAGTGATTTATTTGTGAAATTGCTAGAATGGGGAAGCCACACAGAGGTCTCAAAGCTCTTGACCAAGGTAAATAAAATGTCATAATATATTTAGCAAATAATAACGGAAAAAATAGAGAAAAACATCATCAGAAGATGCCAGGAAACAAATAGGAATGCAGAGCAAAAAATTTCCCAGCATTTCTTCTCCCAAGTAAAGTCACTGTTCATAGTGCCGCAGCCTCAAGAATGGCAGCAAATTCAACTGTATTTTCAGAAAAAAAGTTCAATCACATTATTTTTCAATTTATCATTCTAATTTTCAGTCCTGTCTTCTATTTACAACTTTTTGTTTTCTTTTTCAAAAGACATGGCCTTTCATAGCTTTTATTTTATGTGCCATTACCCTCAACTCAGTTATTCTAACCACAAAAAGGCGGCAATGAAACACCATTGTCAAGTGAAAGCAGCAGCAAGTTCCTGCATATTGTCTGTGGTTTTGCTTGTGTGTTTGCTTTAAGGACAGGAAAACGGAATAGCATTTAAGATGCTCATAATAACCATTCTCACAAATAACACAATCAATAGCTTGTGGCTTTTTCAGAAATCATTTTCAACTAACTTGTCTTCTAACACTGGAGACATAGAATGCTTTCATCTGTTTGAGATCTGGCCTTTAATTGCTTCAGATTAACATTAAAATGCTATTATGTTTACCAAAAATGCCTTGGCTATAATTTCATGCATTTTATTTCATTTTAAACCCTGTTATATATTAATGACAAAATATTTGTCAATAACAGCAAAGAGAAACCTGGAAATTAATTCCATTTAAGAAACGTCTCACTTCCCCATTGATTATACAGGCAAAGCTCAGGCAAGTAAAAGGTTCTGAATCAGACCCGTCATCTTTGCCTGAACATAAGAAAGTCATAGCACATCTATGTGCTTATCCAAGGAAGTATCTTTTTTTTTCAGATAGATGAATATGTGAGCCTTTTTGTAGATGATGCTGGAGCCAGTCATGAACTGCTGAAAGAACTCGGGTATTTCTTTAATTCCATCTTTGTTTTTCATTGAGTTTACGGCAGGTGATGCTTCCCAGAGGTTTATGGGCACTATAATCAAATAGCAGGGAGAGCATGAATTCTTGAACATTTTTGTAGTGTAGCCATGACTTAATAAGAATCCCAATCCTGAAGAGACATCTAAACAGACAAACAGCATTCCTCACTAAATTCTCATCCACTGTGTTCCAGGTAAGTATTACTACTATTAACATTATGGCCAGATATTATTATCCCCTCTGTATGACCGCTGATACTTCAGTTTAGTCACACTTTTGCTCATATAGAACACTTGTGGAAAGCACATCAATAGCTAACCAAAACATAGTACCACAAAAACACACCGTGATTTGTTTTCTCATGTGACTCGGTATCGGGAAAAGTGCAGGAGAAACAGCAGGAGCAAGCTGTCCCTGTACAGGCAAATGTTCCTAGAGCTACCAAAACCAACAAAGAAGAAAAATTACTGCTATGATAACAAACATCTGTGCATAAATGCAGTATACTTTGACAAAACCAAGTGCATGAAATAAAACAGATAAAGGCAAAATCTAATGCTATATTCACTAAAAGAGGTCCAAACTCATGTATAAATACTGAACTGGGGGTAGGAGGGGAAAGAATTTAGCCCACTACTTGCATCTTTTTGATCCAGCAACTATTCCCCTAATCAGGCTGAAAAAAACAAAAAAGATACAAGGTTAAAGGATAAGAGATCCAATAATGTAAAATCAGTGGCATACAAACATTTGAGAAACAGCTTTCATCAGAGCCGTCTAGACCTAGATGTTTAAAATCATTTGTGTGAAAGGAGAGAGAAGAAAGAGGAAAATCACCTCTTTATTCCAAAGAAAATGTTAGATTTTTTTTCACAATTATTTTAGTTTGAATGAGTTGTGGAGACCATTAAAGGAAATGAGCAGAAAGTGTTTTCATCACTTGTTAGTTCGTGCTTGAAAAGCTCAAATACTGTTTCATTTTAATAATTCCATCTTGGCATCTATGTACTCCTTGGTGCAGAATACAGGCACTGGAAATGTAGGGAAAAAAAAATTGTGAAGTTACAGGTGAAGGAGAGGGCCCTGACAGGTGTTATCAGACAGTTTTCCCACCCACTGCAGGGGCACAGCAAGTTCTCATCCAGCCTGCACTGGAATGTGTTTCACTAACACGAGTGCTGTGGCAGCGCATCTTCAGCACTCCAGCGATGGCGAGTGCCATACACAGTACTGTTTGATACAGTTAAGTAGCACGTACATCAGCTACAGCAATCTAAAAACAAACAAAAAGCCAAAGGCCACACAAAAAAAAAAAAAAAAAAAAAAAAAAAAAAAAAAAAAAAAAAAAAAAAAAAAAGAACTTGTTCCTTTTATTTGGAGAAGTGTGGGGATGTTCAGATTACTTTTGTTGCTGTTTCACTGTGTGCCTCATAAAATTCTTAGGACCTGCTTCTACCATGGGATGCATACCCTCTGCAAAATACTGCCTGCCCTTATTGGCACCAAGGGTAAATCATAGAAGGTACTGAGCAAATCACAGAAGAAGGCCCTTATTCACTATGTCATCCTGCTGTTAAATCTTCGCAAAAATGTGAGGGGAGACATCGAGGCTTTGCCTCTTGCTATTTGGTCTTTTCACAAAAATTACCAAGTGTGTGAATGGCAAAATACAGATGCATGAGAGCTTCTTTTTTCTGATCTGCACATGAATTTATTTAAACAGGGAACCCCGTGAATATGTTAGAATACTAAAACAAGAGGTCGTGAAACCACAGAGGATACTAATTTTTCATCAATATTGATACAAATATTCTTACTTAGCTGGGAAACAGTAAATAAGCAAATTACCTGCAAAAACTATTGTAATCCCACATCCGCTTACAAAAAATGCTGTATATATACATGCCACTAATTTGCAGCCGTAATGGAAAATAAAATCTGAATTTCACGACTTGGTTTAACCTATCTGAAAAAAAATACAACATTGTATTAGTGGCTATTCTATTACTTAAGAAATAAAAAACAATACTGGATCTGTTGTGAAAGATCTGTGGCACACACTTAGGCACCTTTAAAGTAGAAAACCTTGGATAGCTAATAAAATGCACTTCTTGACTCTTTGGGTGGGACTACACTAACAGCCAAAAGACATCCAGATGTTTCACACAGTCTTAAGCAGGCATCAGAATCTGGTTGGATTGACATATCCAAGCTCCTTACACCATAATACCTGTTCATTCATAGGAAAACACCATCGAGTTCTGGAATAAGCTTCCTCTGTGTATCAGAGAGCTGACTGCCACTCATGGTCAGGATCTTCCTTTCCTGCAATCAATCTACAAATACAAATCTGAGATTTAAGGGTGCAGATTTCAAGCCAATTCATTACTTTAAATCTAGAAACAATTTTAAAATGCCCTGGGAATACTCATTTACTTAAAGAAAGGTATATGCATAACCCTTGAGAAATTAAGTTATTGTCTTTCTGGCATGCATGCATACATACATGTCAAGGACTCAAATCCACATCACAGGAACACACACAGATGGGCTCACAGTTGCAAAAAAAAAGACCCGAGCCTCACTAACAACATGAGAAGCCACACAAAATGAGGACTGGACACCCCAAACTATTGGAGATCATCACAGAAAGCTATAACTTACTAAGATGTTTGAAACATAACACAAATATTTACATTTAGTAAACTAAATATCTTTTTCCAGTGATGCTTTCGGAGCATAAGCTTACATTTGAAAGAATTTCAGTATTAGAACTCAGTAAAAATAATGTATCATGAAGAGGATGTTGTTTTAGAGTGTTAACTTTTCCTGCCCTTAAGAAAATACAGTCACCTAACCTCAAACTATTTTAATTCTGCCTTGAGAGGCTTAAGGAAAATAAAGATCGGAGTTTGAAGGTATATTTTAAGTTTGGGGTGGGATTTTTTTTGTTTGGTTGTTTGTTTGCTTTTTTTAATTTAGAAAACACCATTTACTGGTATTTCTTTGCTGATTATTTGTAACAGCTGAAACTAACATGGTGCCCTTTTGTTTACTCTTGCATTTATATACTGGCATCAAAGATACAGCTAAAAAGCTGGCAGTGCTAGAGTTCAGTTTACTGCCAGAGCTTGTACCAGTGAAGAGATTTTTGCTGTATGACTTACCAAACTAAAGTCTTTCTGCACTTGCACAGTGCAAAAAGTCCCACCAGTGCCCAAAAAGCACTAGATCTCTGCATCTCTGCAACTAACAACTTTTTCAGAAGATATGCTGCCACATATTGTTAATCTTAATTTTCAAATACAGGTAAAGGGGAAGATGCAGTATTTTGTATAGTCTACCACAGCACTAGACAGGAGAAAGTCAACCTTGGGGCTGGCAAACTCCAGAGCGCAGAGCACCCTCCCTCTAGCCTGCTTTTGCCCATTGCCTTTAAGAGCTACTTCTTTAATTGTTTACCTGCTTCCAAACAGCATGCATTTGTCTGCATTCCGGGCTTAATAATTATAATTATAAATCAATGTGCATTAATAAAATAAGTTTATAAGAGCGTAGTTGGCTTGCTATTTATGATACTATAAAATACTCACATTATATGAACAATCCCAAGAGGCTTCTATTACCTCTTCTCCCAATCATTTTATGATTATCATCTCATAATCATTTCAGAAAGAAACAAGCAAAGTAGATTGTAAACATCTATTCAATTTCTCAGCATTGTAATTTGAAATTTTCTCTCTCCTGTCCCACTATGGATATTTAAAAATAATTTTCAAATAATCCCTCTGCCCAGGTTACAGAGCACAAGAAGAGACTTTGGTTCAAACATGCATGACAACACACATGTTAAGGGCAGTCACGTAGCCAGCTTTGTATGACCTTAAGTATAAGGACAGCTCTTACTGAGCAAGAAGCAAACCTTTGGGTGTCCCCCAGATGTCTTGATGGTTGATGCTTCAACATAAGGATGATTAAGAAACCACACATCCTACCAAAATCCTGCAGTCACTCTAAAACTTGGAATAAATTCCCCTTTTCCTGGCTGCAACATTTCTGAGCAGGGCTTTAGCACTCCATTATTGTGAATGTTTTTTGGCCCAAGGCAAAAAATATTGACAAAGTTCCACCTCCAAGACAGTTATTGTCTCTGTATACTTGATAGCAGCCTTCACAGGTTCACCTGCCAGTATTAAATCCTTGCTTTGGGTGAGAGAAGTAAAAATTTGCTAGCATTCCAAGCTATTTCATTGTAGCAGCAGCTACAGCAGCAAATCAAATTGTTCTTTCAATTAAACCAGTTCAGTGCCTTAGAGAGGAAAGATCTAGACCTGCCATTCTCCAAAAAAACTGCAGTTTATGCCAAGTCTGAAGTTTTTACTACAAGTGAGAGGAAAAGGCTCAGATGTTCTTATTCTGGTGGTCAATAAGCCACGTCACAAAACAAAATGTGTTTGAAACCATTTGTGTATAACTGACAGTCTTTTCTAGAAGCCAGTGATGCTCAAGCAGGCCAGATGCCAAGATCTCCAAGGGGGCCATCACCAGGTTTGAACCTTCCTTTTGTCTGCAGCAAGCACCAGAAGATTTGCTAGAAACTGGCGATGCACTGGAAGGCATCAGGGAGCAGGAGGAAACAATCTATCATGATAATGTCCCATATTTAAGTAGGCCAGAAAGAGCACTTTGTGAGGCACTAAAGCACCTCAATGGGAAGTACTTAGATAAGTAAATCCAGGGCCTCATAGCAACAAGGAAAAGAAAGGAAAACTCATTTGTGAAAAACAAGTATCACCATGACTGTCCTGAAGTAAAACATGATACAAATTTAGTTGGCTCTGGCTGAACAGAAAAACACCTCACTTTACTTCCCCTGCATAAAGACATCTATGCAAACACACAGCAACTGCCCCACATATGCACACTGTTCGTTTGCTCATGGGACATGGAGTGACAGCAATGATCTACCTTGCTCTGTTTTCCTTTTGAGCTGGTTTGGGGTTTTTTTGACAGAGTTTTCACTCTCTGGAAGGACAGGGGAAATAACTTAGATGACATCTGCTAACAGAATATATAACTGTCATTGTATCACAGAGGGCAGGGTCCCTTTAAATGAGATGGCCGTGGCTACACAAGGATGGAAACCAAATGACCCCTCATGGGTAATCTATCCAGGTTAGAGAGGGGGTCATGGCAGGGGCACCACAGAAAGGCATGCACTCTGCATGGGAAAGCAAAAGAATGTCAGAAAGCAGAATTTCACTGGCTTTAACTTCAGAGACAGCAAACTCTTTCCCTGATGCTTTTTAAAAGAAAACTTTAAAATATCACAACACCAAGCCAACATCTGAGTTTGAAACAGAATGTCAAATCCTCTATTCTTCATATAAACACTTCATATTGCCATCATAGCAGGAGACGGGAGACAGCTCCAAATCAATTTACATTGACTCTACTATAAACCACTTTTCTGCAGCTGCGCAAAATCGTGGCCTTATATTCAGAATCTACAGATGATTCAGCCTGCCCAGGATCAGAATTACACTAGATGAGTTTATGATGTCCAAGCTTTTTCAGAAGCAAGACCACCCTTCAAGTCTATTTAATGGAAGTTTGGGACAGCCAGTAGCTCGCAAAATCTTGAGAGGAGACCCTTCCCCTTTTCTTGTCCAAAATTTGCTCAATAGATAAAATCTCAGTTTATCTCACCTACTTTACCCATATAATACCTTCACTGGAAAACTTTTGTGTATTTCTGAAAAGGTAAATGTTCCATTTCTCTTTTCTAATTACTATTTCTACCATTTTCCTCTCCTTCACCATTTTCTCCATTCCTTTACTTGTACTCACAAACGCATACAGAATCCCCCATGCCAAAGGCAGAGGAGTAAATCCAGCTTCTCTTCACTGATTATGGGCCCAGTTTTAATTTGTGCAATAGTCCTTTTGATAACAATGCCTAGTTAAAACATCCATTAAAAGTCTGTATCAGTCATTTAATGGTGGAAGAATCTAATAGGGTTCCATTGGAACTCCTCCATTAACTTTTAACAGAATTCTTTCTTATAGTCAGTGTTGTAAAACAGGGATATTTCACAAATTTAAGACCAGCCTCATTCTCCATGGGGTGATAGTTAGGTCACTGCTTCCCAATCTTTTTTGGGTAACTGCATCAGTTCACCATTTCAGTCGCAACAATCAGTCTCTTCACAACTTATTAATTGCAGCTTGTACTCGCTCGTTTTCACTAACTCCAAATCACAAAGGGCCCTGAGAGTCCCAGTTGCATGGCTGGTCATAATGCATATAGTAAAAGGCATAGCCACAAGTTTCTAAAAAAAAACCAAACCCAAAACCTGTATTACCAACCATTACCAACAAAGGACCAGGCCCACCATGGTAACTACTGATCTGTCTAACTTCTACTCAGGAATCTAAACTCTAAGCCATGGAGATGAGCTTGTGTGTAATCAGACATCTTGTCAGATCTGCCTAAAAACTACACATTATCTCTAATGGTGTGGTACACAGAGCAGTTACTAGACGAAAGAACTGCTGCATAGGCACTGTCTCCTTCCACACTGAGGTGTATAGGGAAAAAACAGCAAACAGCAAAACTGAGACCACGTTCTTGTATTCCTCAGCCACTCAATGCTGTTAGAAGATATTCATCTTGCCAATTATATTATGTTCTTTTTTAAGTAAATCTCAAAATCTTTAATGCAGAAAGTCAACTGCTGCTAACTTAATTTTATAAGTGCAAAAGATAAGGCACAGAAACAGAGTTCAGTTCTTTTAATTCCCAGCCTTCAGAGCAATGTTGAAGTCACTGGGAATTGGCACTGTTCCTTCAGGACTAGCTTAAAATAAGGGAATATTCTGGTTCTTGGCCAGACTTTGAGTGGTGGAAGTACAGTTTAACTCTCTAGCATGACCATCTCCTCCAGCTACAGAAGCATGAGGTACAGGTGCATGCGGGAAATGAGGAGGGATTTACATGGGAGATTCCAGCCCGAACAAGTGAATCACTGTAATGGAACAGGTCAGGACCCCCAGCTCCCACTGTCAGCTCCAAATCCTTCTACCCACAGAAAGCGGGGGGAAATATTGTCAAGATTATCCTCCTGTCACACTTTTAGAATTAAGAATTTCATTAATCACCAAGGAGTTCAAAGATCCTGTAAATCTGATTCTGTTCGCACTTCCACTGTTTTGACACTGATGCAGCTGTGAATCCATTGGCTGAAAATGAGGCACCCCCAAATTGCATATGCATAGCTACAAGGAATCAAGCTCATAAATGTTATGATTTTCTCAGGCAAACAGCAGTTGCAGCAAACTTGAGCAAGAGGCCTGAAATCGACCTGGCTTGTGGCAGCAGAGCCTCTTCAGAAGAAAATAAGAACGATGGATTTTTTTTACCCCATTACACCCTGCACAAGCATTAAAAAAATGAAAAAAATCAAAAAGCAATCAAACGTCCCTAAGATCATGTGGTTATATACAAACACCTTTCTCAAGGAGTAGAATCATTCCACTTTTGGCCTTGTGCTTCATGATACACTGAACTAAGCAGACGTTTTACTACCACCCTACACAATTTTACTCACAAGTTTGTTTATCCATAAATAAACACACACACAAACACACACACTCTCACAAGCTTTTCTCAGGCTAGATAATATGCCCCAAAAGCACAGACAAAAAATGGAAAAACATGAAAAAAGTGCTCTCTTCCTGCGACACTTTTATTATCATTAAAAAAAGGGTTCTTAGAGAATTGTTTGCTTGCTTTATCCACTTGTTCATCATTTACAAGACTCATAAAGAAACTGATGTTACTCCTAGGAAAGGCTAGTTAAAAGAGGAAAATGGGAGACCAAGTTACAGACTTTCAAAAAATAATAAAAAAGACTTCATGTAAATAGATCATAAAAAATAATTTTTTTTATGCATTGAAATCACATAATCTTCACCTAAGCTTTTGGGGAACTTTTTTCAGCT
This sequence comes from Chamaea fasciata, assembly GCF_029207755.1. NCBI lineage: Eukaryota > Metazoa > Chordata > Aves > Passeriformes > Sylviidae > Chamaea > Chamaea fasciata. The sequence goes on along the minus strand of NW_027094086.1, from coordinate 59,110,601 downwards.
GTTTTGAGAAGAGCATAACCATTGGAAAACAAAAACACTACATCTAAATGGAATAGTGGGAGCTGTTTTCTTTCATATGAAATTTGTGACAGGAATATATGACAGGAAAAACTTTAACCTAAACTTAGACATTCAGTCTGAGGTTACATCAGGATTAAACTGTGAATGCTCTCCAATCCGTTTTCTGCCACACAGCTACACTTGTACTCACCTTTCCCTTTTGTAGCTTACCACCCATTACTGCATCCTTGCAATTGTACATGCAATTGTACACCTCAGCATCTCACTAAAAAGTTAGGTGGCAGAAAGAGTAGCAACATAGCAGATCCTCAGTGCTACTGAATCAAGAGCGTAGAGAGAAAAGTTGGTTTAGGGAAAATCCAAGTAATTTTGTTTTCAAAAGAAAACCATGCTTAGATTTCAGGAATAGATTTCCATGCAGCCCTTCAAAAATACTTCAGCAGATTGGAGAGATGGACAGAGAAGAACTGTCTGAAATTCAACGAAGGCAAACAGAGGGCCCTGCACTTTGGGAGGAATGAACACACACACCAGCTCAGACTGGGGACTGACCTGCTGGGAGGCAAGTCTACAGAGAAGGACATGGGAGGCCTGGTGGACAACAAGATGTCCACAAGTCAGCAGTGCCCTTGTGGTCAACAACGTCAATGGTGTCCTGGGGTGCATTAGGAAGAGCATTGCTAGCAGTTCAAGAAAGGTGATCCCACCCCTCTATTCAGCCCTAGTGAGGCCACATTTGGAGTGCTGCGTCCAGTTCTGGCCTCCTCAATGCGAGAGACAGGGAGCTCCTGAAGCAGCTCCAGTGGAAGGCAACAATGTTGATCAAGGGACAGGACCACCTCTCTTTACAAGGAAAGCTTCTAAGGGAGCTGGGCCTGTTCAGCCTCAAGAAGAGATGACTGAGAGAGAACCTTATCAATGTCTATAAGAATCTGAAAGGAGGATGTCAGAACGATGGAGACAGACTGTTCTTGGTGGTGCCAAGCAAAAAAACCAAACATTTCACTGTACACCTGTATAGCACCCACACTGGTGTTTAGGCAAAAAGCACATCCAAGGAACTGAATTTAGTTTCTGAAAAGAGGGCTAGCTAAAGTTCTGCTCATTTCTAACAACAAGCCTAGCTGCACCTGGTGCAGACTGTCAGTGAAAGCAGATTCACTCTGTGAAGCTGAGACCGTACAGATGTTGAAGGACACATTTAGTGCAGGTAGCTGGGTGTGCAGCTGCACTGCAAGCTGCTGCAGGTTGAGCTCTGGGTGATCGAAGTCCCTGACAAGAGGATGTGAAATGCCAAGCCTCTGCCTAACCAAGGGCACAGGGACCTGTGGCCCAACTAGGTGAATGGAACACTCAGAGACACAGCAGGGGCTGAGCACCCCAGACTTTGCACATTTACACTATAAGGGTATAAAAGCCCTGGGTTTTCTTTGTCCGGGGCCCCCCCTCAGAGGCACCCAGCTCAAGCTGTTATTTTGTTGTTTAGTTATGGCACCGTGATTGAATTATGTGAAGGATTTGGATGTCTGAGACTTTGCCATGGGAAATGCAGGCTCGGGCCAGTAGAGAAATCTGGTCTGACTCTGTGAGTGTGGAGTGCGTAGCTGCGAAGGGGCTTCAGTCCCAGCTCAGGTGATGAGTGCAAATGCTAGAGTGGCTCCCAGATGGTCAGACTGAGAAGTTTACAGAACAAAGAAGCAGCTGAGGAATGCTGATATGTTGTTCTCACTGATGCTGGAAGAGGTAATCCCCACAGCTGTGGGAGTGTTGGCCTTCAGCAGAAGGGCAGCAGCAGAACAGTGGTGGTAGTAACAAATTTTCACAGTTATGTTTGCTGTATTTCTGGTCTCTGCAGAAGTATCACAGCACTGGCACTGCTGTAAACTCACAGGCCTTTGGCAAAATGCTTATAAAACACAAAGTCATAGAATGATGGATATCTATCTAGCACAATGCAGGGTGGCATTGTGCTGAGGAAGAAGACTACAGAGACTGCACATTTTGCTGAATTTTCTCTGGAACTGCTACACATAATGTTCTCCAGTCTAGAAAACCTCTCTAAGAGGAATCAAAAGGCTATATTAAATTCTTTTTTAAAGTGAAAAACATTGCAGGGATGCTCCTGGTTCAGTCCTTTTTCTACATACTAGTGTTTTCTTTCTGTGTGTTTTTTCCAAATAGAAAATACAGTACAAAGGCACAAACCTTGATCTGATGTATCTGATCTAAGCAAAAGTTTACTAGGAAGTACAGCATCTGAAGGAGTGTTTTCCACATGTAAACAGAACTGTTAATCTGAGGAACTGGGCCATTCAGCTGAGGAAGTGAACTGTACTTCATCAGGATCTACTTGAATTTGGGAACCGCTTAAAAGCAGATGCTGCTGATTACTTAAGGAGAAAAGGGGAAAAGATTAATATTAAAAATTTAGCTGTGTCCCAGGTACATAATAGATTAGATTACATGTTATTTGATCATCCAAGTTTTTATTCTGTCTGCCTGACACCTAATGGAGCAAATCAAAAGCTCAAATTAAGAAATACTCTTTAGGTATAATGTCACTTAAAAAAATACAATATTAAATATATGCTACGTACCGCCTGTAAAAGAACACCTGCAAGTGCTAACCTTTAAAAGAGAGGATGGGAAAAAGCAGCTCATTATGGGCTCTCGGTGGAAATATAAGTTAGCTGGAAGTTGCCTAGTCTTGAGGAATATTTGTGATTTTTTTAAAGGACAGAGCACTGAAGAATGCATCATGGACTGTGGACTACACTCCTAGCTCTACAGACAAGACTTCACCTTTATGATGTCTGTCCTTACTTTTTGCTCCTTCATCATGACTGTCTCCTTTGGGGGAGGAGTCTGTCTCAGTGTCTCTAAACAGCCTCTAACTGAACAGGCTCTGATCTTAACTCAGAGTCTTTAGACAACAAAATGCTTGTTTCTCCAACCAAAAGTCACAAAAGCAATTCTATAAATATATATATATAAATATAATCTATATACAAACCCAAAGACTGTTTAGAAATATGGAATTCAAATGCTCATGTAATCTCCTGCCTTTATTTCAAATAAACCAGGCAAACCATCTGAGTGTATCTAATTCTCCATTTGTCTTGAATACAAAGCCACTCCCACTACATTACTCAATCACATTCTTAACACTTGACCATAATTTTATTCTAAGATTTCACTTCAGTACAAATAAATGCAGTAGACACCAGAAGGACTGCCAGATATACATGAGCATAGGGCTAGAGGGCTAATTTTGGAAATTTGAGTTTCTTTTTTTTTTCTTTTTTTTTAATCTTCCCAGGAATGCATCAGTAAAGCAAACCCACCAGCTCTGGAGAGCACTAAAATTCAGAAGAACAGAGGCATGACTCTGCAGGTTGATAAAAAATTTCTTCATGTTACACAAAATAAAACCACTCCATAAATATAGAGGCCAAGGAGTCAAAAAAAAGAAAAAGTACACAGTTTACTGGATATACCTCAGCCACAAAACCACCTGTGCTAACTACATCACTGACACAGTTTAAGTGCTCAGTAATCAGACAACAAAGTGTTAACAGTCAGTGAGTTGCCATGTAATTACTGTTGCATCCAATGGAGTTTCCCAGTACTGTATGGGCTGCATTGTTCCTGTTATTATGCGGTAACTATCAAATTACCACGTGTCATCACTGTAACATTAGGTTGATCCACTTTGGAAACTCATTCTGTTCAATAGCAGTCTAAATTCTTCATTTTGTCCCTCTGGTGATGTGGACAGGTGGATTACATACTGAGCTATACAAAAGGTTAAAGGAGTAGGTGAGGCACTTCATAGATTAAACCTGATCAAACATCCTGATTCTGCCACCTTTTCCCACTATAAGTTTCACTATTTTCCCACAGATGGGATAATACTTGATAGGGTACTACTATCTGTCCCAAAGTGATCATTTTCTCCTTAAATTTCCTGTAAAACCAACATCAACTTTCTCCCTCTACAGCTAAAGTAGTTACTATCTTAAAAAAACAGAGTAAAAAAGAAGGTTTTGCTTGCTGTAAATGGAAGGGAGTCAATAATGTCAGGAGATCCATTTAGGAGTTACAGTGTTACTAATCTATTATGTCTGAGAAGACATACAGAAAATAATACTGTGATGGGAAGAAAGAGTATTAGGGCTTTTTTTTTTTTTAAGGGACAAATGGAAATAGATACATCATGATAAGCTTTGGTTCACACATTTGCTGCATCTATATTTCTGTGAAGAACAAAATTAAGTACTAGAAGTGTTTTGAAATAACATTAGGAATACACACACAAGTCTTGGAAACAGCCCAAGTGAGGGAGCAAACCTTCAAGTGTAGCTCTCAACCTGGGAACCTCCCACACTACAACAAACTCATTAGCAACTGCTAACAAGCCACCTGGTGTGAGCCACATGATAAGTGAAAATACGACGGCAAGGATATTATGAAAATGGTTATCACCCATCAGTGCATTCACTACAAGGAGTATTTTGCACACATATTTTACATTAACACTTGGAAGGTGCTCAGATGTTACGTGATTGGAAGCCCACGCAAGAGCCCGCGCAGATGACACGGTAGTTTCAAGGGCACAGGATTGTTCACTATTAGCTTCACTGACATCTAAATAGGTGCACAGCCAAATTTATACACAAATGAAAGTCAAAGATGTTAAGCGGACAAAGAAAATTGGGTAATTATGTAAATAAAATCTGAAATATTATAAAAGATTTATCAAAATGACGACAGAGTCTTTTCTTACCGTGATTAGTTAGTGCACAGTAGAATCCCTGAGCAGACAAGACAATTACTTTTTCGCACAGGTTAGCAGAGGAAGATATACTGTCTTGGGAAAGTAAGATTTATCAGCAACTACCACGTGTCATCTTCACCAGGACTGGCCTCAGGTTTGCAAGTGTGGGAATTAACAGAGAGGTAAGACACACCTTTCTGAAGAAAGGCCTGAGGTCTCAGAAAAACCCATGGCAACAAATATTTTCTCCGCAGAACACTTCCACCTCAACAGCTGCAACTCATATTTGAGTTTTTTGAAACACCCCATCAATAGATAAAGGTAGTCCTCTGGCTACATTTGGTAAAAAATGGCTCAAAGGCAGCTTTTTCCCAAAAATGGCTCACTTCCTTTCCCCTTTCCACTTCTGCACAGAGCATTTCTGACCATTTGCTACATCTCTGTCTATCTGCCAGCAGCTATGTGGCTCAAGATTACAGCACTGGAGATGCATGCAATTTTCAAGTATCAGGAACTAACAGCAAGTTGGCAACTGTATAGTTTATAGAAATAACATGCATTGTTGTCTTCTCAACAATTTACCTCCAATCTTCTTCAGTATTTTTTGGAATCTCTCGCAGAATCCAGCTCACTTTATATGTCAATCATTTTGAAGTTGTTTAACAGGGAATGGCAGTCAGTGGAACCAAATGGCAGTCAAAAGAACTTCTTGCAAGTGATTTCAACAGAAGAACAGAAGCAAGGAATGGAAATACTTTCATGTTCTCTTATTACAACCAGGTAGTTCTTTCACTGTCAAATGTCTTCAAACCACAAGTGATATTGGTCTGTTCACAGTAACAAACATGGTGCAAGAGTGTACATGGAATTCAGGAGGCTTCCTCACTGTGTCCTCTAGACCCACTCTAAGGAGACACAGTAAAACAGCAGAATCATAGAATCACAAATTCATTGAGTGGTTTGGGTTGGAAGGCACCTTAAAGATGATCTAGTTCCAACCTCTCTGTGATGGGCTGGGACATCTTTCACTAGATCAGGCTTCTCAGAGCTCCATCCAGTAAGAGCTAGCATTGTTTACACTAAATATTGCACCATTAACTACCCCAGCAGCAAGATGTGCACCCATTCAACCAAACTGTAGCCTTACACAACAGGGGTTTTTTGCTCAAGATCTACCCTTGGTTCTAAATGTGCCAATGAGATTGAGCTCAAAAAGTTCTATTCTAGTTAACTTGACGTTTATCTGCCCTGCTACAAACTGTTTCTCTACCAAGAACTTCTACGTGAGCACGCAAATATTTCCGAGATGCAATGACCAGCATACATGGCACTGTGATCTTCCAAAATTTTGCCTTAAATAAAAGCTTTGGGGATAGTGTTACCTATGTTGCTCATTGAAAGTAATAAGCCAGGCTACGGGAGAGAGAGAACAAGGACTTTGTCTCTTTAATTTTACATGCATGATAATGTTTTTAACCACTAAGGTCATACCTGCATGTGATGACTGACAACTTTTCAGCTTGATTCAAAGCAAACAGCTGTTGGTTTGATTGCCTAGCAACTAAAAGTTGATAGATGACCCTTAAGATGGATAACTACCATAAATCACCTCATTCAGACTCTCAGGGAAAAAAAAAAAATTTAAAAACAATGGTTTTCATGACATTTGCTGCACTCCATAATGTGCCATGATAAATTTGGCTGCCTTATGGATGCACAGTTGTGCCTGTTGAAATTAGACACTTTTGTTTTCTGCATTCTGCACTTCTTGTAGCCCCCTCTGTAAGGTGTGTTCATATTAATATACTCCACTGTCAGAAGAAAGCAGAATACCAGAAGCTACTGTCAGTCACCACAAGGCAGGGAGAATCTGTATTGAATCTCTGCATCACCAAATAGCTTTTAATCAGGAAACAGCAGTCTTATATCATAGCTATGGCACTGGGCTACATGCATTAATAATGGTTACAATATATTTAGTGTAATGACTTGACCCCGGTCAACATTATTGATGCTGTGATTAATATGAATTTGATAAACTGCTTCCTCTTTGAAGACATTTTGTATGTTTCTCAAGCAAGAGAAAAATACTTCTTATGTATGAGTAAATATAGCAGGCCATCATAGAGGCATTCTGATCTCAGCTGCATAGGTGTAAAAATAGATTTCACAGGATTTATACTAGTGTCCCTGAAATTGAAATCTTGGCTACAAGAAATAGAGGAAAAAAAAAAAAAAAAAAAAAAAAAAAAAAAAAAAAAAAAAAAAAAGAAGATATCCTCATTTTCATCTCATTAATAAAAGAAAAAAAAATCCAAACCCACCAAATCAGGATTCTAAATGGAAGGCCATATTCCTCCCAGAGATCATTCAGACAGAAAGGGAAATTCCCTTTTATTGTTCTAGATAATAGGATTTCTCTGTTTGTTATGTACAGAATACATATGCATTCAAAAACAGATGTTCATAATTGCTTTCATTGTTTGAATTTTTTGAAAACTCTTGAGCTTGACTATTCATATGAAAACTCTTGTACTGAATTTGGTTTATGAGAGCAAAGTCATTTTTAGTTTTGTTTAAAGGAAAAGAAAAACAAGAAGAGAGTTTGGTCCAAGCCTTAGTATATCCTTGGGGAAATTCTGCCTTAAATGATAGTATGTGATGATTTCATCAAGGACAAGTCTGGTAAATGTTACTACCTTCCTCTAAGTAGACATGTGTGAGCCCACATGAATAAACTGTAGTCCAGTGCAATTCTGTCATTTGACACAGTAGTTCCCAAACTGTGATACACGACCCACTGAAGTGTGGCAAGCTGTGAGGGACCCCAAGTTATGATCAGAGGAATGCAAATCAACTCCAAAAACTCTATCAGTGGGAAATGGAAGGTATCAGTGGAAATCAGAAAATCAGAAATTGGATGGAAATGGAAGATAAGCAATTGCAGGTGAACCTGGGGAGCAGATGGTTACCTGAAATAAGTATTAGGGAAAATAATGCTAAGGGAAGAAAGTTTCAAGTTGGGACTGAGCTGTCAGAATATGTGGGGGAAGTATGTTTGACACATGCTTGCACTGTGTCTAAACCTATACTACCAGTTTCAGGAACTTTTCCCTTTAACTGAAGTCACTTGAGCATTTTCTGAATTCAAGTTAATTCATTTGCAAAAAAATCAAAAGTCATGTTCCAAAGGATGAAACATTCTAATAAATTCATCAAGCACACTGGCATGCTGGTGATACTAAATTAGAAACAGCCCTTATCTGAGCCATGCCTTCAGACTTCCAGCAGGGTTGCAACCAGTTTTCCAAAATGTATATTCTGAAAATATGAGGCATGTGTCCACCTGCAAGATCTCAATCTACATTTCTTAATTTTACATAGAAGTGGAATGTAAGCACAGTACGCAAACAATTGTTGAGGTCCGCTGCATTTCTCAACAACCAAGAAAGTTGATGCTCCACCAGATATGTGCACAATTTAGTGGATGCTCCACTTCTAAAAAATGCCTCAAGTGGTGAGTATGTAGCTTAGATGCTCTTTGTCTCCTAGAAGAGACTAACATGTCAAAGTAACAATGCCAATTGTAATGCAATTTATTGGATCTTCTGAAATTTCAGATCACTGCATCTTATAATCAATACTTTGCACTCTTCAGCCACAGTACCCCTTCAACAGAGAGCATAACCAGTGCAATTCACAAAAACAATTGTCTCAAGCGCACCTAAATATGTTTAGCATAAAACACTTACATACAAATAACACTCAGACACAACCACTATTTATTGTTTCAGCTTTAAGTCTCGGATGCCTCCGTGAAGGACCCACTAAAGAGGACAAGACGGCATGCTGGCCCTTTAAAACTGAAATGCTTGTTTCCTTTCTGTAAGAAAAGTAAATCATGCTATAGTGAGTGGAGCTTTGAAAAAGCATCCATCCATTAAAGTTCATGGATCCTCGTTTCCAGATTGTCCCTCCCCTGGCTGTGTCTCAAGTTACAGCCTTGTACAATCCAAGTCTAAATAATATTCACTATGATAAATGACACCATAACTCCGATATCCACAATCAATCTTTGCTTTAAAGATACATCCATCTTCAATAATGTTGATGGGGATTCTGTAAAATGGGAAACGTGACTGTTTTCCTGACCTCCTAACAGTGGGGGAAGGAAGCTCTGAGTGATGGCTGTCAGCCCACATCTGGCTGCAAAAATAAATTAGCCTTATGTAGACAAATGAAAGGACCAGCCCTGACTAGAAAACAGCCACTCCTGAGCAATGGCTAATTTATAGGACTCCTTTCTGGAAAGTTCCTAGCTGAGGCTACAGTCTCCTTAGCTATCTCTTTAAATGATATTTGATGCTGTAAATAACTTCAGTGTGGTAGGAACTATGCAAAGTACAAAGAGTGATTTGGTGGGGGGAGGGGAGGAGACAATAACTTTCTCATATTCTTTGTACATGATCAAGATTTAAAAGTCAGCCACTTAAAACTCATTTGTGCACACGTACATGCAAACAAAAGTTTTGTTTCAAGAAACGTTGCTATATTTTGAAAATAGGCTCCTCTTCGTTTGGCAGAAGATTATTTTCTGCTTTAACTCCTTTGTCATCTCCTGGGCTGCAGGACTGAGGCAACTACATTACAGAAATTAAACTATTCAGGGCAAGCGACACCTTGAGGTTTGCAGATTATTTTTTTCCCCTGTTCAATGCTATCAACTTTTCCTTTTCCTCACCTTGCCCCTCTAGCTGATAGTTTCAAGAGGAGTGTGGTGAGTCCTACCAGCTCCGTTCACCTAAGCTGCTGCTTTGCAGCTCAGATGTTGTGAAGTGGCACGCAGAGAAACTACCTGCTCTATTTATTTCAGCACATGGTTTCACAATAACCAGAAGGAAATTTTAAACAGGAAGGTGGAAGGAAGACTCTCTGATCGTCTCATCCACTGCTGCACACAAAACACAAATGCCTACCTGTGCACAGGACAGTGGCTACCCTTTTTTTCATGACTGAAATGCTTTATTACTTTATTCTTTATGTCTTTGACCTTGTCCTGCCATAGAAAAACGTAGGACTTTAATTCTTATAGTGCACAATATATGGGAATTTAAAAAAAAAAGAAAAAGAGTTCTTTCCAGGAGGAATGGGTAAATACATGAGGGAGCAGCCCGATGCATGTTATTCCCACACACGAGCAGGCTGGGATGGCACCTGGGCATGGCAGCTCTCGGGGGAGTGGGAGGTCCAGCGGCACTGGGGAGGTTTGGCGGCAGCAGTGGCAGCAGTGAGGGTTAATTCTGTGAAGGTTGAAGGACTTACAGTAATGCTGCGAAGACAGAAACATCACAGGCTTTCCTGGCAAGAGGCTCGCAGAGGGTAGGAGGGGACTGCGAAATGAACTCTCTCAGGCTTTGTCGTGTGCGTTTCCCAAGGCCCGGCCTGGCCCCTTTGATAAATGACACATGTCATTCTGTCAGGGGCTGACACTGCAGCTGGGAGGGCCGGTGATGTATGGCTCCGCTGAAAAGGAAATCAACTTTTTGGCACCAAGTAAGACTATGCCCTGTGTAAGGATTTTGTTTCTCAAAAAGTGAAAGATAGACTTACGATTTAAAAAAAAAAAAAAAAAAAAAAAAAAGTTGAAAAACAGATTGAGCGACAGCTTACACTTAACATAAATTAACTCGGTAATGGTGAAATGTGCTAGCCTGTGATAAATAAAAGCTACATTAGTCAATTATTAATCACACTCCAACTTGTAGCCAAAACCCATGACTTAAATCTGAGGCCTGAGCTGCCTTACAAACAGATAAGACAGTGTTTGATAGATGTCTTGCATAGTGTAATCAGGAAGGAATCAAAGGCTTAGTGGTTTAACCAGGGGGGGTGTGGAAGGTTCTGGAAACTGAGACTGGGTAAAGTGGATAACTGGATTGAAAGCACCCTTTCACTGGGGATACAGTATATCTTTTGACTGCTTAAAGAGGGGGGGGAAGGCGGAGAGAGAGACATATCTGAATTTGGTTTAATCTTTTTTTTTATATACAGGAATGTCTCAAAACTCTATTTCCCTCCCCCACCTCCCACCACCACCACTGTGTTAAATCATTTAAATCTGATCACTATTAAATGGATTCTCACCGAGACATCAAGTGTTTCAAATATGATCGTTTTGCACGGATTACAATTTAAGCATTTTATTTAATCGAATGAACTCGCATCAGGCTGCAACACATTCATGCAAATACAAGCTGTAGAGAAAAAGCACAAAGCTGCATAAACGAAACGATTCCTATTCAACCAGACTCCAAAGACAAAATAAAGGATTTCAGATAGGAAGAAAAAAACTAAACATCTAAAAACACAGGGAGGGTACAGGGCGGGGGGGAAGGGGAGGGAGAAGGGATGCAGTTTCTAAACCCAGGCATTATGCCTGGGTGAAAGGCTGAACTCACACATCACCTTGTTGAGATGCAAGCACAGACTGGCTCTGGTTTTTTGTTTATACTCTACCTACAGGGGAACAGGATGGACACTGATACCAAAGGTCACTTTCATTCCCTGACCAGGGAGAGAACTAGGACCACAGAGCACTAAAATGTCACGCCTACATGTTCAGCTGACCTACAAGGCTAGCCTAGGCTTTCTGCAGGCCCTCAAGCCAGCAGTGACAGGATGCGAGTTTCACCATCTTCTTCCCCGTATAGATGCTCTCACATCTACATCTCACATCTACATCTCTCCTCCTCACCATCCACAACTCCGCGTAAGTGAAAATTAAAGGTCTCATGTGATATGTACAGCCCAGAACAGGAATATTTCTTGGATAATGGTAGCCCCAGGTCCTGACCTAGCACTGAGCTGCACATGGGAGCACCTCTGTGCCTGCACGAAGCCAGCTGCTGGTGCAGGCTCCTCGCACCAGGTAAGTCGCCTTCTAGTGTCACTTGTATTTTCACCAGCAATTACTGGGGAGCATCACAGGGATGGGGGCTCACAAAAGTGCAACAGGACTCCCCCAGTTCAGGCCCTAATGAGCACTGCTATCAGCTTGAACACTGTATGTTTCTTTGTCAATCAGTAATTTCCATATGCTTTACATCATTTCCAGTGAGGTACCAATCACACTGGTTCACCAATGACTTGTCTAACTTTGCTGAAGCCTCGGACATGGCGTGTTAATTGTGGTATTGATGCCTTAGAAGGCTAACCTGAAACAGAGACTGGACAGAGCTAGAGAATAAAGCAGGTATTTATTGAAAGCTAAAGCTTAAGGCATCAGTATCGCACAACTGACTTGAGATTTTAAGCAGGACACAAAAAAGACACAAATCCCAACGATGAAAGAAAACATTCACATCCTCAACCCAAGAAGGACTTAATCAACAATTTTCCTAGCCACAAAAACACTGAAGAAAAAAACCCCTTTGACCTTTAAAAAACTATTTACCTTGTTCCCCTTCCCCTCAGTATGTTACCACTTTATGCAACAAAATATGGAAACTTTTAAATATTTCTACGTGGGACACGATCCTATATTGCTCAGTGCTGTACAGACACACGAGGAAACAAATGAGCTTTTAATGTTAATCAAGCAAAAGTGCATTCTTCAGTTTACACATGCTGTACATGTTTGGCTTTGCAACAACACAAAGAGGAAAACAAAATGCAAGTCATCTGTAGCTGTAAAAATTACACCACCAGTTACAGTCAATTTTTTAAAGTCTCTACATGTTCATATGCATAAATGTATGGATATACATTTAACCACACACATTCCCTTGCCCTCCAACCTGCCACCAGGATTTTTTACATTATAAAGTAATGGACTACTGTAAAGTAAAATATTTACTTACATGGTGATGTGGACTTCCCAGTAGACCCAAAAAACAATTCAGTTTACCTCAGCTTTTAGAAATAAACTAACAGTTTCGCTCAAGTAAAATCTCAGATAATCTCAACCATCTGAAAATGACAGCAGTTGTCTAGATCACAGCAGCAATATACCCACTCACCAACATCAAGGTGGTGCAGAGAGTGCTTAATTGAGGAATTTAAAAACACCGACTGAAAAGAGCACAAATTTCAAAGTAAATGAAATAGGGAGACCCTTTGAAACCCAAACTTTAGTGACAGCCCCTACAGAGACTACAGCTATTTTCTCAAAACATGTAAAATACAACTATAGAAAGAAAGATAAGGAGCAAGGGAATGGCGTGTATTTAAAAACATGTGCACACTGCCTGGTGTTTTAAACTTTTAAGCTTTCCTATTGCTAAAATATCATTTTTAAAGTCCATAAAATTTCAGATAGTGTGCAAAATGTTTATATATTACCAAGGTCTCCCTTTAAAAGGTTTATACTTTTACTTTATGACCTGTCCTTGATTTGACACTTCCGCTCATCAGAAAGGGATTTATAAAATAATCCTGAAGGTGAGGAACAGACATCTGTCAGGGACTGGCTGAGTTTCACTTTGCGAAATTTAAGAAGGGAGAGAAATCCTGTTAAGCTCTCTTTAGTCACCAATAGACATCAAAGGTAATAATTAAAGAAGACAGACGTCATAAAAATAAATTTATGTAGTTCTTTATAATGCACAAGCACTCTAGTGTGTAAAACATCTATTAGAGTGAAAGAAAATACAACATTCCAAATGAGCAAAAATCTGTTTTGTTTGAGGTTTTTTGCCTACTTGAGTAACGTTGTAAAAAAAAAGACACCCAAGTTTAAACTAAAGTCTTTCAAAACCTTTGCCATCTGTGGGTACATGAACTATGGATGACCCCGAATGATTTGCACTCTGCTCAGAATCCCTTAGAAAGCACGGGAAAAAGTATCATTAAGAATGACTGATGACTGCCAGTCATGGTTGACCTCACCCAAGCTTTGGTCTCTGCCTCAGTAATAAGCTGTCCTTTATTAGCACCAACACTCCATAAAAGGGGTGTGTTTAGTCACAGGATAGTGGCCTTCTAATGCTCATTGCTTCTCCCTGAAAGATTGATTAGTGCTCATTTTTACTGCCTTCACAGTATATACAGTGACAGTGCTGCAGAGTGTCAGGGCCTGCAATATTGATGATAAGTACAACTACAAACTAGAGGTTTGGAAAAGGCAGAGTACGGGGAGTTCACTCTTCTTTTCAACTGGAAAACACTGCCAAAACAAAAAGGACGAAACACAAGCTTACACATGAGCTACCAATATTCTAGTAAAGATAAACACACTAGGGAATTCCCACTCTCAGAAAAAAAAAGGCCATTTAAAATACAAAACTTAACAGAAAAGCTTGCTTTTTCATTTTGTTTTGAAAATGCATAGGCATTTTTCGTTTCACCTACCAGAGGCTACGGCAAAAAGAGATTACCCTGAAATATCATTCTTGTGTTTGTTCTTTTATTTCAGAAAGGCTTTTCAGTAGTGACTTACAGAGCAGGGAAAAAAAAATCTATTGCAAGCACAGAAAGTGAATGTTCCTGATTTGGGAGCTACTTCAGTGCCCCTTTGCAGCAGCAGGTGCCTCTTTGAGGGTAAAAAACAAAGGAAACATGAAGAAAACATGTTGGCTATGTATCATATTCTGCACAAATCTGCCTGCATTAACATGACTCCTCTGCAGCTTTTACTCTTACATTTGAAGTAAGTGGGATCTATGCAAATTCCTTCAGTGAAATTAAGATCTGGAGTATAAGCTGGCACCATCAGAGAAAAAAACTGTGGTAGATTCATGTAATGTAGAATGCAATTGCATGCAGTGCAAAGCATATTTTAAGTAGAGCAAGACCCAGACATGATCCTTGCAAAGCATCAGTATCATACTGATGAAAGAGCAGGTAAGAATTCACGAACTTTTTCAAATAAAGAAATTCCAACATGAATACATTACTTGGAAAACCCATGCTTTGCCTTGATTTAATTTAAAAAGTAGACGAGAATTGAAAACAGTCTTTAAAATTGGTGTTTTAACCAGAGACTTTATAGCACACAAGGCCAACTCGAAGTTATACTGTAGTAAGTTTAATATGGAACAACTTGTCCATATGGCTCTTCCTGGGAACGAGTCATTTCACATGTTACAGCAAGATACAGCCGAAAAAAGGCATGTTTCACTGCCACTTTTATATAGCTGTGAACTTGAGCACAGCAACCTCTTACCAAAAATTACTACAGCAAGAGTTTACTGCATTAATAATAGGATGCCCTACTGCTGTGACACATTCTGTACTTTGAAATAAATATTAGTCACAATAGTTAGGTTTTAAATTCAGATACTTTAAAGCTGAGCTGTAACTATGACACTTGCAATAGTAATGATTTGCCAGTAAGACCATTATTAACCATTTTGCAAAGAGCTCCTTCTTTTACTTGGTCTGTTGTACGGTCTTAACAGTATCTACCTACAAATAATAATTTTAAAACAATTTTACTTAAAAACAAACCAAAACACTAGCAACACAAACACTAGAGTCAAAATTCACATTCACACTTTTGCATTAAATTCACATCTTTTGATTTCAGTAATAGAGGTTAGTTGCAAATAATAAATAATTTCTTTTTAAAATTTAAAAACATATTTTTTACTACATGTCTGTGCTTTATAGGATATCATGGCCCAAATCCTGTGTAATGAAAGTCAATGGCATACTCTTTCATGTACTTCTTTTGGGCTTTGGATCAGGCCCAGTCTGGAACCTATTCATTCTTTTCAATCACTGCCTTTTATTTTGTATATTTCAATAGTAGTGCTTGGAGGGGGGAGGAAAGAAAAAAAAAAAAACAAAAACAAACACAAAACCTGAGTATGAAACAAGTATTTTTAAATCAGGAAAAAGTTCATTAAAAATAATTAACTAGAACTGTGGTTTATGTTGAAAAGCAAAAAATTACACTACAAATGTAGACATTCACACAGTTACTAATTCTTTTGGTGGTCAAAACTGGTCCTGCTGCATAAAGGAAAACAGAGACAATGATAAGCAGCACTGTGAATATTAGCTTAGAGGGATTCTACTTGGCTATTTTCCTGCAGCATACACTGCAATCACAGTAATAAAAAAATCCTGTATTCCACTCTAATTCACCGAGAAACAGAAATGCTAGAAATCTAAAATAATTAAGTCAATTCTAGGTTTTTTCAGAATGGAAAGGAAGCTTCTTTTTCATATTAGCTTTAAATTTCACAGAGATACAATAGCCATGGAAGAAAAAAAAATGTCCATCAACTAAAATAAAATGCTTAGTGCTGCGGCACTGTGGTGAACAAATGAGCAAATCAAGAAATTAAACACTAGGAGAAACAAAAAAAAAAAAACAAAAAACAAAAACAAAACAAAAAAAAAACCAACAACAACGAAAAAAAAAGGTTAAATATGGAGTTTGGGTTTGGGTAGCAGGCCTGCTCCAAGAAATACAAAGGGGGAGATATGTAAGTTATGGTTGGATTTTTTTTTTCTAATCTTGCATTTGTGAAAATACTTAATCTATATTCAGTTAAATAGAGCTCAGTGTTAAGTAGCAAATACACTAAGCTAGAAATTCATCCTAGG
>NW_027094086.1:58861750-59084250 GCF_029207755.1 Chamaea fasciata | reverse complement strand
CCTTCTCCTCCCAGCACTTAGTCTAAGAGCAAGGAAGCAAATCATAAAAAGGAGTAAAGCCCCCATACATACATATACACCGGATGGGAAATGTCAGTCACTCCTCCACCTTCCAAACAGTCACAGATCAAACAGTGTCACCACCGGAGAGGACTACTTTTCTCTCTTGCTCTCCCTTTTTTTTTTTCTTCCACAAATCGAAGCTTCTTCTGCTACTAAATATAATGCAAACACATTTTTTATCATGGATTTTTTTTTTTTGCTGATCTCGATCTGCAACAGAAGAAAAAAAAACCAAAAAAAAACCACCAAAAACCAAAAAACAACACACACACAAAAAAAATTTGGCAAAATCAAGAAAAACCCCGGAGAGTGTGTGCAGAGAGGGAGGGGGGGAGGAAGAAAAGACATTCACTGAGTGGGACAGATTAACGTGAACTGTCCCCCCCCCCTAAACTCCTGGGAGAGAAAGAGATCCACTCTCCCTCTCTTCTCTTTTCACTGAAATATAACACACATTCGGATCCCAGGGCTCTCAGACAGTCTCAACTGATAGACAGACACATCGAGCTGCTTTTCCTGCTTCAGTTTGTTACTCCTCCTCCTCTTGCCCACGTCACCCTGACAATTACAAATAGGTCTCACACAAACCCATACCTGTCAATCTTTTTAATTGCTTTGTTTTCATTTTTTTCTCTTTCCCAGAGCTAAACAATATGACAAAAAAAGAAAAAAAAAAGTCTTAATACAGCACGGCATAAAAGATTCCTCATGTGAGACACGCGTAGAGGGGGTTGTTATAATCCACTTGCTAAAGTGCTGTGCAAGACGCATGTGCTGATCTAACTTCAGCAGAGGTCTTCTTCCAGCAAACTTAAAAAGAGAGAAAAAAAAAAAAAAAAAAAGAGGCAGGCAGGAGATGATACTTCGCCGTGGCACACGTCTACCCAGCATTGAATTAAAAATGATTTATGGGAGATTACAGTTCATCCTTACTTTAAAATACCAACAGATTGCAGAGCGAGAACTGCAGCATATGAAACATACTGCTAATACATTTTGCACAGTATGTGTCTGGGGATTTATATAATGTTAGCTGCGAGAACAGAAGGGTTCTTCCTTTTTTTTTTTTTCTTCTTTTTCTAAGTCAAGAAAGCAAATAAAAACTACCCAGCCGATTCCTAAAGGAAAACACTTGGAACCGCAGTTTTGTTCTTTTTCGGGCAGAAGGGGATTTTCTTTCTTCTTACTACCGCACAATTAAGCATTGAGCTGTTTATACTGTTAGGATGGAGTTAATTCTAGAACTACACGCGATATCAGTGCAACATCTCTATTACATTGCCTCTCTCCACGCAGTTGTACCAACTTGGGACTGGCGGCTCAATGACAACACGGACTTTGGTCCCTTGGTTCAGTTGATTCCCTGAGCAGGTTCCCTCACCCAAACGTAATCTACACCGGGGGGGATGACTATATGATTTTTTGGGGTTTCGGGGGGGTTTTTTGGGTTTTTTTTTTTTTTTTTTTTTTTTTTTAAGAAAAAGGAAGAAAGAAGCATGGGGGGGAAAGGGAGGGCAAGATTTTCTGGCGGTATCAGGGATCGGGTGAAACCCCTGCGACCCAAGCAAACTGACAGCAGCCTGTTACCCTTCCCCTCCTGGCAGGACGGCGACGGCGGGAAGAGCTTCGCCCGTTTAAATCCCCTCCCGCGGCAGGCGCGGAACCGCCGCCGCCGTCTCGGGGTTGATTCGTAGCACCTTGCGAGGAAGTGAAACGTTTCGCACGGAAGGGGCGGAGCGTCCGCCCGCGGGCAGCGGCTCCTCGGCGGCGACTAATAACAACATTCGGAGATTAGCTGCAACTTCTCCCCACTTCTCTAACCTTTCCCGGCCGATAATTTACCGTGCTTTCTTTCTGTTTTTTTTTTTTTTTTTCTTCTTTATTCCTCCCCTTTTTAATTTTTTTTTTTTGGTAGGGAGATACCCTCTTTTTGTAAACTAAAGAGAGGAGCGGGGGGTGGGGGGTAATCCGAGGCGTTTCTCTCTGTCCGTCTGTCTATCCCTCCTCTCCCCCTCCCCTATTTTTAAAACCTTTAGTCAGAGGCAGGGTGCAAACTAAAAGCCACCACCACCACCTCCTTTAGGAGATACTCCGGCCCGCCGTATACCTGCCTCCCTGGCAAGGCAGAGCAGGCAGGGGCAGGCGCTTGCGGGACGGACGGCCGCGGGAGCGGGCCGGCCTCGCCCCTCGGTAGTGCCCGCGGCGGCAGAAGACGAGCGGCTGCTGCAGGGGGACCATCTTGCCGCTGCTCCTCCGGCGGCGTCTCTGTGCGACGGAGGGGCCGGCTGGGAAGGGAGGGAGAACCTGCTGCACGGGGCTCTGTTTACGTACACACATAGCTGCGAGCGGGGAGCTTCTCCTGCCGGCGCGTCCTGCGAGCTGCCTGGAGAATCCCGAGCCGGAGCTCTCCCGAGCGGGGCGGGACAGGAGAGCCGAGGCAGGGCATGAGTTTTAGCGCGAAAAGCGGCGCTTTGCTGAGCTCCCGGGCAGCGCGGTGGTGGTGGCGGCAGCAGCCTTCCTGCGCCGCGGCGGCTCCCGCCTGGTCCTGCTTCGGTGGTAGCTGGTCGCGGCCCATCCTGGACATGTCCTACTCCCGTCACTTTCTGGATTTCCAGGGCTCGTCCATCCCCAGCTCCATGAAGAAGCTGGTGGTGACTAAGCTGAGCCAAAACTTCAGGGAAGCGGTCACCCTGCAGCACGACTCGCCCGTGCCACTCCCGGGAGACGGAGACCTCCTAGTCAGGAACAGGTGAGCTCCCCCCCCCCCCGCGCGCCCCGGCCCCCGCCGACTCCTGGCACCCTGTGGCCTGCTCGCTCCCACATGCTCCCTCACTTCGGAGACCGGCTCCAAAGTTGTACCAGCCGCCATCTGGCGACTGTTAATTTCATTTTATTGTTGATGTTGTTGTTTTGAACGGCTGGTGCTACAGCCCTGTCACCCTATCCAGGTGTGTGGGGGGTGACACTTCCTCCTCCCCCTCTGGTGGGATTCTCTGTGTGTGTGTGTGTGTGTGTCTGTGTGTGTCTGTGCGCGCTGCTCCCGGCGTGCGCCTGCCCGAAGGAAGAGAAACATTCCAGGGCCCCTGTGCCAAAGTGGGGGCGGGGGGGAAGAGGCGAGTGTTACGTTCGGTGAGTGCCGAGGAGGGAGTGAGACGGAGCGAACCGCTCGCAGGGCCCCTCCCTGGGGCCTGCCCGGGCTCGTTACACGCACGTAGTGCCCGGGGCGTAAGCGTGTCCCCGGCGCACCCGCACAAGTCCCCCGGGGACGCTGCCGCACAGCGCCCCGTCATCGCGGTGTGCGGGCGGGCCTGGCCCGGCCGCCGTCTCCTCGGCGCGGCCCCGCTGCCCCGTACGCCGCTCTCTGCCTCGCCCCCGCGCAGCCGTGACTCACCGGGGAGGCCGCGGCCGGGCCCGCCGCCCGGGCAGCCCCGGCACCACCCCCGGCCCTGCGCGCCAAGCGCGGGCGGCGCGGAGGGGGCAGGGCGGCCCTCGGCCTCCCTCGCAGGACGCGGGCCCGCAGTTGTTGGTGGCTTTTAGAGAGGAGCTTTTAGGGTCAGGCGAAGAGCGAGGAGGTGACATTTTGCTTAGCATAATACACCGTAAATCGCACGCCCGGCGCGATGACCAGCTCGCCGTGAAATGAAGACTCCGAGGACAAAACGTGCCTCCCCCCACGGCTGTCTCGATAAAACCTGTTTGTTCTCGGTGGCTCCTTCCTAGACGCCGTCCTTCCTTGCGCTGAAACTAAACCTTTTAAAGTTCAGAGGTTTTTTTGCTCACGAGGGGAAGCCGAAACTCCGGGAACTTTGGAGCAGACTGCGTGGCTGGCACGGGAGAGAGCAGAGCTCTCAGGTTCTTGTCAAGCAAGGAATTCGTAGTAACACATAGTTTACCGTGTTCGCCGTGGGAGTTTAAAGATGTTAAGCAGCACTAAATTGTCTTGAGAACAATGCTGCGAGGTCTACTAAGGCAGTGTTGTGACTGTGCTTGTATGTGTGACATGTATGTGTCCATATGTAACACACAAATAACAGGGTGAAGAATTGATGTGGAGAAAGAACAGGGACTCTTCCAGGCACTGACGAGGAAGCTGCTGTGGCACTTAAATTCGATGCTGACATCTCCCACTAAGATTTCTGAGACCAAAATTCCCTCCAAACCTCAAGTCTAAAACATTGTGTTGCTGCATCCAGTAATGGCGTGAAACAGCCATCCGGCTGGAGTTAAATTCCTTTCTGTGGAAGAGGTCAAAAGACTTGAGATACAAGTAGCAAGTACTCTACTTGGGTAATGCAAGGCAGAGCAACATCCTTGTTTCTCAACTCCCCTCCCTCCCACACACGCACTTGGAGTCTTTCTCATCCCACTCCCTTGCCCGCCCTCTTGTAAATTTTTAAAATTTATTCCTTTTTTTTTTTTTTTTTTTCTTTTAACAGCTTCCAATGTATCTCTTCCCTTCTCCCTCTTCTCCCTCCCTTTGCTGGGTGGGCTCCCTGGGTGCTCATGGGACATGCACACTTCATGGTAAAATGGCTCATACCACACTAAAGGCAGGAGCTGGTCCACCGATTCAGGCAGGCAATTGCTGAGCTTTAACACATCAGCCTGTTACACACATGTTCCTCTACTGGTAAACATGCATGAGTGGGGATGCAGGGAAGGAAGAGGTGAGTGATGAAGTGTAGATGTGGAGTTCATAAATTTTGTATTATTTGTGGCGTTTCTTCTCTCTTTACTGTTCTTTTCTGAAGAATATCACAGAAGACACAGAATTATGTTACTGTAAAACATTCACTATATACAAGCTGCAGCAGGAAGCAAGTTCTGAATGTTTCCCCCTCTCTCTGTCACTCTGGGGAAGGACTATCCCATCCCGAAAGTATGGGTCCCTGATTATTTAGTTTTTTAAAAACCAACCAAGCTAAAATACAACTATACATTTTCTAATAGGTAGAAGCATACAATTAAAACATTGAAAGACTTGGGTTCCAAGAGACCATTTACAGATTTGTTCATTTTAGTCCCAGTCATGCCCATGAATAGTATTAATTGCTAATTAATTAATAGTATTAATTATTTTCATGCAAAACAGTCCTCATTCACCACAATAAAATCTGGTTTGGGATATGTGGGAATAGAAAATTAAAATCTGTGTGTGGGATAGATATTTTAAAATAAGATGCAGTTAGGGGAAACTTTCTTTTGCTTTAGAGAGCTATGGCAGCAACTCTCATTATTACTTTCTTATACAGAAAAGGATGACCCATCTTCTACTCAAATATCCTTCAAAACTAGAAATTAATTTAAGCTGGTTTTTTAATTTTAATTTTGATTCTGTGTAGGAGAGAGGAGGGGAGAAGGTGATAAATCCTTAATGAAGCCATTTAAGTTTCGTGTGTCCGTTTGTCCTGTTTTCCGGGGGTGGGGGGGGGGAGGGGGAAGGGGGGAAAGGGATGGGTGTGGAAGCAAGTGTTTTCCTTTTTATTGCAGGAGAAAGGTCCAAAGGCTGTGAAGGTTTGGTCCTTCTTAAAGTTGTTGGGGGATTTTCAAGATTTTCCTGATGAAGTGACACATTTCGTTGCCAAAATACCTGTAAGGATTTACTTTTGGGCTGAAAGCTGGGACCAGAGTTTATAGAAAAGGGAGTAAGAGGGGTTGAGAAAGTTTCTTTTTTTGAACCAAGGGACTAAAGGGATCACAGTGGGGAAAGTGGAGGGCTATTCCTGCTGGGTGTTTGGTCTAAATAATGTTTTTCTTGCGTAGTACTGGTTTGGATGACTTTGTTTTGTCTGTGTTTAAGGCTGTGATGCTGGTTTTCGGTGTCTCACTCTTTGTTGTGGTACACAAAACGGCATTTCTTCCCCTCGGCAGCGTCCTCCTGTTTTCTATAATAAACAGTGCGAGGGGTTTCAACACTGCTTAGTATAAATAAAACGGGTGACTCAATGTGCGTAATTATTTTGAGAAAAGCCAATCTCAGGCTTTTTTCACACCCTGCCTCAGGTTTGCGTCTTGAAATGTAAGGGGCAAAACTCAACTACAAACTTCTAAATTAAAGAATAGATTTAAAGTAAGGAGGTGAATGAAGGCAACGTAAAAGATCTGGAAGGGGTCTTAAAACCCACTAGCACTCCCAAGTAGTTTTTAGTTCTGTGCTCTGTACTTTCCTCAGCCTCAGAAGTCAGCAAACTGATCTTTAACTTGTAATTCGTACTTTTTCCTACTTTTTAAAAGCAAAATAATCTGTGAAACTGCAGGCACATCCAACCACCTCTCTTCTGTCAGCTGGAATGACAAGGCAAATTAGACACTATGTTTTAATCCACACGGTGCTTATGATCGTTTTAATGTGCAAGGAATCTAAGAGACTAAACAATCTTGTTAAAAAAAAAAAAAAAAAAAAAAAAAAAAAAAAAAAAAAAAAAAGGCCGTACAATGCGACCAGGAGTTTAGAGTCTGCACACAATAAAAAGGAGGTTAAAAAAAAAATGGAGGGGAGGGCTAGACGGCAGGCTGCGTTGATTAATAATGATCAACCTAGAAGCTCAGGGAGGATCATTTCCCGTGGCACAGCAGCCCCGCAGAGACGGGGAGGGAGCGGGTGCGTGTACCCGCGTGTCTGTCTGTCTGTGTGCACGCGTGAGTGTGCAGGGCACGGACGGGCCCCGGCCCCACGGACAGCCCTCATCCCATGCCCGGCGCGGCGGGGAGCGCCCGGGCAGCTCCAAGTTGCGCCGCGGCCCCCGCAGCCGCACGCACAAGTTGCGGTGCGGTCCGGGCGGGGAAGGGTTCGCATCCTCTCCGGCTGCAGAACAAAAGCAACGGTGCGTGTGCTGGAGCTCTGCTCGGCAGACGCCTTGCCCACCGCACGACTTGCCCCTTCGCCGCACGCAAAGTTTTTGTCCTCAGAGTGTTTGTTGTTCTACCTGCCTTTGTGCTCCGGCCGCCGCCGTGCAGCGCCGAGAGAGGAAGGTCTGAAAAACAGGGGGGCTTGTTCTCCGGTCGCTGCGCTGCCTGCCCTTGTCGGGGTGCGCTGCTCCAGCCGCGGGCACGGCGGCTGCACGTCCTGCCAGGGCGGACGCGCGCCGAGAGCGAGAGGAGGGAGGCTGAGCCCAGCGGGGACCCCGGACCTCCCTTGCGGGTTAGGGTCGGGGGCAGAGCGGGCGCCCCGGGCTGCCCTCGCAGCTACCGGGAGCCCCAGCTAGGCGAAGCCGGTGACGGGGCGAGCACGGCTCCCCACCGGGCTCTCAGCCCCCGCTCCCCTCCCCAGAAGTTGGGGTGTAAGAGCGGGAGGAGGCTGGTGCAGCGCCGGCACGTCTCGCCTGGCGCCCGAGGGACGCGGTGCGCCTCGGAAGCTGCAACTCCGTTACCAATTTTTATACATCTTTTAGCACTCCTGTGCGGGAGTCACCTTAAAGCGGGATAGTAGAAGTATCTGCGGACAAGACGTAGGCATTTTTTGTTGCGGCAGAACGGCGAGTTAAAGGCAGGATTACCGAGAGCTGCAGTCACTTTTACCTATTTTGTGCAAAGATATGTTTACGCTTACGTGTCTTTTTGTACGTAACGTTGGTGAAAGTTTGAAGCTCCCCATGTTGTAAAGAATGAGGGATATCAAAAGGAGCAAACCAGTTTTAGCTCTCCTCGCTCTGTGTGCAAGCATTTTAAAACTACACACACATATGAGCAGATCTTGTTGCTAACTGCAACAATTAAAAGCGCACTGTTTGCCTACTTCTGCAGCTTTTGCATGGTGTCAAATACACCTTTTAGGTTGTCACATCCACACATAGTAATAGTCCTGGCATTTGCTGTTTCATGTGTTTCTTTTTTATATTTTCCAGTTAGCAGAACCTTCCCCAGTCTCTCTTCTCTTGCCTGTGTAAAGATAGTTACTTAAAAAAATAAATAGTCTTTGCATTTGAGCTAGATCGCAACTTTTTTTTAGGCATTATCTTCTAGCTCTTAATCAAGTTGTAGAATGTCTCTATCTTTCTCTAAAAAAAAAAAAAAGCCATCCATTTTCACCTGTTAGAGGTCAGTAGGACTTGATATTCAGTTTTACAATTTTATTCCTTTGTGCAAGGTTGTTTTGATGTGTTGCAAGTAATTTATATAAAGAAAAATTTTTTAACATTGACATTAGCTACATCAAAAGGCAAATTTGCTGTAGTGACTCCATCAATTAAAAAGTACTTGCCTACAGTAACGTGACCTTGCAAATGACATCAATAGTTAATATGATCATTAGTCATTAACAGTATTATTATATTCAAAAATATAAATTTGTTGCCAGAATCCACATATTTACCGCTCTGCATGTTTTATTCCTTCTGTGTTTTCACATCTTATATGAAGTGGTCAATTAATTTTCATGTTTTAATCTTTTTCAGATTTATTTTCAGCTTGTTTAGCTTAGTCAAGTGGACCTAAGGAAAATTCAAGAGATTTTGTTTTGTTTTGTTTTGGGTTTGGGTTTTACTTTTTACAGCTTCTTATTGTTTCTTTTTGTTTAGAAAATTTGTCTATAATTCTAGAATAACTGGATGGAAACTATGCAAGTCTGATGAAAGTAATCTTTGGAGTGTACTCATTAGTCAAATATACAGATAATCAGAATGAATCTTGTACTTACCCCACAAATTTGAATACAAGGTTTCTCATACAATGAAAACTTGGTAAGGACTAAATCTCATTAATACATTTGTGTTTTCTTCTAGATTTGTCGGCATTAATGCATCTGATATAAACTACTCAGCTGGTCGATATGACGCTTCAGTTAAACCCCCCTTTGATATAGGCTTTGAAGGTGTCGGTGAAGTGGTAGCGTTAGGACTCAGTGCTAGTGCAGATTATACAGTGGGTCAAGCTGTGGCCTACGTGAAAGCAGGCTCCTTTGCTGAATACACAATTGTGCCTGCCAAACAAGCAGTCCCTCTACCCTCAGTGAAACCCGAGTTTCTGACTTTAATGGTAAGTGGTGCAACTGCATACCTCAGTTTGAAAGAGCTGGGAGACCTATCTGAAGGCAAGAAGGTTCTGGTGACAGCAGCAGCTGGAGGAACGGGCCAGTTCGCTGTGCAGCTTGCAAAGAAGGCAAAATGCCATGTGATTGGAACCTGCTCCAGTGATGAAAAGGGTGGCTTTCTGAAATCCATTGGCTGTGACCATACCATCAACTATAAAACTGAAAATGTCGAATCTGTGCTTAGAAAGGACTACCCCGAAGGTGTGGATGTGGTGTATGAATCTGTTGGGGGAAAGATGTTTGACTTGGCTCTCAATGCCTTGGCTATCAAAGGGCGCCTGATAGTTATTGGGTTTATCACTGGCTACCAAAACCCCACTGGCCTCCAGCCCATTAAAGCAGAGTTATTGCCAGCAAAACTATTGAAGAAGTCTGCTAGCGTCCGGGGTTTCTTCTTGAACCATTACCTTTCTGACTACAAAATGGCTCTGCAGCATTTGCTCAAGATGTATGAAAGAGGAGACCTGGTTTGTGAGGTGGACTTTGGAGACATGTCTCCGGAGGGCAAGTTCACTGGCTTGGAATCTGTATTCCGTGCTGTAGATTACATGTACATGGGAAAAAACATTGGAAAAATTGTAGTTGAATTACCTCACTCTGTCAGCAGTAAGCTGTAAAAACAGAACAATGATATAAATCAGAAGAGAGAAAATGGGCACTTTATGCCTCAGATTTACTAGAAACAATTTCTATTTTTAAGCTTAGTAATGGATATTATATTAAAAAACAGCAATAACGTGTTAATGAAAAGAGATGAGTTTGTTGAGGTTTTTTTTTGTTTTGTTTTGTTTGTCTTTATTTTCTTAGAAGTGTTTAAATCAGTGGCTGAAGCAGGGACATAATGGGCCTGTGTTTGATACTGTCACTTAGGTTAGCGTGAGACAAGAACATTGTTCTTGACAGAATAAGTCTTGATGCAGAGACAGATTTAGTCTGTCAGCCTGATTTGATAAGACTTCATATGTAGTTCAGCTTAGAAAAAAAATCTTTCAGCAATTTTGATTCCCTGATTTAAAAATAAAATTGTTAGAACAAGAATAAGTAAAGAGTTGTATCTTTGGGTTGCTCTATTAATCTTTTGAAGTTTCTGTGAAAAAACGCTCTTGATTTTCTGTCACAAACATGATAATCATAATTCAGTTGCATCATGGATCATAGTAATATTCCTTGACTGGTTACACAGGGAAATTTATCCTCCAATTCTGACATGTCAGTAATATTAAGCAACTTGACTTTTTTTTTTTTTAATCCTGTCTTTCGTAACTATAAACAACTGCGCAATATTCTTTTAAATCTTTAACTACAAGTTGCAATGTAGTCTCATTTTGTTGCCTTTTCATTTTCCACAGCTACTGTTTATTGTCCAATCTCCCCTTTAGTCAGTATTTAAAGATTACTGGAATGGGATTTTGAGCCATGTTCATGTGTGTTCTGGCCCTGTATATTTTTTGAAGATTAAATAAAGTTTTAAAAGCTATTTAAATATTTGTGGCATTTATTAATAATTATATGTTTCTTGCTGAGTAGCTCTTTTTCAGATATTCTGTTTTTCAGAGTTATTTGACTGATCATTCTTGAAGGGACTTACCATAATCAGGCTGCTACTTCTACTTTTACCAAATACTGCTTCTGCAGAAGCCCTGTTACAAACAGCAGGACGGTTTTAAATCTATAGTCAGAATGCCTGGTACACATACTGATGCTCACCCATAGATTTTCTAGTGGGTGCAGTTAAAGGGTTTTGTAAAGTTTCAAAAATTCTTCCTCATCTAGTAGATATTTTTAATGGTACATGCAGTGGGAATTCCATCTAGAAGCATAATATTTTCCAGAACAATAAAATACTTGAAACTGCTTGCTCTTCGTCTTTTTCTTCCATAGCAAACTTTTAAGATCTTAAAGGCAAATTTTGCCACATCTTTTGAAATTGCATTCATTTGTATGCAGTTGAAGAGATGGAAATTTCCTAAGATCATATGCCTCATAATAAACATAATGATAGGTTGATAATGTCTAGGACTTGAAGGAGAAAATCCAGGATACGCTTAATTTTAGGGCATTATTCAGGACTGACTGTACACAACATTTTTGATTGTAACACAGGAAAACATACATTTTATTCAGTAGTGCAGGTAGAAAAATAATTTTGATTTAGTGCATTCTTAATGTAAATTTTTAGTACATATGTCATTAACATCATAAAGAATTGTGTACGATAGAGAACTGTCCCTTTCTTGGGCCATGCCTGACTGCTAGGTTTAGTCTTACTTCGATGGATTTTGGGGAAAGGCAGAATGGATTGAGTCTTTGTGACCATTTTTCTCTTTTATTCAAGGTGAGCATCAAACAACCACGATTTTTGTTTTAAGTAAGATCTTTGTCTTAAGTAAGAAAAGTTAGAAACATATTTCTTCTTTCATCTCTGATAACACAAATATTGTGTTGTGTTTGTGTTTTGCATCATTAGGAAGGTATATTGGCCTTCCAGCTGAATGCTAGAAGGATGCAAACACTCAAGTACCATACAGAGCACGCAAAGTTCTCAGCATTTTATTCCTTGTCATGTGATGTCTTTTCTTGTTCAGGGATAAGGTGAAGTCCTTGGTCATTAAATGCATCTTAAAAAAACAATGTTGTTTGAGATGCACTGTGGCAAAATAAAAAACAAATACAGTTGGTTATATCTGATATGTGCAGAAGAGTTGCATGAGTAAGAATTTTTTCAAATTAAATTCCTGCAGTCAAATGCCAAAACCGTCCAACTGGCCCAATTTTCAGATGTGTTGATCACTGTCAGTTCAATAGATTTGGTGTTTCTGAGGCAGTGAATTCCATATGGTTTTCTCATAAAAAATTCTTCCTGTAACAGGATTCTGTTTGGACATACATTCTACTTTCTTTTTAACATGTTACTTCATATATAACATTGTATAATGCAACTGCCCCAGGCTTCTTCACTGATCAATATAGGGGAAGAGAGGAACCTTTGGAGGTTTCACACATATATATTCAGATATGACATGTTGTTCATTTTAATTTTGGCTTCAGATTGTTGTTTGGCACTTTCATACTGATCACAGCATTAGTAAAAGGTTTACATTTGTTATATGCATGACTTGGATAGCCAATGTGCAAATTTCATAGCCCTTTTGTTGTTTAGGTTAGGCTATGGTCATTGGGCTTGTCTTCTTCATCAAATGTTTATGTTAAGCTGAAGGGGTAGCTCAGGGTCAACATGAAAACTCTTCCATGAATGAATATGGAATGAAGAAGTCATTTTTGTTTTTAAAGACACAACTTCTATGCTTAAATTGCTGAAAGAGAGCATTATCGATGGAGAGAGGGTGAAAAGTATTTCTTAAGCATGCAGATAAGGCCTTTTTGATGAGTTTCATAATAAATTTTGGCTTGCAGCAGGAGGAAACAACCTAACTTCTCTTTATTTAAAAGTACATTCTGCAAACTTACAGTTGTGGGAGCAGGGCTGCCTTTGAATAAGTAAGCTATGATGGATTTAAATAATGTTTAAATATTAGATGCCTAGGAAAATGTATATGGCATGCACACACTGAGAGGTTTAAATGATGATAGGACATTGAACATACAAGGAAAAGAAATACTGTAGAGTCACAGCAAGGGATTAATAACAATACACTTAATATGCTTGCAAAAAAGGTGTATTAAAAGCTGTGTGCACAGTGGGGACTTAAATGATTAAAAATAATAATGCATTTGCCTTGAAAGTACTAAGTATACTATATGTAGAGAGCAGGGATTTAAATAATAATACTATTAATAATAGCAGCTCATTGAGATGTGGCTGCTAGCACTACATCCTAATTTTACCTTTCTAAATGAATTTGCTACAGAGGAATCTGGCATTGTTTGCTGAGGCTAATAACCGAATTTCCCTTCCCTACACACATATGCTTCCATGGAAAAACAACAAAGAACTAGATGAAGAGCTGGCTTTTTTCCTGAGTCTGTCACATGTGTGCATACGCACGCGCACACGGACACACACGTACTCACTCGCTCTCTCCTGGCTTGCAACCCTCAGCACATTTTACAGATATGCTTCCTACTTAATTGCTATGCTGGATTCTCCTAATACCTTTTTGAATCAAGTTGGGTTTCTACCAAGCAGTAGTTTGCTGTATGTTTGTATGCGTGCAAATGTGTGTAATGTATATACACATAAAGTGTATATTTAGTAAGTGGATATGAGTAACTGCTGTGTCATGTAAATACAGATAATTGCAGTCTCTCAAGGAAAAGTTTGCAGTAGTGTTTGCAGATATTATATATATTCCTGCTTCTGTCTGAGGAGTAAAGAAATTTCTCTGCTGAATAGCTGTTAGTATCTATTTTACAAGATTTACTCATTTTCAGGTACCTAATGTAGCTGCTAGCATGCATGCACGACAATACAATTTATATGGTAAATGGAACCAAATAATGGCTTCACTGAATGTTATGGCTGCACTGAAGGGAAATGTCACGGTAAATAGCTGCCAAATTATGGATCATGCCGAAGTGTCACAACTGCACTAAAGACAAATAGCACTAGAGGCTATTGCCACTGTGACGCTTTTGAGTTATGAAGAAGAGGAGCAGCCTGATGTGAGCCTCTTTGTGTCCTCATTATAGCAAAGGGTTACTGGTGCAGTGTACAAGAAAACCTAGTCCTACGTGGTGGCTAGTTATTAATCTGTTCTTTTCAAATCTAACAGCTGTAGCAAACCAGAAAATCTTTTCCTTGCTTTATGGATACGTATAAACACATACAAACAAAGAAAAACCTGCAGGTTTTATGAATGTAAATGTGTACGGGAAATGACTAGTAATGGAAAAATGTTGTAATAAAATAATCTAATCAAAGAATATTATTAAATTTAATATCGTATGTGTCTGAAAGCTTTAGTTGCTTCTTATGCAGATAGATGTGTGAAATATAAGCAATAATGCACTTTCTCTCTTTGTAAAGACTTGAGTAGTAAGGACATTACCAACTAAATTGCTTCTTCTAAACTGAAGTGTGTCCCGGTTTCTTTCATTTTAATGGGAGGGTAATAAAGATGAAAGACTAACATTTTAACTGATGGATCCCTTAAGCTACAGAATAGAAATTTATTATGTTTTGAGGGAATATGTTGAATGCTGAAATGTGGAAAGAAGCAGGGAAATCCCAGGTAAAATAAAAACAATGTAACCTCTTTTTTCATTGTTATTATTATGACATACTTTTATGAATGGAAAACTACATACTGCTCTTACTTAAACTGAGAAAACAACACTAATCTTTCTTTTGAGAAAAAAAATAGGGGGAGTTACTTGGAAAAAAACAAAAATAGATTTGGAAATGGAGGGACATCGCTCAGCAAGTGGTCGCGTCTCTCTGCAATCACTTTTCAAATCCTGCCTGCAGTGTTCAGGGAAGTGAGTTTGATGCTCTGACCACTATTGTACACACCACAAACGTACCATCCATAACACAGCACAATTGTCAGTTGCTGTTTTACAGAGGGGCCAGGACTGAACAATCATGGTGGATAAATTACTTTTCTATTCTACAGCAAGTAGCTTTCCTACCATGTGAAGCTTAAGGTCATTGGCAGGGCAGTGAGGGGGAAGCTTATATATTAGTTAAAACTAATGCACTAATAGTGTTCAGATAGAGGAACTAAACCAATTAATTAAAGCCAGGTTTATTCTTTGAGATGGGGGGAGATGACTTGGAAGGTTATTGTACCGAGATACACGCATGTATATGTATGTATTACTCCACTTCTTGCTACAATATTCCTGTGGATAACTTTTTTTTTTTTTTTTTGCTTTTGTTCTTTAATATCTGCATTTAAAACTTCATAACTCATGACTGAAGAAATTCAGATTTCAGAAATAAGAAAATATTCCCCAAAGATTTTAAAACTTCAGTAATAGAATCTGCTTACAATTTTTACAGTGTAGTCTAAGGGGGGAGGGGAAGAAAAACCTGTCAAAAATTAGGTAGGACATCCTTGAATGGCAATTAGTGTGCCCAGAATTTATTTTATGTGCAATGCAGTTGCAAGTAGCTGCTTCTTATTAAATGAAAATCCTGTATTATGTACTTCAGGAACATTCCAACTAATGAGTATGTAATGTCCTTAGTGTAACACAGAACTTCTTTTTGTGTTCACAACCACAAAATGCTGGAAACTTGACAAATGATATCATTTAAGACAGATGCCTGCCTTAGGGACCTGTTTTTTGGCTTCCTGTTTCTGGTTTTTATTTCAGTAACATTTGTAATTGCCACAGGATCTGTACCTGCGTAGTGTTTTAACTCCTTCATATATGCCCCAATCCATTAACTCCTTGGGTAGGTACCCGGGAGTAGTTTCTTTTTTCTTTTTCCTTTTTCCTCCCCAGCTGGTGTGTTCTTCCTGCCTCTCACAGGCACAGCTACACACACAAATAAAAGCTGGATCTTATTAGACCAGATGAAATGGTAATGTCAGAGGGGGTAAACACTTACTGCACTTGCTGTGTTTTACTAGTGCAGAAGTACATCTAGACCAGGCTCAAGGCAAAACCCAAGAAACTGTGAGGTACAGCCTGCTGGTTCTCAGTGAGAAACAACAGAATTCTGTGTTCATGGCATAGGCACACAATACCTTGATCTCAGTTATACTTTCTGATGTATATTTCCCCATTAAACTCACATTCTTTACTTAGGTTATAGGGCAGGAGCATTTTCGATATCACTTCTATTGATGCTGGTTATAGGGGGCATTTTGGCGGTGCTGGTTCAACACAAGCTGTAAGTTGCTGTGCCTCCAGCAGAGCCTGCTTCATGTAAAGCCCTTATCACAGGACAAGAGTAGTTTTCAGCTCCCTAGGCACTCAGCATGGATCCTGGCAGACTGCAAGAAACTTTCCCACAATCCATAACAGCCCAGAGGTTTTGGTGGTGGTTTATAGCATGTTTTTTCTCTGACTTTTTTTGTAGGTCGTACAAAAACACATTAACAATGGGCTGTGTACAAGAAGCTTACATGAATCTTTGTAGGGGAATTCTCACTGAGCCACTTCACTGAATACTTCAGTATACAGTAATACCAAAAAAAAGCCTTGGAAAGAGAATGAGCTCATGGCACCTATTCTGCAGGTGAGACTTTTTTACTTGTCATAAGCAGTTACGTCTCTAGGACTTACAGTGTTTTCTGATGTCATTTTGATGCAAAAAACTCTGCGTTCAAATCTTCTTTCATAGGGCATGCAGACTCGTTGCACCTGTACTCTTAGGACAAGTTTATCCCATGAAGTGCTGAACAACTGTATCTTTCTTCAGAACTGGAGCTGATGACTCTAAAAACCTCTGTTTACTGCAAGACCAGACAGCACATCATAAAAACCTACCCTCCAGGCTTTCTGTAAGAGAAGGAGGAGGAAGTCTTTCTCTTCTGTCACAAGAGGGAGGTCAAAAGGACCAAGCAAGTGCCAGACCAAGTCACTTCTGCTGTTCTAGGGTTCATTTTCAGAGAAAGTAGGCAGGCACACAAATCTCATTATGCGTTACGAGGATCTGTGCAAAGGCTTCTTGTGTGCTGTCTTAAAACCATACCCCTAAGGGAGTCATTCACAAAGGGAATAGAAGTAAAGGAAATTTGTATATTTTCTGGAAGCAGTAAGACATGACATGCAGCGCGGTTCTGGCTGATTACAGCATGCCTCAGGTGAGCTGGGAGGCACAAGGCTGCCAGCCAAGTGATTTCAACCACCCAAGAAAGAGAACTCCACAGAAATGCATTTTGTGTCATGTCTGATTGCTACAAAGATAACCACTCCAACTTCATTCACATTGGCATGGCATTACTGACATGACTGTTCCTGGCAGCCTATTGGAAACTTTTATTTGCATCCAGAGTTTTGAAAGCCATTTCATAACATTAAACAAGAATAATGCTGAAAACGCCTGCCTTATTTGCCCCTTGACACCTGTGTGTAATCCCTCATTGAAGCCCTAATGAGGTGTTCTCCTTGGGTCGTGTTACTTCCAAAATAACACCTGCATACAGGCAGTATAATATACCTTTCCTCCCTGCACAGGGTGTGGCAAGAGTAGCCAGATGAAAGTGGATAAAATACAATTTTTTTTCTATGTCCTCAGTAATCGAGGTGCATAGTCAGTTCCTGGATCATTTGACTTCTTACTGAGCTGGGAAACCTCAATCTGCTATCACAAGTGCCTACAAATAAGAGAGATACTGAGTTGGTTTCCTCTCCTGGGAATGTAAATGAGGAACAAGAATAACGCTCTTGAAACAGTGTAAAAACAGTCTCTGAGGAGAACCCGGCTCTTGTTTCTGTGTGCATGTTCATGCTGCTGGAAAAAACAGTTTTAACCCACAGACCTGCCTAACCTCAAGTTGTAGTGAAATTTCCCAGGGCCTCCAAATAACTCCCAAAGTCTTGGGAAATTCAGTTCAGTGTTTGCAGTCAATGATGTTGTAAGAGCTGTGGTGGCAATGGGAGCAGCTTTGCAAGCTCTGAGCTCTCAGATGATGGGTGGTGGCAAAGCAAACTTTGCTCTGGAGGAACTGCTAAAAAGGCAACCCTCCAGTTCCCAGGCATTCTCTAAATGAATTGGACTGTGAGGGACAGATTATTCTCCATCCTAGTTCAAAAAAACGGCTTTTCCCCTCACTCCTGTAAATCATAATCTTGACTTACTTGATAGCTCCTTTTTCCATCCCTTTTCCCTCTTTCCACAGCTTCTCTCCCTACTCCCAACAAAAAATAAAGGGTGAAAATAATAATAGAGAGGGAGGCTGCTGGAAGTGTTTCCGGCTTTTCTCACTTTTCAGAGGGGCGTAGATCAAGTTGTCTTATAATATATGTAAACCTAAGAAAGCACAGAGTTTTGCCTATATGCTCTGCAACAAAATTTGAGCAGATTTACGGAAAATATATCCAGTTTACATTTTACCTCAGAAACTGACTTTTTTCTTTACAATACGCGTTATCTCTTCTACCTACATGGGGGAAAAAGGTCAAAACAACCCACCAAGGTCTTTTTCCACCTGTGTGATTTAATTTGCAGTGTCTCTCATTCTGTTAATGTGATGAGGCAACTTCTTTGGCACTTCTTCCTTTCTGGTGAAAAGCTGCTGTGTTCAGCAGTCACAAAACACACATCATGGCGCAAAGAGGAAAGAGCCAAATATTCCTCCTTTTCAATGAACTTGAAATTGTAGCAATACAAAACATTTCAGCATTGGGTCACATGGTATGAACTAGAACCCTGTAAGATGAGTGATGGGCTGTAGATAAAAGATGCTGTAGAGACAAGGATTGTATCTAGTGGGGGCAAAAAAAGGATGTTGATAGTGGTGTGTTCAGGTGACTGGAGGAAAGCCAAAGTCTGTGTTTCACCTCAGATGAGTTCAGGCTTTCTCCCCTGCATGTAAATCAGATACAGTCCTAAATCTAACAGAAGTGCTTCACAAGTATACTGCAGTGAGCACTAATAGCAGTGTCTTTGCTTTCTAGATTATTTTCTTCTATATTCCTGGCATTATGTCACATTTTCATCTAATTACAGACAATGCAAGGTGGGAAGGTGAAAGCAATTATTTCTTTGCTTCCAGAAATAGTCAGAACTTTACCAGTCATATATAAATGGCAGCAGTACCTTTTAGCATTTTCAGTAAACAAATTCTTGATAGCGCCTTCAAGATAGCTGGAGGGGAATGGTCACTCAGGCTTAGATTTTTTTGGAACTTCTCATCATAATTTTGCCAGAGTACAACTGACATCCGTGCTTATCCAAATGATGGCAAAGTTCCTTGGTCCTTGAAAACTAGCCATACTGTACCAGAGAGAATACAGAGAATGGTGCTGTTCCAGTGCTTTCCTATCTGCCACACTCTAAGTGGAAAGGTTGAACAACCCCCAGTTCTGACACTTGTACATCAGGAAATATGAACTAAGCTCTGAAAACAAGCATATTTTCTCTAAGAACTTGTCTCACTCCAAGAAAATATACTTTCAGGGTGTTGTGGGTGAATTAATCTCTTTGTTCAACACTGTATTTAAAAAAAACCACCAACCCTAACAGTCCTATTCTCTGTCCCAGGGTTTCCCTGGTTCTGTGCCTGGCAGACTGACTTTGCACTGAAGCACACCAGCTCTCCATACCTTGTATATTTTAATGCCGACACTGATCTTCAATCAGCCTTGCTCTGGCCTTCCAGTAAAAATATGCCAAAATGTCATAGGTTTCCAAATGAAATGCAAATACTGAACTTTCTGAAATTTACTGATAGTATTTTACTCCTTTACTGCAACTGAGCTGTACCAACAAGGCACATTGGAAACAAGGGTTTAAGATTCCTGACAGCAAACGTCTTTGCACTTGCCACTCCACAGGTGTCTCAGTTGGATGGTCTGTGGCACCTTGATGAAATACTCGAAGTCAGGTCAGACTACCTTTTGTCATATGTAACTGTTATTACACAGATGTCACAGCAGCAGGTGCAAAATAAATACCTGGGTAATGGAAACCATTTGCTTTGCCTTTAGCCACAGGCATCAGGTCTGATTTACTTGTGGCTGGCAGCTAAGAGAGCAAGGGAGAGCCAGGCCTCTATAGCCAGGCTCACTTTGCTCAGAGATGGGAAAAGATAGCCACACTGGAAGCTTCTCCAGAGGAGATCGTCCTATTTTTCACCCGTGCCCTCTTCCTCATGTTCCCTACTATTCTGCCAGAGCACGGAGATTTAGCTGAGCCTTGAATCTACACTTACGCACTGCCCTTTCATCATTTGGACCTCGGTGGATGTACACAATCTGGAGCAGTCTTTGCTCAAGGCAAACAAAGTAAAGGAGGAGAGTGACATTTCAGTCTTTCATTGCAGAGTCATTCAGGTCACTCACTGAAATTACAGACACCAGCTCCAGCAATGTTAACAGCCAACTTTAGATTATTAACCATCCTTTTGATAGCAGTACATTTATGGTGCCAGTGCACAGAGAATTCCTCCAAATTACAGGGTGTCCTAACACAGCCGGTCAAACCACATGGACCTCTAGATGCAGTAAGCAGTATAATTAAACCTGTTTTTTCGTTTTTACTTTCCTAGCAGCACTCAAAATATGCTCTCGACCACTGGATGCTGCTCTTTGCATCAGGCTATGAAAAGAGATAAGAGTGAAGGGTGCCTTAACAATAGCTCATTAAGAAGACAACAACCATTTTCTTTTATTGCATTATTTATGTTTTGGGTGATAATACAACACTATTTCCAGGGCAAAGTGCACTCAAGAAGCATATCGTCCTGTAGGTGGTTTCATTTGATAAGATTTAGAAGAGGGAAAGCTACAGCAATTTCTTTTACCTGCTGTTTTCCTGAAAGACATAAGCTTTTCCTTATGCTCATCAGGCCATATATTGTCAATACATTTGAGATCCACCAAATTTTATTAGTTCTTTCAGATGCTTTTGGGAAAGGCAGTGACTCTTTTTTATCCCCTCAGGCTCTAGAAATTCTTCACTGCAACAATCACTGGCATGCCTGGTAGGATCCATTTTTTAATATAATGACCTTCTGCATAAAAGCAAACAAACATGAAGAGGACCTAAACATTTAGATCATAACGCTGATTTCACACAAAGGAGTCCATGTTGAAAAAACCTCAACAAAAATAATAATACAGATCATGGTCATGAATACTTATTTTCATTCCTTCAATTGTATTTTATAGTTTGTCAAACACTCTGTTAATTACACTTTCCTCATATTTTTTCATTATTCTCCTGCAGAGCCATTTTCACTGTCTACTGCTGCTGCTGTATATTTTGGTACCTATGTAAAGATCCAAGAATAAGTTTTGGCCATGACCATGGTATATTTACTCACTTCAAAATGTAAGTAAAAGAAATGAAACTGATAATGGAAACTGTAAAAGCTAGGAATTCATTACCTATTATAATGCATCTTCCATCTCTTTGACTCTTTTTGTTGCTTTTCTGCTATAAACAATACTAATGATTATTTAAAAACTAAACAAACCCCAACAACAAAACATAATAAAACAAACAAAAAAAGACCCAAATCTGGGAGGTGCAAAAGGTACAGAAACTATCAGACATTCCAAGGAGAACACGAGAGAATTTGGCTTGAAAATAGAGGCTATGGCATAGAGTGTATCCTGGGTCTGCTTCTTGTTGTGGAGTGGGACACTAACAGAGTCATAGGGTGTGAATGGATCCCCATGCCTGTGTAAGAATTAATTAAGAGACCAGACAGCAACTAGAAAGAAAGGCTCCTCGTGCTCCTTTAAGCCCTGAAAGTGTCCACTAAATATGCTTACTGTGAAGAAGAATAGCATCTTAATACTAAATGAGAAAGCACTGTTTAAGTTATTAATATAAAGTACAAATACCTTCAGTGACTGAAAGAGTCTTGTAGCTAAAAAAACCCAAACCAAACAAAACCAAAAAGCTCGGGCAAAAGATTTCTGATTTTCAAAGTAACAGAATTAGTTTGACAGTAAATACTATTCACTGCCTTTCTGAATTACAGATCACTGAGATCTCCATCCAGAAATGCAATGTACTGGTATTCTTCTTGTCCATGATATATACTCAGAGGGCTATTTCTCTAATTGATGGCTTCATCATTCAATTCAAGATGCATAAGGATAGCTATTGTTATCTAACACTATCATATGTTCCAATTGTTCCACACTTCTCTCCTTGTCAATAGCATCCAAGATATCCTATCTTAATCTTCAAGATAGCAAAAGAAAGGTGCATTATTTGTTGACTCGATGCATCACATTATTAAGCATTTGTGAGCAACCTGCACATCTCCCCACTGACATCTTTAAGTATTCAATTAAAATTGGATGAGAGAGTACACCAATACAAATAAATACTCAGTTATATGAAGGCTTTGCATTGAATTCCTAAATTATTCTAATACAGGTGCTTGCTAGCAGGCACTCAGTTGAAATCAGGACAATGATGCGAGTGTGAGAATAAATGGTGTATGAAAGGGAGGAAGGCAGATTGCTTTATGGTGGAGCCATGGCAGAGGTTTCACAGGAAATGCTTCTCCCAATACAGCTGAACAGGGAAGGAGAGCTCTGTTATATGGATGAGCGGGACCAGCACTGGCATCTTGTCATTCTAACTTGTATAAGTAAGCAAGCTTAATTTCTCCTTGTCTTTTCAAGATGACTTTCCACCAACAATCTCATTATCACACACATATGTTTGTTGCACGTATCTGAGTCCCTTCATGCAGACATGAATGCAATGAGAAGAGCAGCAATATTACGTTACCCAGTAACATCGTTTTCCCTTTTCTTCCTTTTAACCAGGCGGATGTGACCTGCCTTCTCCTTCTGCAACTAACAGGGTGACCAGAGGCAGTGGAATGTACACCAGGACTGGAAAGAATAAAACCAGAGGGAAAGCAAGCTGTCAAGAGAACAGTGTACTGAAGATGAAAAATGTAAAACATGACTTCTATTTACCGTGATTAATATGTGACGTTAACATGTTTGTCATGGAAGATGTTAATCTGTATGTTTTCCTATTATGTAGATATTTTCTTATATTACTTATTAGAAAGGGAAATAATCACAATGATGGGGCAAGAATGCCACTTAAAAATTAGGTGATGCCCAGTCAACATAACATAACCACTACAGTGTCATTTCTGATTTAGATGTGGTGATATCAGTATAATTGCCGCTGGGAAGAAATTAAAATGGCTGTTAATGATAAATAAAATGACAAGAAGGAGGATCCTCCTTCACATATAATTCCAAGCAAAATACAGCTGCTGAATTCCTTGAGCACTCGGTGCCGTTCATTGATAAAGAGGAAACAAGCAGGTTTTGTGCAGCTGCACGGCCATAAAAGCTGTCATGTCCTTTCCCAGTCCCAAATGTAGACATCATAGGTCTAAAGAGATTTCACCATGCTATTTCCACTCAGGGGAGGTGCAAAAGTGAAGCACACATGAAGTGAATATTAACACTATTCTAGCAGAAAGCACTGTACATAACGAACAGAAATATAAGCAATAACAGGGTAGGGGGCAGGGAGACAACAGTGCATGTGGATACTTTACAAAATCTCCAGATACTCCTGCCTTGTCTCTGTCAACATAGGCAGCCTTAGCTCACGGATCAAAAGACCTTCATACATTTGTTTTATATCATAAATGTGTCGAGAATGAGCTACACAAAGCATCATTCACCCACTACACATGGCTTGTTAGCCTAGTCGAGAGCATCTTTCAACTCATTCACACATTAAAAGCCAGGAGACCAACATTTGATTACTAGTTTTAGCATTAAGATCAAAGACCATATCTTCCCATCTGTGAAGAGCAAGAGCCAAATTGCTTTCTCCTCTCTCTGCATTTACAGGAAAATGGAAGAGTCAGAACACAAAATCAACGTTATACTCCACATCCCATGAATAACACAGTTCCAGCCTATAAAAACACAAAGCAGCCACTATAACTTACATACATTTTCTTGGAAAGAAGTATAAGCAAATCTGTACTCACGTCTTCACAATGCTCCCAGTCTGCAGTTATCCAAAGCTCAGAGTGGCTTGATCCACAGGTGTTATCCTAGTGTATAAAATTACAACACCTCTAAAAAGGGAGAATACCATATACCTGCCATTTACTCTTCTCTTGATATCTTCAAAATCCGATGGTGGTGTAAGAGTTAGATTAAATGAAAGCACTAACTTAAAATCACAAAAACAAAACTGAAACAGTCAGGGTAAGTTAATGTTATTTCATTATCATAGTTAGGTTTTTACTTACCTGTTGGTCAAAGAAGCTTAAAAATATAAATAAATAAAAATCAGCCTTAATCTGTAGAATAAGTATGTCCACTTTTGGGTGAAGCTTACTTTTTGATTCAGTTCTAGCCAATGCTAATTCTTCTACAGGGGATTTACTCTTAGGTGCATGTAGCCAAACCATAGCAGGGGCAGTGAAAGAAGAGAAGGTAAAAAAATGAATAATGTGTAACATGTTTTCTAAAATATGGCAAATTAACACATAAAAGACCCTAGTGAAATGGCTGAACCACTGACCTGGCATTTTGAGTAACACAGGATTTTGATTTTTATTTTTATCATTTTTTGGTGGTCTGTTTTACTACACAGCATGTGAAAGGAGTGCAGAGCTCAGCCAGCCCCCAGCTAATTGCTTTGGCTCTTTTGCATGAAGATCATTTGCTGATAAATTGTTACAGACACATTTAGGCAACAAGTTTTTATAGGATGCCTGGTGCTCTTTATAATGCAATTAGCATTATTTAGTATACATGTTTTCTTATGCATTGTTGTTCTTTCACTCACAAACAATAACAATGAAATCTGCACCCTTCAAATGGCTGAACCTTTCCTCATGTTTCCTTGATTTGAGCTGCCTTTTGGGAGCACAGAATCCTCAAAGGAAAAATCCTACCTAATGTTTAGTAAAAGGGCATTTTATTTTAATGTCTGTTTGTGAAAGTAGGAAGAAAATGTGGACTGAGGTTGATCTTATTCTTTTGCCAGCTTTACAAAAGACACTAGGAATAGTTTATTTTAGAAAGAAAAGCATTTTGTTCTGCTCCAAAGGAGCTGCAAAGAAAAGCCTTCCTATGAGTTCACATGTTGGAGAACTCCTTGCAGTATTTACTCAAGCATGCCATGGATAGTTAATGAAAAATCACCAATTCTGACATCTCCAAACCTCTGCTCACCAGCAAAGTATCAAGGAGGCACCAGCACTGCATCTGTTCCAGCAGTGGTAAGGTTCTCCAGGTAACAAGTTCTCCATGTATGTGTCCCTTTATGCAAGGCACACTCCTACCATCAGGTACTGCAGTGGTGTCAATATGTCTGGTCTACCTTTAAGCCGTGCTAACATTCATGTGCAAAGTATCCCTCCCTTGTACCATGGAGAATCTAGTCTGGTAGCCCTGAAAAAGAAGCACCTACCTGAGGTGCAAGCAGGGAATAAATTAATTTCTTCCAAGGTGATTCAAATGCACACTTTTTAGGAGGGTCCTAACCACAAAAATACAGGGACTTTTTTGAATAGGGATACCCCTTTTTGAAGGTGGTCTGCTTACCATAAGTTAAATGTAACAAGAGAACTCAGACACCCTGTTCTTGACTGGCCATCATAATTGCTACACCTGAAAGCCTTTCTTTCTCACTAGCTGCAGTGCTTTCTTGTGCATTACCTTATTTTCTAGGATCTCTTGCATAAAGAGTAGAGGCACTGCTCTGCAGCCTGAGTCCTGTTAGCACAGAATTTGTTTCACAATTTCCCACCCTGTTGCTACTGCCTTGAAGTACCTAAAACTTTGCATCTGGACACCTACAGGAGAAAACAGATCATGATCTAAGCACTCTTAGTGCCTACATTTGACACAGAAGGTATTATTCACTATCCAGAGAATGCTTTGGGTCCTGGATGTGCTCCAGAGACTCAACTGATACAGGAAATGGAGCACAAGTTTCTTCTCTCTCCTGTGACCATTCCAACAACTGAGCTGAACAGTCTGTTCAGTTTGCTCAGTCTCCCTGACCTAGTAAATGTCTAAATCCCACACAAAACGAATCAGCAAAAATCCCTACAATTTGGCAAGAAAGATCCCCATCCCAAAACCAGTTATGCAGCCTGTTGTGACAATCCTGGGTTGCTCTGCCTAGGACCACTGTGGCTTTCACAGGTGAATCAGCAGAAGGAATACCTTCAGGTAGAGTGCAATTACCAGGAGTGGAATTTAACCAGAATTGTCACCCAGCTCCCTTGAAAATTCCCAGAATCACAGCATGGGTAAGGTAGGAGAGGACCACAGTGGGTCCACCCTCTTGTTCTGATCCAACCTCCCTGCTTGAGGAGGGTCCCCTAGACTACATTGCACAGGATCGAGTCCAGATGGTTCTTGAATATCTCCAGTGAGGGAGATTCCACACCCTCTCTGTGCAACGCGTTCCAATACATGGTCATCTGCACATAAAGAAGGACCTGTGAGTCCTGGTAGGTGACAGGTTGACATGACTGGCAATGTGTCTCTGTGGCCAGGGACTCCTTGTGTGGGATCATGGAATGCATTGCAAAGAGTTTGGCCAGCAGGTCAAGGGAGGTG
Source organism: Chamaea fasciata (assembly GCF_029207755.1). Lineage (NCBI taxonomy): Eukaryota > Metazoa > Chordata > Aves > Passeriformes > Sylviidae > Chamaea > Chamaea fasciata. The sequence continues at coordinate 59,057,987 of NW_027094086.1, read as the reverse complement.
ATCCTCACCCACTACTGGGCCCTAGTGAGGCTGCATCTGGAGTGCTGTGTCCAGTTCTAGGATCCTCAAGACAAAAAAGACAAGGAGCTACTGGAGAGGGTCCAGAGGAGGGCCACAAAGATGATCTGGTGCCTGGAGTATCTCTCTTGTGAGGAGAGGCTGAGGGAGCTGGACCTCTTTAGTCAGTTGAAGAGAAGACTGAAGAGGGGATCTCATTAATGGATGTAAATATCTCCAAGGCCAGTGCAAAGAGGATGGTGCCAGACTCCTTTCAGTGGTGGCCAGTGACAGGATGAGGAGCAGTGGCCATAAACTAAAACACAAGGAGCTTCACCTTAACATGAAGAAGAACCTCTGCATTGAGGGTGGCAGAGCACTGAAACAGGCTGCCTGGAGAAGTCGTGGAGTCTCCCTCTCTGGAGACATTCTAAACACACCTGCACACATTTTGGTGTAACCTGTTCCAGATGAGCCTGCTGTGGCAGAGAGGTTGGTCTAGATGATTAGTGCACTTCATACTTAGGTTCATACTGAACCTTCTCCAGCTGAAATCATAGGAGTGTTGCACCAAATTCAGCAGTGGCCTTAGCAATCCAGGTCAACTGAAACCTCTCCAGAGGTCTATTTCAACCCTAAAAACATTGTGGTTCTATAATTCTGTCCATTGCCTTTCATCCTATTGCTTGGCACCACTGAGAAGAGCCTGGCTCTATCCTCTTGGCACCCTCCCTTCCCATCCTTACCATTGCCAGGACCTTGGCTTTGCATCCTTGCTGAGAAAACTGCAAGAAGGTGTCTTCAGCAGAGTGTTTACTCCAGGGAGGTGGTGTGGCCAAGCAGAGCACTGGGGGAAATCCTGCCTGGTGGCTGATATGCACCCTCCTCAGCAGAAGCTCTCTGTCATCTTCCCCACAAAGCTCCTGCCTCACCCCGGCCCAGTTTAGGCTGGTAATGTCCATGGGATTTTTTTAACCACAGGCCATCGTAGTGTATAATTGTGGAAGTACTTTATAAAAGTCTTTCGGTTGTATATCCTAGAGAAATACCCAGGGCCTTTGAAAACCTGGTGCTTCTCTGCTCTTTCCCACATGCTGCATGACCAGTTTGAATTACAAGTATGAAAATGGACAAAACCATCTCTGCAACTTTCTTGTCCCTAATTTCCTGAGGCAGACCTTTCTGAGAATAGCATTTTCCTTTGCCCCCCACTGACCCAATGTCTACGGAAGGCAGCAGGGAGCAGTTGGAGCCAGCACCTTGGTTTCCTCAGACAGGTGCCCAATGCATCATGTGCCACCCCTAGTCCAGCCCTCTCTGTTCCTGCAGTGCTATTCTTCAATGGGAGGCAGAGGGCTACCTGTGATCATGGAGAACTTTGGGGATAAAAATGAATTGTAAAGTAATATTTATAGCTTCAAATGGAAAGTGATGAGACAAAAAACAATTCCCCTCTTTGAATTCCTCTGTTACATTCAGACATTTAACAAAATCTGATGAGCATTTATTGTTGTACAGCTATTGGAAAAAGTTGCAAAGATTTCTCAATCTCTCCCACTTCCTGAGCCTTGCTTTCAAGTACATTATTGCATGTATGCCATCTGAGATGAGGTAGTGAGCTGGCATATTACACATGCTCGGAAAACGGGCCAACTAAACAAAATGTAAAGTGACACTAATTCTCCTCAGTGAGGGCCTGATTCAGCCCAAGCATGTCTCATATGTGCCTAACTTAAAGCAGACACCTAAGTGCCCTGCTGAAGGAGAAGAGTGGAATTGCTTGCATTCTTGGAGTGAAGCACGTGGAGTTTAAGAGCTTTGTGGAATCCCAGCCTAAACTAATAGCATTGTATTTCTTGTTAACTGAGAACAAAAGCAAGCCAGTGTGGGATCATGCTGACCTAGATGCTATCAGAGGTTAGCAAAAATGACTGGTCGGACCTGTCAGGACTAAACAGCTGCATCAAGCAATGGGGGGGAGCTCTGGGGGGAAGGAGGGCACCAGAGTTGCAAATAGAGAGACAGAGGAGCGGGAGGAAAAGATGGAAACTGCGTGTCCTGAATACGCATGAACATGTGTGTGTGTGTGCGTGTGTGTGTTCTCTGCAGCTGAAGCTTTGGTCTTGTCATTTGCATATACACAGATCACTGGACATCTTCCACCCAACCTTTCAGAAGCAACCTTATGGCACCATGACTCCCATGCTCTCAGCACTCCTTGGACTCCATTTCCATAAATTACAGTACAAAAGGATAATAGCCTGTTAGCAGTTCCAGCACTGTCTGACATACAAAGCACCAAGAGCAGGAGTATTTTCCTTGCCATCCTGTGCCCCTCTTGTGGACCAGGTGTAGCCTCAGTTGCAAAATGCAGTACTGTACCAGCAGTTTCTGACCTGATTGCAAAGCTAACAAAAGCTAATTTATCATGACAGCCTAATCAGGATGACAAGGTTGGGTAGGTGACATTTTCCAAAATCTCCATTTTTCTAAAATTTTTTTAATCCCCTTAGCAATTTATTTTCTGAATAGCAAAGTTTTCTCCAAGAATGTTCCAAAACATAGTCAAGGTTAACCATGCTGTGAGCTTATTCAATATTTATGATTCTTTTTTATTTGTACTAGGACTTTTTGGGGAGTCCAAATAGTCCATTAATCAAATCGAGTGACAAAATAGGCCATTTGACAATTTGTACAGGGGCTACGTATTTTTTTTTTCTGTTCAAGAATAAAGAACCAACTTAACTTCATCAACAGTTCCTGATTAATTGTTACAAAGTGTCATCCATAAATTTTCCTTCGATCTAATAATCCTTTCAGAAGACTTAACAATATCCCCAGTGATTTGGGTTTTATTGAGGGCTGAGTTCCTGGAGAAGCAGTGACACAAATAGCTCAAGTGAACTGAGACACCTCCGTGGACAGTCTTCACAGAGTTGACAGTTCTGAAATACAATTATCAGTGTGATCTGCTTAAGAATTCATCATCAGCTCCTGCCTTCTGAAGACTTAAAAAAATACCGAGGCATACAAAGAAAAAGAGGTGATAAGAAGGCATCATTTTCTTCCAGCCTCATAACTGTAAATTGAAGAAAATTATTTTCTTTGCCTGCAGCTCATTGGCATATAGGCAGCATTATATTATAATTTCATAACCATAAATCCTTTGAATAAATTTCAGAAGAATAACTGAATTAGAAATGCAAGTAAAGTATCTAAAAAACTTAACTGTACTAGGCAGGAAAAACTGGATGCGAGTAAAACTGGCATGGGGAGATTTACTGTCTGCCTTCTCATCCTCTGTCTGTGAAGGGAATACTCCCCCACTCCTCCCACTAACCTGATCCAGCTAAGGTAAATTTTAAGAAGGAAAAAAAAAAATGTTAATTTCAACCATCATTTCCATACACAGCAGGAAAATATGAAATCTAACCCACCTTGCTGCCTTCTTTTGCAAATTTCAGCTGTATTTCATCATTAATTAATCTTGGAGATACAACAGGCTTGGGGTTTGTTGTAATTATTGTTATTTGTTTATTTATTAGTAGTAAGCATATGGGAGATCAAAAGCATGCCTCCCAACTGTTCCCTAGCAACAAGTCAGTCAGTTATTCGCACAGAAGTCGTCCAACCTTCCCACAAAGTGAATCTGGGATGCAGCGCTCCTGTGGTTCCTTCCTTGCCCCATCCCATGGACTGAGGTATGCTGCAGGTGTCCAGCCAGGTGAACTGCACAAGTGTCTGCTAAGGGGCAGAAATAACTCACCTTTCTGAGAAGCCCTGAGGGAAAGCTTGGTTTTACAGTTGCATCATAAGATGGTTGCAAGTCAGGAGATCAAAGTTAAGCCCTGTTATTGACTTCCTGTCCAATTTGGACAAGTACTCTCTCCTCAGTTACCTGCCTGCCTGCCTTTGGGAATTTAGACTCTTGTCTCTCTGTGACTCAGCTACTCACCTTTAAAATGGACATGCTAGTTTCATACTCTCCACCAATTTTATTTTTTCCCCTGATTTTTCTGTTATAATGTGTATGTTACTATTATGCTACATTTTCAGTTGACCTGGATTGTTAAGGCCACTGCTGAATTTGGTGCAACACTCCCATGATTTCAGCTGGAGAAGGTTCAGTATGAACCCAAGTATGAAGAGCACTAATTACCACCCAGGTCATCTGAACTCATGTGAAACCCTCTCAACTGCACCCTTAAAGCCACGTGTATTTCTGCTTTGATTGATCTATTAGCTGTTCACAGAGGCAATATAGGCACAGAAGGGACAACAGAGCCAGGGGCAGCAGCTTTATTCTAGGTTACTCCTGTCTGCAGTGTGGGTACCCAGATCTTCATCACTGTTGCCAAAATTTGCATGTAGAATACACCGTCTGCCTGGAAGAGGTGCAACACTTCCTCCGGTTCCTGTGTCTGCCTTGCAGAACAGAGTCAAATTATGGCAACATGAACATGTCCCTTATGTAGAGGGCAATTCACAGTCATCACAGGGCACAGTGCTTCCCTTCTGTCTTCTACAAGCTGTGTAAGTATTACACAGTGTAACACAGGTTACACCACACCCTGAATTTACTGCAGTTTCAAGACACTAAACATATACGTGTTGCGTAGTGTGGGCTGCTCAGCGTGCACCAACCTGAAGGACCACAGGGGAAAGCACCAAACATAATTCTGTAATATTATTATGTGGTATGGCTCATCAGTGGACTTCAAAAAACAGATTTACACAAGTGATGTGAAGTTTATATGGGACTTAGGGTATGAATCAGATGTACGTTAAGACTAGACAATAGAAAAATAGGCTAGAGAGGATCTCAAGAGGTCATCTGGTTCATCTTGCTATTTTCTGTTGGGATGTCTGTATAGCTAAATTAGTCATGAACAAGGAATATGTTCCCTCCCAGTATTTCTGGAAGAAACTGTGTATGTGTGAGGGGAGAGTGGGAGGATCAGCTTTCCTAAATAAACTGCATAAGTCCACTGGATAATTTCCAAGGACTCATAACCCTTTTTGGATCACAGAGAAATTTCCCTGTAACACACTGGTCAATAGCTGCAATGTGTTCTGATCTCCAGTGACCCTCTCAGCAAAGGCTGCTTCATGCCAGTCTTCAAATCTGGTCTCTCAGAGATCTTAGCAGATGAACTATTAGGAAAAAAAATTTTTTAAAAAATCTGTTTTCTTGATCCTCAGACTTTTCTCCCACTCAAGAATAATGGAACCACTTTTATCTTGAACTATTAAAAATATTCATTTTGCCAGAAACCAGGCCTGGAACATTTTATCCTGATAACTAAAGCATCTGGAAAGCTCTGAGTAACTTGAAACAGAGGATTAGGATGGAAATGCTCAGCTGTATACTACATATATAGCTACCACAGTTGCATCTGCTTCTGTGGCTGGCTGGATCGTGCACTCAGTGCCTTTTCACTGGTTTCCCTGATATTCAGAGAAAGGAGATTTTAGTGGCCCCAGCTTTCTGGTTTTCATGTTGTGTGTTCATGACCCCAAAAATAGAGGTTACCTATTTATTAACATCCTACTATGTTATCAAGCTTAAATAATCCTTTCCCAGGTGAATCAAGGATATATCTTCCTATTCACCAACTCACCAAAGCAAAGTGATTTAAAAGGTTTTCTGGCTTGATTTTAATAGGGGCGTATGGAGGCTCTTGTCTCCTGTAACACTTCCCTGTTACTGGCCTGGCTTGACATGCATATGGGACTAGTAACTTTATGTGATTTTAACTTCCCTGAGGCCATTGACCTAGAGGATAGCAAGAAAGGAGGCAGCAGAGCCTTACACTGTGTGGTATTTATCCTGTCTTTTTCCCTTTTGATCAATTAAAAGAATTTTTTTTATCCATACCTAGAATGCTCCCACCTACTCACCTGTGTCTTCCCAGACTTTCATGTCAGGGTAATGCACCAGGGGTGGCTGTGATTCACAAAAGAACTGAAGTGAGTGCCACTAACAGATAGACAGCATTGTTCTCACATACAAGATGAGGTGCCTTATGATTTCAGCTCTGAGGTCAGGGCTTTCTGCTTCCAAGATCAGCCAAGATGGTGGCTGTAACAAGAAAGGGAATTTGGTGGGTGATGAAAAACCATCAGGAGGCTCATGCCCCAAAAACGGGCAAACTAGCCTATGGGCAAAGAGGGAAGGGGGAATTCTTTTCATGGACTGAGGTATTGGTGTCAGCCCACCCTGGTCAGAACACACATACACACACGCATGCAGGCACACGCACAAGCAGTGTCAGTGGAATGGCTAAATGGTGACAGCCGACTTCCCTGTGTGCAAAGAGCAACATCCGACCTGTGAGGCATCCCAGCAGTTTGGGAACTAATGGAGACTACAAGGCACTTCTGTTCTTCCCTGCTTTGCACAGCCATATCCAAGCAAAGGTGTGAAATTCAGCAGGTGGGGTACATGGCTGCAAGCATGTGATATTTGCCATGTTACAATTTGTCTTTTTTTTTTCCTGTGGAAAAATATTGTCACTTTTTTTTTTTCCCCATCAATTTAATTAGATGCAATTTGTCTCAGCTTTTCTCTGCAGTATTTGTTTACTTTCTCATCAGGACCGACACAGGCCAATTAGTGTAGTGTAATTGTTTAACCTAGTCAGCGCACTGCACTGGGTAGAGGAGCGCGCTGGTGGCGAGGGAGGCAGGGATGGAGGAGCAGTCACCGGCTGCAGTGTGGCGCCAGGGCCTTCAGGAATCGCTGACACGACACCGTCCCCTGGAAGCGCAAGTTGCTCTGACATCCCGGCAGCCCCGATTCCTTGTTCTCTGTCACTGCTATCACGGTACGATCAATTCCCAGAGCTAATTCTTCAACCACACCATGCCCAAAGCGCTGCGCGGCATTATCTCCTTCCTAGGATGCCCCCTGAAAGCAAAATCTACTGCAACCATAGAAACCAGAGGACTTAAGTGATGTGTCATGTACATGTGCTGTCTCTGTTTTCAGTACCTTTGCCAAGAATACAATGTGAGAGCCTGTAAGAAGGTTGATTTAATTCCTTCATCCCATACCTCCGTAAAGACGGACAGAAATTAGCCACAAAATAACTGACATACGCTTGCTTTTCTCTCTGAACTTATGCAGAGCTGCCAGAGGAATGGGGCTGCTGCTGCCACAAGCAGGGACAGAGACGGGAAAAGGGTTTGGTGGGGCTGGTTCAGTGGAGAGCTCCGTGCTGGATATGGCTTTCACAGGGAGGGTGGTAAGTGGAAGAAAAGACAATAAGTGAGGTCTGCATGAAAAAATATTTAAAGTTGTTTTGGCTCTGTTGATTAGCCTAAGTGTAGATCAAACACATACAGTTGTGCCCTGCCATGGAAGCAGTTTTGCATGGATTGCAAAAGCTACTGACATTTTTTTCCCCTGCTTTACTGTGAAGAGTACACGGGGGAGGGAAGAAAAGACTATTGAGGTGGCCATTGCAAATGTACACAAGCCTTGTTTGCCAGAGCTACCACAGAGAAGAAAAAAAGGAGAATGGGCATCTTAAAATGAAACAATAATTGAGAAAAGGAAGAAAATACCTTTCTTTTTTTTCTTTTTTCCTTTTCCTTTTCTTTCGTTCTTTTAAATCAGGCCGATGTTGTGATTAACTTGCATTCTGCAGCACAGTTGATGTGACAGTCAACCAAATTAATCCCATTATGCAAAATCCAGTTCACAAGTGGTTTTTCTTTTCTTTTTTTTTTTTTCAAAATTATGTCAATTTTCCCATAAATTGGAGAGACCATGTCAGTTTTCTCTATTGCACATAGACACTACACAGTGCTGTATGTCTATATTCCTTTAATGCAGGAAGATACAAATTTTAGCTCAGTGGCACAAATAAGATTCATAACTTTAATGTTGATGTTTCTGTTTACATGAGGCTTGTAGGAAAATTTCCATTAGTTTTGGCGTTCATTTTCATTCTTGCATTTCATAACATACCAACTATTAAAAAACAAGAGGATGAAGAGCTTTAAAAAATAAACCACCAGCAACCTGAAGTAAAAATGCCTAATTATTTTGATAACAGAAGCATGATTTTTTTTTTCTCTCCCACCTCCTTTTTCCCCCCTTCTTCCCTTCTAAAGGAATTTGCTGCCTGTGGTAAACAAGCTTCCTCCTGGCTCCCTGTGGTGTGCGTGGTGTCTGGCGGCTGGAGCAGGAGACATTTCCACAACTGCTACCCTTTCAGCTGAATGTGGCCATACAGTAGGTGGCCAAATCTGTTTGGCTTTCACCGAGATCTGTGAATTCCCTGCATCCAACCAACTTGTCAAATTAAAACCTTGCCTGCTCTGTGCTGAAGAACAGACGTGCGATGGAAGCTTCTTGCACTCTAGCCCTTTGTCACCAGCACGCTGAGCTCCCAACATCTGCTCGCTGGACTCAGCTTTTGCACCTTGTTCATTTATAATGCAGCAAGCCTCAGCTTCCACAGCACAGGACTTAACGTGCTCCTGGTTTAAAAAAAAGAAAGTCAGAGAAAGGAACATCCGGAGGGGAGGAGAAATGAAATTGAGGCTCTAATATATACGTTCCTCACCAATTTGGGAATAAACATATTCTTAAGTGAGAGGTTTGTTGGATTGTACTTTTTTATCCCAGTAATGCTTTCTTGTACAGTGAATTGTTGACTTTTTTCCCATGCTTTAGATTTATTAGACATGTGTCAAGTTGTCAGCCTCCTACCGCTTGCATTTGTGTCCACCTTGCAAACAGCAGGGAAAAATATTTTTTTCCCTTCTCTCTCTCTCTTTCTCTCTCTCCTATGAATGTTCACTTCTTGGCAGCTCTGAAACAAATTTTGAACAGTTGCTGTTCCTATTGATAGCAGTAGTTTGATGTTAGAAAAAGGGGGTTTATTTCCCCCAAGTTTCTGACATATACTGGCATATCATCTCACATCCTACCCTGATGCATCAAAACTAAAGCAAACCAAGGGGAAAAAAAAGGCAGAAAGAGGGGGAGGGCATAAACCAGCATGTTCACACAGCACCTGAGCTACCGAAGAACACCCGCCCATCTGTTCACCATTTCAGTCCCTTTGTTCTATCTTTATTATATGTATTCCTCAATAAAATGAATTCCTGCTACTTTGACGACATTTCAACACATGCCTCTTAGTCTGCGTTTGAACTGTCTGTGAGGATCTCCTCGCTCCCCTCCTCTCACTTGCCATCAGCAGCTGAGCTGAGGAGATACCTGCCAGACAAGCCAAGGCGGGGGAAGGAAGCCTCCAAGACAGTGAACAGCTCCCCATGGCACAACCAGAGTCTCCAGGAAACAGTTCCAGGTGGGGAATCCTGTGGAGAGAGCCCCACAAACTGAGAGTGACACACCGTGTGGTATGTGTTTGCTGCCATTGGAATTACATTGATGGCAAGGTGCCTCTGTCAGGGGCAGAGTTCTCTTTCAACTCTACAGAATGAGTGCTTAGATTTTATGTTTTAAAGCCAGCTACAGATGCTCCCTCTCACACACCAAGATGCTTGTATCTAACTTTCAGGTGGCTAAATTTTACCTACAACTGTGCCTAATTTTTAGCACTTTCTTTTCTTTTCTGACTTGTCTCCTTCTGTTGCAGCCATGCAATTTCACAAATATTAAAATGTCCTGCAGGAAGAACAGGTCTGAGATCTTAGCTCCCCATCTGGTACTTGATTACCTCCCTCTCTTGCCACGCAACTGCGTTCCACAAAACAGATCATCTTATGACAGAGGATCAGCAATGGTGTGGAAATGTCATTTTTGCAAGTTACTGCCTCCCAGGTATCTTCTGGTGAGGAGAAACTGGAAGTGGTGAAATGGGGCACCCCGATACACTTTGCTTTATTCCTATAACAGCAGAAAGAGGATTCAAGACATTCAAGTAATTATCAGAAAGCCCAGGCCTCAGTGGCTTAGCTGCAGAATATTTGTCTCTAGGTCAGCCAAGAGAGGCTACTGCCAGAAGAAAACACCTCCAACTGCCCTATCGGTTTGTTTTCCAGGGACAAAGAACCCTCCAGATAAGGACCATTGCTGGCATTACTCTGCCTGGTGCCCGGGTTCAGCAGCCTCTCACACCATTCCAGAGGCCCCTTATCCAGCAGTGCCAGGTACCCTCTACACCCCAGGGACACCAGAGCAATGATGTATGCCTAAGCCACCTCTGTTCCCATGCAGATCTTCCTGTCTGTGAGCAAACAACCACTTAAGGAAACTTTGCACTGTGCATGTCCCCAGAGCAATGCAAACCACAGAGCAAATGGAAATTGCTCCTATCCAAACATTCTTCCACACCTGGCATTTCATTACACTGCAGATATGTAGCTCCAGAGGCACGGGTAGCACTTCCCTTCCATCCAGAAGCACTTTGCACCCTCTGCCTAATGTCTTACAGCAGTAGCAGCTGTCTGGGGGTAGAGAGGACATGCCCATTTGTTTAGCTACAATTAACATTCATCTGCTGTAATGATTCATCGGGTGATAAAGCAGTGATGAAATGTAACTTTCAGGCTCATCAGAATACATCACCTTGTATGTGGCAAGTCAGAAATTCCTGCCACAAGAGAATCCGAGAATGGTGGCGTTTTCCATCCCTTGAGGCACATTCCTCCTCTTCCCAAACGCAAAAGCCTGGAAATGCCGTTGCTGTGCTGACAGAAGGATTCATGCAGCATCTCTGTTTTCACTGCAGCTGAATTCGCTCCTGCTGTAGGTTCAGCCTGTGTGGAATATTATGAACATCTCCACATGTACATTACACCCCAACTCATTGGCTGCTATTTGCTCTGGAGACTAAACATTCTATCTGCCAGCAATCACATTATCGTGCCAGCCAAAATGCAAACCTGAACCATATGGGCAGAAGAGGGACCCATTGCTTCCACACTGCTGTCTCTATTCTTATCCCTCCAGTTCCCTGATGTTGAAACAGACCATCTATTTCCTCTGAATATTATGAAGCAGAGTAAGAAAGGAACTATTTGAGAAAATTACTTTGTTTATTAAAAAATAAAAAGCCTCTATAAAAAATGTTTACCCACTGTTTATTCACCAAATATAAGGTTTTGTGCACAGGCACAAAAAATGCAATAAAATGGATACAAGACATTTAGAAATCTGTGCTGTGGATTTTGCCAAAAATGGAGCAACAGAAGCTCACCCTGCCTGAGGGAATGACTGACTGACTAAGGATGCATCCTGTCGGAGCAAGCTGAGTTGAGGGCAAGTAACAGGTCAGACAAAGGGAAAGGTAAAGTATCTGTCATAGAGGAGAAAATACAGTTTCATTAAGCTGGAGCTCATATCACTTTAAATTCGCAGCTGGACTTTCAAAGTCAGCCTCTGCACAGCTCCTGTGCAACTTCTGCACACGCTGCTTGAAATCCCGAGGTGCAGAAGGTAGCACAGAGCCCAGTCCTGGCTTCTGTCGTGTCCTGTTTATTTCCATAAGTAGTGTTCATAGGTAGCTGGAATAAGTGCCCTGGCACGCTGGGCCGTGCTTTACTGTAGCACAGGGCATACCAGCTGCTGGGGAAATACTGGGGAAAATGGGGACCTGCTGCCAAATGGGATGGGGCCCATGTAACAAAGAACACCAAAAAGGCCAAGGTAGTCAATGTCTTCTTCACATCAGGGTTTTTTTTTTAACTTGCAAGGTTTGGAACAAGGGAGTTTGATGTAGTTTAGAAACTACTTGGTGTAGTTTGGGAACATTTAAAGAAACTGATCAGACACAACTCCATTGGCCCTTATGGGATGCACCAAAGAGTTGTAAGATGTCTTTGCAAGGCTGCTCTTAATTATCTCGGAAAAGTTGTCATGATTGAGGGGGTGTTCCTGAGAAGGAAGAGAGCAAATGTCACTCCTGCCTTCAAAAAAGGCAAGAAGAATCCAAGCAACTGCAGGCAGGCCAGCCTTACCTTGATCCCTGGAAAGGTGATGGAGCAGCTAATCCTGAAAAGTGTTTCCAGACACTTGAAAGATGGGTGATCAGCAGCAGTCAGCACAGATTTATCAAAGGGAAATTGTGTCTGACCAACCTGATAGCCTTCCATGATGAGATGGAAAGCTTGGTGGGTGAGGGGAGAGCCATGGATGTGGTTTATCTCAGTAAGACTTTTGACATTGTCTCTTTTTAGCATCATCACAGAAAACCTGGTGATGTATGGGTTAAATATACAAGACAATGAGGTGATCTGAACGATGGCTGAAATGCTGGGCTCAAAGAAGATGTGATCAGCAGCTTGAAGTCAATCAGTAGTCACTAGCCAACTCTAGTGTTAATCCTGGGATCACCACCATGTAGCCCTCTCATTGATGACTCTGACAACAGGTTCAGCAAATTCAGAGATGGCACGTAACTGGGAGAACTGGTTGGCAGACTGGATGGTTTTGCTGTCATTCAGGGCTACCCTTGACAGGCTGTAAAAATGAGCAAATGGGAAACCCATTTCAAAAAAGTTCAACCAAGTGAAAAGCAAAGTCATACCATGCACTAGTACACCTTGGGGACTGACCATCTAGAAAGCAGCTGGGCAGAGAAGAGCCATGAGATGCTGGTGAAAATATTGACTATGAGCCAGCAATGCAGCCTTGCAGCAAAGAAGGCCAGCAGCATCCTGGGATGCATCAAGAAGGGCTCAGCCAGCAGGTGGAAAGGGGATGATCCCTCCCCTCTACCGAGTGCTAGTGAGGAGACATCATCCGGGTGTAAGTTACCTTGCAGGGGCAGGTTTAGGCAGAATAGCTCACAGTAGTAGTAGGTGGAAGGGTTATTTCCGGCCTTCATCTCCTAGGAGTGGCGTGCTGGCTAACCATGCTCAGATAAACAAAGTAGAAGGGAATGAGAATTTTAATACCTTGGAGCTCCCAACAGGCCAGTACCATATAAGTAACTTTAATCTCTGTAGGACATTTGTGGAGCCTCTTCTCAGCAGCAATGCTCTGCATATCTAAATGGCACAGAGCTGAATGCAGATGCAAAGAGATCTTCCATCAGTTATGGGTCAAGTCCTGGGATCCCCAGTGCAAGAGAGACAAGGTTATACAGGAGTTTAAGTGCAGTGGAGGGTCACTAAGGTAAATTAAGGGCTCAAAGTGTTTGGCATGTGAGTAGAGGCTGAGAGAGGTGGTCCTGTTCAGCCAAGAGAAGAAGAGGCTCAGGAGGAATCTTATCAATGGGTATAAATGTCCAGTGTTGGGATTAAAGCAGAAAGAACTAGGTTCTTCTCAGCAGTGTCCAGTGATGGGACAAGAGGCAATGGGACAAGCTGAAAGGTTTATTAGGAAATTCCACCTAAATATAAGGAAAATTTTTTTTTTCTTTCCTTTTTTTTTCTTTCCTTTTTTTTTTTTTTTTTTTTTTTTTTTTTTTTTTTTTTTTTTTTTCTTGTGACAGCAATCAAACACTGGCACAGGTTGCCAAGAGAAATTGTTGGGTCTGCATGCTTGGAGATATTCAGGACTCAAGTGGACATGACCCTGAGTAGCTGATCCGGATTGAGCAGGGGGTTGGAATGCATGATCTCAAGAAATACCTTCCAACCTGAGCTGTTCTGTAATCTTCTAAACTTGCAGCTTTTCAGGAGCACAGAAAATACAAATATACAAGATGTGTGATTGATCCAGGCCAGCATCTGGTAGTGACTCTTGGCAGGTTCTCCAAAAGCTTAATATTCAACATAAATACAGAACTGCGGACTTCACTGGTAATATCCAGACTTTTAGGTCTTCACAAATCTTTAGAGAAAGCTGAACTTTAAAACCCTACAAGTATCTGGGCCTTGGAGTGTGATCAACACTTCAGCAGGGTTTAATAGTGTACATTGACTTCCGTGAGTTTTGAATCAGGGAGTCTCTTAATGATCACTTCCTCGGGGGGGGGGGGGGGGGAGGGGGGGGCGGGAGTGAGGAGAATGCTGGAGAAGAACTGCAGTCTTTCTTTTTAAAATAGGTAAAAATTAATGCCAATCAGGTAATGCAGATGTGTGCACCCACAGAGAGAAAAGTTCTTTGTCTGAACACAGAGCTTAAATTACTTGTTGCAGTATTTGAAAAACAAGTGAGACATATCTCAGACTGAGGAGATAGTCTTGAAACCAGGCAAAATTGATTTTTTTTTCATATTCACTGCCAGATATTGCACAGTTACATGGCTATATGCAGATAGAAGACTATGTGCATCTTATCTTGCCAGTGATAGATTCCACACTGTCTTTAAAGGAATAAATCATTAATTTAAATCATGGATTTTCTGTTTACAAAGCAAGCATTTAAAATATTTCAATCCCAGCTCAGCAGAAAGAAAGACCTTTTAATATATATCAGTGAATCTGATAAATGCTTCTATGCATGTAGGCATGATCTTAGTCTGTTGGATTTTATTTGCTTGTTTTTTATTTAAATCAGTGTTAGTTTTGTCAATGATGCATTGTAGACAAATACAGAGGATTTTAAGAGAAATTAGAAGACAAACAACATTTCTCCCTCTTTTCTCTATATGTAATGACATATTTTGAAGCTCTGGTGAACAGGAAATGGGATTCCAGCTGGTGCCAGCTGCCACCAAGGTTTTGTACAGAAATGCTGTTCAGCACCTGCAGAGCCTTAATCCTGATTCAGGAGACCCCAAAATAATAATAATAGTTAAAAATTATTATTATTATTATTATTATTATTATTATTATTACAATAAATAATTGTCTCCTTATTGCTGGCCCCAAATTTTGTCAACAATATTTACAGCATCTATTGCTCCCTGATGGGAAAAAGTAACATTTTGTGGTTAGGAGGTCATGAAATGTCCAGGACCTGAACTGGAGGAATACTGACATAAGTCCAGATTTTAAGACTGACTAAGTGATAATGAGAATAATGTAGCAATGAGGATCAAGATGGATGTTGTCCCAGAGGTAGGCTGGTACCAGACTATTAAGTACCAGAACAAACCCAAAGCTGAGGACTTCTGAAGATGAACTATGGGTATGGATTGACAAAATGATGGTCGATTTGCAAAGCAGTTTTCTAGGGACAGCCTAACAGATCCAATGGGCTTTGAACTCAAATCAGCCTAAAAGCCTGAGGGACAGGTTAAGAATAAGATTTGATCAGTAGTCTTTCTCCTGAAAAAAATAAAAGAAGATCAAATCTGAGGTCCATGGCTTGGACCTTTTTTACTATTTTAATTAAAACTAATCAGTTTGCAACCTCCTACATGCTTATTTCATTGCCAGGATCTGACTGGGAACATTAGACTAAGTGAGTCAGACTGCTTGGTGATTATCCAGCTGGAATATCGCATCTCTCTTGTTGCCATCTCTGTAGTTTAGTGGTCTTAAGACGACGCATGTGGTCCCTCTTAGGATCCAGAGAAAGGACATTTTTAGAATGAGGCAGTTGGAGGTAGGGGCAAGAGAGGAGTAGGTGATACTCCTCAAATATTATTCCTCTGCAGCAGTGGTCCAAAAGAGTGCATAAAGCGAGTAATCACTCCTCTAGCTAAACAAATTTCTAGCATTTGATTGATGTTCAGATTCACAGAGCTGAGAAAGACAAGTAAACAAGTCAATTCCCTGACTCATCATATGATGTCTCTGAGCATCACATAAAATGCTAATGATTAAGTTAATTTAGTAAATATAATCAAGAAGTCGACTTTTATCTATTACTAACAATTTTATTATCCATTAGCTTTTTACCTCTCAGTTATGAAACATTGCCCTTAGTTGTTTTTGAAAAAAAATGTTAACTAGAACAAGGGTTAAGAAGAGGCAAAGCAAAGGACCACCCATGATAAAAGGCTTTGAAGATTTCCTCCAGATGAATTCTAGCAACTAAGAAAACCTCTGACAGTTTCTAATTTAGACAGTCATTTGTGAGAAATGAAAAAACACCTGGTGAACAAAGTTAACTGGCTGAATGACTGTTCAGAAGAAAAAAAAACAAAATGAAACTAACAAAAAACCACCAAAAAACAAACAAACAAACAAAAAAAACAACCCACAAAAATTTGCTTACCCTAGATTTTGCCTCTGTTTCAATTTTATTGTCCAAAAGAAAGGAGAGCCGTACTTACTTTCAGGCTAGATAAACAGTACTCTGAGAACCCTTTGCTGTGATTGAGATATTCCCACTTGCTTTCCACTACATGCTAAAACACTGTTTCAGCAAATATTCCAGACAATTGCATAATTTCTTAGACTGTTAAAAAAAAAAACCAACCAAAAAAACCCCCACAACTAAGAGCAAAAGCTATGTGACCACAGTCAAAATAAATTAGCTTACTGATTATTCGATTAATATCATATTACTTTAATTAATTTTCATTCTTCTGTGGGAAGGAGAGACAGCCTCCCTGATTAAAAGCTGCACAGAAAATGTACAGGCATATCACTGCTCACAGTCCTCTTGAATTCAGGACCTAAGAAAATTCCTTAATTGTCTTGTAGCCCTTTGAATTAGGTTGGAAATATCCACTCATGGGCATTTGTGGCAACACAGAGATGTCTGGACAACATCTAAAAATCTCTGATTGCTGGAGAATACAGCCCACATCTGTCGGAGGGATCATTTAGGTTGAAGTAGCTAGATTAAAAAAAAACTGTTGCTGGCCATTTATATATGTGGGAGATGAATTTCCACAGAGTTCATATCAACTTTATTGTTTAGCTTTTTCCCTTCTCAATAGACAGATTCAAATGGAAGTATTGCTTGTCTTGAAACAGGAGACTCAGTAAACACATCCCTCAAAATTTTCACTCTTAATGTATTAGTAACATTTCAGTTCATTACAATGTTATTAGTCAGTCTTCATAAAAGAGCTATGCATCTTTATTAAAAATGGAAGTTCACATCATTTTATGTTCCCATAAAAATGGGTGGTGGTAGCTTTGATTAATTTCTTCACGTACAATGAACTTTACAGCAAATTGGACAATGTAATTCAATTCCTATTTCTGTGGATTTTTTTTTTTTGTTGGTAGAAAATTGATATAATTCATATGTAATCGTATTGCCTTTGCAAGAGATATTTAAGAAATAATATCCTGAGGTAATGATTGCATGGCTTAATTATTAATACCATACTTTCAGGCACGACAGTGTGCACTCCTTTTATCAAGCTTGGCTTCTATCAAAAAATATTTTCCCTATCTAGTTTGTTACTTGCTGTAAGGTATTTCTGAATTTTACACATACACACATGTAGGTGGGCATGGAGTCAGAGTACCTGATATTAGTGTGCTTCTCTTCAGAGTAAGTTCTAATTTTGGAAAGGGTGGATGACTAAAGAATAAAAAAGCCAACTCAGTAGCAGAGCAGAATTATAGCAGATTTCAAATAAGATGGGAGTGCAAATTTGAAGCTCTTTTTGTTGGAAATGGTGGTTTTCTGGGTTAGGATAATTACTGAATCCCTAAGGAATCTTAACTAACCACAAATGGACTATGCTAGGAAATCCAAGGGGACAGTCCGGCATCACCAGGAGGTCTAGAAGATTCAGTGTTCTCTCATGCTATATGAGAGGTTTGGTCAGGTCTTTCTAATAATCAGATTATCCACGTGTGCTGGGTAATCTTTAGAGATGGAGGGAGCTGACTATTCCTGTATTTGCAATTCTGCTTTAAGGGATGGAAGAAAACTCTTCATCCAGTCAAAGACAATATAATATATCATAATTTCTCAGTTGTTTTATGTTTAAGTCTCTGCTGGCACTGAAAATTGCTTTCCTCTACTTCCATCTTATCTTTCTTTAGTCACTTCATGAGACCAGTGCACTGAAATGAGGGAATCTTTAAACTGTTCCAGTCACACATGCAATGTGTGCTCATAGGTGATGTTTGTAAGTGATGCTTTGCTATTATCCTGCTTTGTCTTCATTCTGAAGCAGACCCCTCCAGACAAGCCTCCCTTGGGTAACTGTGGACCGTAGCCACTATTTTTACTGAAGACAAAGGCCATTCCAGCACAATTTGATAATCTTTTGATGGTGTTAACCACTATAGCTGGACCCATTCTGCACTTGGACCACAGAAAATCCAGTGAACCCATTTATTGATGTTCAAATCAAAGAAAAAAGTACCTTTCCAGAGTTCCAGCAGACATACTTCATGAAATGAGTTGATATCACAACCTCTGACTGCACAGACCCTTTTTTAATAAAATGGATTTAATTTCCATATGGAAGTCAATCCCATGAGATCTTATCAGAACATTTACCTTACTTGTCTTTCCATTGTCCAATAAAACATTTGTGTGAAGAGAGAGTCCCACAATGTTTTGGGTATTGGTGGTGAACCTACAGAAAGAACAAAAATTTTAGAAACTCTGTCTTAACCAGACGTGATGATCTTAAAATAACACCCATTAATCCTCGCTATCAAAACCAAATGGAAAAAAAGAAAGAATTTCAGACAGACAAACACTAAATCATGCTCTTGTTTACAGATCAGTATTGACAACTGTAAATGAACCTAAAAACCAATTAGAAAGTAAGATGGAGGACGCATGTCTTCAGTTTTGTGTGTGACCTAAGTCTAGTCCTTGGGATTCCTAATTTCTAAGTAATCTTGCAGGGGCAGGTTTAGGCAGAGTAGCTCACAGTAGTAGTAGGTGGAAGGGTTATTTCCATCCTTCATCCCCTAAGAGTGGCGTGCTGGCTAACCACACTCAGATATATAAGGTAGAAGGGAATGAGAATTTTAATGCCTTGGAGCTCCCAACAGGTCAGTCCCATATCAGTAACTTTAATTTCTCTTGGACATTTGTGGAGCCTCTTCTCAGCAGCAATGCTCTGCATATCTAAATGGCACAGAGCTGAATGCAGATGCAAAGAGATCTTCCATCAGTCCCTTAGTTTCACGTGGTCTTCAGCTCACAGTTATTAAAGAGCTTATTGAGCTAACTAGAAAACACTCATGAATAAATGATATAATTCAAAGAAATGCATTTATCATGTTCATAGTAGTTTATTTTATAAATGTTTTTTTTTCATATTTCACCTGATTCTGTTTGGAGTTTATATAAGTTTCTGTGTTCAGATATAAGCTGGTAAGTAGAAAACTAAAAAACTGTGACTATGCTAGAACCAAGAAATAAAGATATATGTATATGCTCGCCTTCGAAGTATCACTCTGGTACATTTTACTACTACATTCTGTTCTTCTGAGAAAGACTATAAGTAGCAAAATGCCAGGCAATGCCCAGAATATAATATTTAAAGAAAACACAATCATTTCTCTTGTGCATAGTGGAACTTTGCAGTTTGTGGAAATCTTTCATTGTTTCAAGATAGCAGTTCTCAGTTTCAGTTCAAAAGGATTTTTTTTTTAATGCTGGCATATTATTCAGAATATTTAAAATAAGGATATTCAAAAAGTCTTTATTATCCACATGAGATCGTAACAGCTCACTTGCTCTTCCTAGACACTTCCTGATGCTTTTAAAGCAAAAATCTTTCAGTCTGAGTCCAGGGACATTGGGGGCTTGTGAACTACTTCCAAAGAGACTTCAGGAGGTATGGAAGAAAAGCAAACCAGTTCTCAAGAGATGTAAATTCACTGTAAAGGTCCCAAACCGCTAATGAATACTTGAAGAAGGTTGAAACCCACATCTAGTTCAGGTGTTTGAGTATAATTAAGGCCTCTTTCTTTCCTTGCTTACATCAGTGTAAGTTAAAAATAGCTCCCTTTAAGCCAGCTGGTGTTGTCATTTGTGGTGCAACATTTTATTTGCAGCATCACACCCATACTAACAAATCACAGATAAGGCTTCTCACACCAGATAAGGCTATTAGCTCTCCATATCCAGTGTCTGCAGCTGAATATTGGCCAATGCATGTTGTGTTAGAAGGAAATTGTTATTTCTCCAATGCTGCACATCGGAAGACATTCCTTCCAGTTTCCTGTGGTAATCCTCTTATGTCAGAGGCAGAATAAATGATTAATTTTTGGTAACTGTTCTTCCTCATATTTCCTGACTCTTCCACTCATTATGGCCCTGAATCAGCAAGGTACTTAAGCACACCAACAGTCCACATTGCTGCTGGGGTTCCCAAGGTTCTGCATGTGCAAGGTCTTCCAAGAACCAGTTTCTGCGTTGCTTTTAAATCCAGTTAAAAAGGTGTTGGTGGAAATGCCCCCACAGCAGCTCAGTGTCACTGTTACAGTGTGGGCCATACAAATACAGTGCATTGAAAGCTCATGCCAACTTTGTTCTTGACACGTGCTATTTTGTAATGAACCAAGATCTGACAAAACATAGTTGTGCTGACCATTTTACCTGTGGGTGATGCATCTGAACAAATTATATCATTTGAGTTCCCTAAGACCGTTCCGCTTATGACAGTGATGACAAAAACCCGCATATTTAAAATAGCAAAACTGCTTGTATGGTCACAACTGAGCACTGATCCTGAACTGGGCACACGAAAATAACCAAATCAACTGGCAAAAACATAATTATGTCAGATCAGGAGGAGCTAAGTTCAGAGGACTGTTCAGGCAGCATAGTGTCTCTCTTGTGAGAACTATATAAGGGAGAGCTCTTTAAAACACAGTGCCCTAAGCAAGCTGCCTAATAAGACAAAAGGCAAATAAATATGATTCACATCGAAAGAGGTACAGAACAAAGACAGATGAACTGGGAAAACCAGGTAAGGCATTAGAAGAAATCTTTAACTTATACACAATGGACTGCTTCAGTTCACTAGGAGGCAAAAAAAATGAGCATCTGTGGGAACTTCTTTGTTATTAGCACTGCTTCAGAAGCTGTTTTCAGAGTCCAGCTGTAAATTGGATATAAGCAGTTGCCAAATGCAAGGGGAGTGGTTTCCACTTTGGTCTTTGTGTTTATTGTTTCTGCACTGGCAACAGCATTGAATTCATAGCAGCAGCAAAACAAAGACAGCTCTGAGTTATACTGTAATTCACTGCTGGAGATTTATGAATATTATTTTCCTGTAAAACCCAGCATTTTTCGCTTTACTACTTGTAACCTGTAAGTGGCATAAAACTGTGTACCTAGCAGGATTTCCTATTGAAGTGAGTGCCAAACACCAGTGTAAGAACTGCACTGCGTGCACATGTGGTTATAGACTATGCATAAATTGTGCCTTTATGTTTAACTTGTCTAATCAGCTCACCATATCAAAACTTAATAAGTAGCTGCTTCTCATTTAAAGGTCTAGTAAAACTACAATTACTATGGCTGTAAGATGCCTTGTTTCGAAAAGTGCATTAAATAGTTTTATAGATATGGTTAGAAGACCTTGTGTAGTTGTTTTTATGAAAGTGAATGAGTTCATTTATAATGGCAGTCAGAGACAGAAGTACAAGTTGGGACTTGGTGAAGTATCCTGCCTTTGCATCTGTTCCTCACAGGTTATCCTTACAGTTCAAGTCACTTCTGCCTCCATACTGATGACCAGGCATGGCTAGACCCCAATAACACACCCAGAGGTGATGCCTTGTAAGCCACCCTTCCTCTCAGGGATAGCACTAAGGGGCCTGATTATCATTTCTACCTGTTTTTCCACCAGGAAAACATGAATTGTCTCAGGTGCAGTTTTTCTGGATTTAATTCAAAGCCTCTTTCACGTGTGAGAGTACATTAAGAAAAGAAGAAAAAGAAGTGTCTTATTATGTTCACGAGTATTATGAGAGCAGTGAGATATGTGTCACACCCTCTGTGCTGAGGGACTGGCATTGCTCTTCAGCCACGGTAACTGCAAGCAAGGCATATGATTTGGCAATGAGCTTATCCAGGGGGCAAGAGCAGAGGTTCTCACTGCTCCACCATACACCTATCTCCATAGGTGCCTGGGATCTTCCCACCAGCTTCAGTGGATTCTGGTCCTGACCCCAGGGAGACCAATCTTTCTTTTCTTCCCCTAAAATTTGGAAAATGGGCATCCTACCTAATTAGGATTCAAGCTCCCATGTTGCTTTCTCTTCCAGAGACCAGAAAATCCTGCAGGGAACCTGAAGCCAACACAAAGCTCAGAGCAGAAAACTTCTTCCTTTAGTGTGCACTAAAAGGAAAACATCATTTTAGATGCTGGCACCCTAAGTTAGATTTCTCTGTATCTCTACAAGCATTGTTGGCCAAATTTATACTTTTTTTTTTTAATGTATTTTTTGAAAAAGGAAATCTCAGATTTACTGTAAATGCAGACAAGGGAGGCAAGAGCAGATGGGCAATGTTTAAGTTACAAACCTAAGGGAAGATTTTTCATACAAAACTCTTCAACTGCAGCTCTTAAAATAAAGAAAGATTTTCTGTTTTCCACAGTGACTCACTAAACCTTTATTTAGACAGTTGGTAAAAACACCACATCACATAATTCACTGTTTCTTTTTTTTAACTTTCCCCCCCTCTTTTTGCTCAGCTGCAGTTTCAGAATGATTATGTTTTTTCTTTTTAAAAGGAGGCAGGAATCTACATGAAGACATTTTGCCTTTTACTTTCTGTTGGCAATCTAAATGTAGTTTGGAGTTGCTAATATTCCTGTTCAGACCCACAGCACAGCACCCTCTGGTGCGCATATTAAACAGGAGGATTAGAATCGTTATGTGGGGTTTGCTCATTTTGTGGTAGACATTTTTCAGAGATGAGTTTTCATAGTCATTCAGAAATTCAAAACCAAAAAGCAGGACCCAAAACATAATGATTTTAAATAAAGAGTCCGTCTTACCCATTAAGCAAGTCTCTTACTGTGCTGATTGCAGGAGGTCTAACTATTTGCAGAGGTGGACAACTTGTTTTCCACGTAACTGGCTCATGACACTTATTTGTCTTCAGAAAGGCTGCAAGTTTGGTCTCAACCAACACACTGCTAGGTGATTATGAACACCCTTGTTTACCACTAAATCCAGTGGCAACTGAAAATACTCTAATTTTGGAAGCAGTGCTTAAAACCAACAGTGGAAGTTCATTCAGGGCAGTGGAGGTTTCTCCCAGAACGTGGATATGGACCTCATGGGATTTTGCCAATTGACTGCTGCTAGCCTGATTCCAGGACATTTTGAGCTCCTCAGTTCATTTCCTGAGAAATTAATTAAGGGCGTAAACACTTCACCACATACAGCAAGCAGACATAAAATTATACAGGTTTCCCTGTGTCAGATGAAGCACTCTTAAATCAGGCTGCTTTAAAATTTTGTCCAACAGTTCCCTGACCTCCAAATTTCTGTTGTAGGTGCTACTCCTGGAAGCTGCTACCTCCAGCCATTCTCCTCGCTAGAGTATGCAATAATGTTGTACATGGATGAAAAGAAGCTTATTGTAACCATTAGCTAGAAATGAAGATGACTGAAGAAAACAGAGGGTTCCAAGTTGATTACACTGTGCCTGCATAAGAAAACCCTTGCTCCTTGCAGTGAAAATTATTCTAGCAATGTATACATATATTTCTCTTCTCAGAGATGCTGCACTGGTCCCTGCAGGTCCCTTTTCTCCATAGCTGCGTGTTTTCTGCTTTTCTATATTCAAAAGCAAGTTCTCCACAGACAGTGGAGTTCAGAAACTGAAGAGCTGTACATGAATACCTAAGGAGCTAGTGTGACCTTTGGTCATCTGATGATTCAGTACATTGTCTGTGAGGCAACTGGAGGGAGTAGCTCTGATGGGCACCACATGGACCTAGTGGAGCAGTAGAAATATAGAGAAAATATATACAATTTAAAAGGGGAGAATCGTTCAAGAAACAGCTTTACCTGAAGAAATGCCAGCCTGATAGAGAGGTTTGGTAACCTGTGAAAAATGTTTAAAAAAAAGAAAAAAAAAAAAGAGAGAGAGGAAAAAATAGGGAGATATTTTACTAGGAAAACTGAAAAGTTTCACTGGGGCCTATTTGAAGAAGCTGATAACCTTTCCTAGAAGTCTGATGGTCTCCTTCTTCCTTGTGAAAAGCCATGTTCATTTGAAGAAATCATCAAAAAAAAGAGGTTCAATTTCTGAGTAGAACATGAATGTTTGTGGTCTTAACATCTGTGGTGGCCTTTCAATTTACGAGACCAAATGCAAAGAACAGGAGGAATTGGACCAGTCTAGTGGTTGAGAGTCTTTATGGCTTCCAAACCACACAAGAACTCATTTGAGCTGTTAGTATCAATTTATTACTTAGGGCGGCTCCAAGAAAAAATTTCTGCCTTTTTCTTAGAAGAAGCACATCCAAGATATGATGCTTTTACAAGCCATTGCATATCATGTCTCCTATTTAAATTTCCCAAGATGCTCCAGTGTCATCCTCAGCATTTCAGAGAAGAGGTGTGTAAGGACTACAGGAAAGAGGCCATGACAGAAAGTCACATGGCCTGAAGGGCGGACAAGCAGCAGAGTGAGAAATCAGAATCCCTTTGGTCTGCTGGTATCTAAATCCCCCCATGTCTGGGTGCCTCTGCTGTGCTGCTGACCTCTTTTCCATACCGTATTAAAAAAAAAAAAAAAAAAAAAAAAAAAAAAAAAAAAAAAAAAAAAGAAGAAGTGCTGTGGATTGCCCATGACTGCCATGGTCCCTGTGTGTGCAAAATAATAACCCATTTTACTTTCTAAGAATCCTTCTTTTTGAAGATGACCTGCTCAGAATAGATGAAATATGATGGATTTTCTTCCTCTGTCATATGGATGGTTTCTCCTTAAATTTCATCTCTCTTCGGCATGGCTCACTCTATTTCAGTCATCCCTGCTGCCCACACTCATCCACCATTTCCCCTGTCCTTTGTGGACAGCTTCATGGAGCAAATCTGAAGAGAGATAGCTGAGGCTGAAGCTGAGTTAAGAACCATTTAATCTTCATGTAGCTGAAAAGCAAATGAGCAGCCATTTCTCATGGTTAATTAATAGCACATGCTTTGTAAAGTGAAGTGCATCTTAGAGGCTGGGCTCTCCTCTGGCTTTAGAGCAGTGTGATTCCACATGGCTCTTGTGGAGCCACTACAGGTTTTTTTCACAGGGAAAATAGATTCATGTCCAGTGAATAGAAATTAATGTTCACATAAGGTGGTCCAGCTGACCATGCTGTTTTCATTCAAAGTACCTAAATGCTGAGTTCCCAAAAACAGTGCCCGAAAATGTGGAAGTGGGTTTGGTAAGTGCTTCTGGAGAAATTGGAACAAACCCAACATTACTTTAAGAATATTTAGTCTTCTTTTCAGCACTGTGGGAGGTTTGGGCTGCTGCTTTGCACATTTTTTAAGTGCCTTTCCCTTTGAGACACCTAGGGCAAAGGCCTCAGGCACTTGATGTTATCTGTTTTCATAAGACAAGTTTTTTCCATACCACATAAAAAGAAAAAAAAAAAAAAAGTGCTTCTGTGGATTGCCAGTGAGTTCTATGGACTCTGTGTGTGCAAAACTCCCACTGTCATCACCAAAGAGCTGCACATAGAAAAAGAGTAGCCCATGTGATAATGTGATAGATTCATGAACAGAATAAGCCAGGAAGGGCCCAGAATGGTTCAGAAGATACCCAGCCATGCTAGATGTGGTGGGCAGGATGAGAATCTGGATTTAAAAAATGGTGTAGTCAAAAGAATCTAAAGTCTTAGCTACAAAACTGAAGAGACCACTACATATATATATATATATATATATATATAAATTCACTCAGGGGTAATTGTGTTATAAGTATACTGAAATACATTTTTTTTTCCTTCTCCCTAAAGTGCTTCAAAAGTAGCTTTTGAGATCAAGTTGCCAGTACTGGAAAAGGTGCCTAGAAAGGAAAAAATGGTCAAAGATGACCTGCTTGATACTGAAAGGTAAAAGTTGTCCCGTAGCTGAAGCTGCTTAGGGCAAAACAAATTTCCAGGTGTAAGGGGGTAACATTGTGTGGGTAGCAAGAGTGAGGATGGTTTCATCCTCTTGCATCACCCACAGAGCTCTGACCTGCCCTTGCAGATGAGGAGGCTGCTATGCCTGAGCTGATGAGAGCTCAGGGCAGCATCTGATTCCCTCCTGTCTTTGGGCAGGGCAGCATCTGATTCCCTCCTGTCTTTGGGCTCCACATTCACCACCTTCCACACAGGAGTGGACTTTTGCGCTGCCAGCCCAAGGACTGTACCAAGAATGCCAGGAATGTCACTGTGCCACCTCCCTGTGACACTAAAGGTGGCACCTCTTCCTTTTCCTGGTGGAGACCTCCAGTCTGGCCATAAATGCAGCAGCAATCTGTGATTGTTTATTTGTGCTCATCCTGCTGATGCTGCAGTCCATATATTGACTTGTCTGGGAGTCTCAGCTTCCAGCCATTCTGGGTCAGTCTTGTCCCCATCTCCTAACCCACATTTTCTGTTTGCGTGCGTTGGTGGTTGAGTATCTGTCTGCACGGCACACCACGGAAGTCTGGATGTCTTCAGAGCAGGCAGCTGCATTCACAGAAGCTGGATAGAAGTCAGATGCTAAAAAATATCTGTGGAAATCTTAGAGGTTCTTGGCTTTAAAGGCATTGAAAAAAGAAACAAACCAAAAAGCCCCCCCCCCCACCTTTAAAGATGTGCTTGGCAGAGTGTTATAAACAAAGAAAATCAGTTTGCCCATGGGATATTTGATTCTCCTTGAAGATCTGCTTGCTTCTATGCAGGTGGTACCAGCTGATGCAGAGGAAGGAGTGATAGTGTCTGGGGAAAAGGACAAAGAAATACTCCAGACTTTTCTATTGAGTGGAGAGGTGGAGGTGGAAACACTGAGCAGCACCACACCAAAACCAAGCCAAGACAATACAAAATCAGTGAAAGAAAAAGAAGCAAGAAAGTAATCCTGCTAGGACAATATAATCTGTTTTAAAATTGACCCTCTTTACTGTCCAACTGATTTCATGTTTTCATGTCTTTGTCTGGACATTTAATCAGTATCTCTCAGTGTTTATCTGTGTGCTAAGTTGCACTGGTTTTATCTGAGTGTGAACTGATTTCATTAAATCACTGCAAGCTGGATCCTTTTACTGTACTTTGTACCATTTTTATTTCTGTTTACTCTAAATTAATTAGCACCAGTGTCAGGCTGGAGCAAAACACATCATTCTCCAGCACAGTAAGTATCCACTGGTTTACCTCAATCAGTACAAGTTCCAATTTAAGAGCAGCCAGAGTGGGCCAGACCAAAATCCACTGGTACCCTGATGATCAGAATATTCCAAAGCACTGGGCACAGTGAGGTGACATGCAAATGTCATACCCTTTTATGAATCGGGGATTTAATCTCTTTATATTTGGATGCTCTATTTTGACAGGGGTTTTGACTTGTTTTCCCATTTTTTTTCCCAAGGGGGTGTTCATCTCAACACTTACCCAGTCAATTAGGCATCTGGCAAAGGGGGTTTTCTCACCCTGCACCTGTGTAGGTGTCCTGAAAACTTTCTTAAGGAAAAAAACCTTTCTGGCATATCTCTAGTGTGCTTGGGATCCACTCTTTCCAGCTGTTAGCATTAGGTGGCCCCACCTTCTCCTTGGAAAAATGTAATTCAAAGAATAAAATGTGGGTTTTTGATATTTGTCCAAGCTTCTGCTAAATCAAATATTTAGTATCTCTAGAGCAGATTAAAGCCTCCCTCATTTAATAAACAATGCTTAATATTGCCCAAACTTCTCAGCTTGTACCTTTCAAACAAGACAATAAAAATCCCACACAGGCAGCTGGCACTACCTGTGTTCGTATGCAAAAATGAAGAAGCAGCAGACAATTGTGTGTGAATGAAGGCTGAACTTTCCTTCACCGACCAGACTGAGACCTTTCTAGGATTTCATTTCAGTTGTCTCTCTTTCCCAGAAGCCACATTTGCTGCCTTTGCTGGCAGGTTTGGCAACTTACATGGTTAACCACTTATATGGTTAAAAGCTGCAAGTAGCAATTCCCACCAGAGAAGGTGGCTTCTTTCAACCCATCCGGGATAACCCAGGGTTTGTACCTCTTTGCTTCTGATGTTCTCACTGCACTGCTATCAGGAGGCATCCCTTTCTTTTCCCCATCCTCTCTGGAAGGAGCTCAAAGCCTGCCTACACCCAGGGGGTGGCTTGCATCACCTCTGGGGAGACAATCCCCTGATGTGTGCTGAGTTTAAGGCAGCATCACCACAGCAGTATGGTAAGGTGGAAAAAAAAATCCTGAGCTTTGTCTGCTTCTGAACGGGGGATTTTTTGTCTCCACGAGGCAGGAGGGGGGAGCAGAAGGGAGTAGCAGAGAGGGCAAGGTTTGC
The DNA here is from genome assembly GCF_029207755.1 of Chamaea fasciata. NCBI lineage: Eukaryota > Metazoa > Chordata > Aves > Passeriformes > Sylviidae > Chamaea > Chamaea fasciata. The sequence continues at coordinate 59,029,783 of NW_027094086.1, read as the reverse complement.
AGGCAGCCCCCAGTTGCCATTGTGCATTGTATAAGATAATGTGAGCAGAAACCTCCCTTCCTACTCACAAAGAGGCAACACTTCACCTTTGTTGTGCCAAGAAGTTTTCATTTTACTATGCCATGGCAGAGTCTTTCAAGATCTTAATGTCTTATATCAGAAAAATGAGCTTCATTTCATACTTCCAGCATCTGGTGGTAGTGAGGAAGAGAGAGAGAGAGCAGAGGAACAGAAGGATGCTATTAGCAGCAGCTCTGCTGTGGAAAAAACACCTGGACCTTTTTCCCCCTGCAACAGCAACTGAGTGCAGAGCCTGTGGCACTTGCTAGGGACGATCGCCTTCCCACCGGCACTGTAGGGATGGGCCTGATGGGCCAGATCTAATGAGAAAGATGATGTTGCAGGGGCTGCAGGGAAGACTCAGGGCTCCACATACTCCTCATGGTGCTGGGGGTACAGCTGGGTGAAAAAAGAAGCCCTAGAGGGCATGGCAAGTGTGAACTATTGGTCTTGCTTGGGCTGTACCCCACTGCTGGGCCAACTTCAGAAGGAGCAGCCCTGCCATGTCAGTGTTCATGTGCTCAGAGAGCACTTTGACACAGCTGCCTGCTGCCTTATTAATTTCTTCTTAGTATTAATTTTTTCCATAACACTTTGTCCCCCACTTCTAGCCCACTTGCAGCTCACAGGAAAAAAAGCGGAAGATTTCCAAGAAAATCTCAATAGCTTCAGCTGTTTATCCAACAACAGGATATGAATTTCAAACCTGCAATATATATATATATAGAGAGAGAGAGAGAGAGAGAGTAGTGACATAACTGTAAAAACAATTTACTCTCTGATTTTTATTATGGATATTCTCTGGAGGCAAACAAAATGTATTCACCCACCACACTGACCAGAAAACAACATATTTCTTCTCTTATCAGACACAGGCATTGACTCAAGGCGGGGCCCCAGGGTTACCTATCCCAGAGAGCCTTCAGATTTGGCACAAACAATTGATACATGAACACGGGTTTTCATGCATGTTACCATTCCTGATCTTTTAAAATGCCTTTCACTCATGGTCTCAGGTTCTTAGATGAGAAAACCTGCACTGTTGCCTGCCTGCAGCCCATGGGTGGTTACCGGGGTTTGCCCCTTGTTTCTGTGTAACAGCTTTGGTGGCCTTGCAGCAGCACATATGACCAAGGAAGCTCTTGTGCAATGTCCTTGGATACCTCTTGTCTTTTGGAACGAGTCTAGGTCTCCTTATAGTTTGAAGAGCTGCTGTCCACCTTTTGCGTTGACTCAGCCTCACTGAAATACCAACGGTTGTTTTGTGAAAGCTGTGCCATGCAAGGACTCTTTATGATGGGCTTATTAAACTTCTGGGCTTGATTTTTAGAGAGGAAAAGGAAAAATGACCTGACACCCCAAACGGCCATCTGCAGACCATGGACATGGGCCCACCTTGAGGAAAGTGCTGGGGTGACAGCCTAGCTCCAGTCCCTGGCTGAAGCAGGTGATTGGACATTTCAGGCCTGACCTCTGGACATGTGCCCTTGGGGGCAGGTATAATCTCAGGGCACCAAGGATGATCACTGCAAAGGAGGGCACCACACCCCCAGAGCACTCCTGCCCCAGGAGGAGCTCAGACCCTGAGTGCATTTCCCTCTGCTGCTGGGCACAGCTGCCCCAAGAAAGCCAGTGGCCTCCTGGTGCCCATCCATCCAGAGCATCATAGGAAGCGTGGTTTTGGAGATCAGCACATTTGTCGGAATGGTTTCCTATCGCCGGCTTGGAACCTTGCCATAGAGCTGTGATCACACCTTCAAACAACCCCTTGTTCATGGAACGTATTTCAAAGACTGGCAGATCAGGCTGGCAGAATGGGGTCCCATATATGAATTAAAGTCTTTACTTTTTTCTTCCAGAAGTTTTCAAGAGTGCTAGTGACAGAAGAGGAAGGGAGGGAGGCAAATTAAAAACTTTTTATACATTAGGAAGGTAAATGAAGCAAGTGAATGCAAAGACAAAGAGATGAAAGTCATATTTTATGGTAAGCATCATGCAAGAGCTTCTTATTGGTGATGGGCGCACAAAATAAGACACCAGAAGCCAATGAAAGAAATGGTTGTTAATACTCTGTCTAGAAATGATAGTTAGTACTGTGACTTTCTTTTTTTCCCCCACTGATTAAATAATTTATATCAGAATACTTTTGTAATTTGAGTCTGTCAGATGGGAGCTCTTTTATATATAAATATATTTTTTTCCTTCCTGCTTTCTAATTAGCAAGGTACAAAACAGAACAGTAATGTATTACACAAGTGGAGAAGTGACATTGTCTGGAGAGCCTGGCTGTGTCCCGATTCCCAACAAGGAGCTCTGCAATACCGTGCTCGGGAAGCCCAGACTCCCCTCCTTTCAGCAGCTAAAGAGTTAAAGAGACAGATCAAAGTGAGAAAAAGGGAAAATATTCCTTTCAGGCTTTGAAACACTGTTGCCACCATGGAGAAGAGTAGTAGAAAATTAATAAGGTGGTGTTGGAGCAGATGCATGACCTGCAGTATAGTACAGAGGGCAAGAGTTCAAATATAAATAAATATGTATGGCTGTGCTATGTCTTATTAGATAAGAGTGCTGTCTCGTAAGCAGTTTAGGTGCAGCGAAGTGGCATCTGTAGTACTTGTGAGACAAGGAGCTGTACCATAAACAAGCCTTCTGAATAAGCCAGGGATTTTCTAAGAGGCCAGCAAGAGCCAAAAGGGAGATTCACCATTCCAGCTCTCTGGGATCAAGGTATCAGGCATGGTGGGGGAGAGGGGGTGAGTCTCATGCAGTGACCCTGGCAGAATTGTCATCATTTGGGAGGCAGGACCACTGGTTTCAGCATCCCAAAAGATCCCCCATGAACAAAACTCCCATCTGTTTTAAAGCACAAGTTTAAATGCCATACTACGAGGTGTACAGTGGACGGTAAGCCTCCTCAACTTCCATTTCTCTAGATAAAACATCAGGAGACATCCTCTTACACAACATATAACTCTGGAGGATGCCTTTCAGAGTCAGTGTTTGAACATCCCAAAGCCAGTAAGCACTTGGGCCAGGGAACAGTGATGGCAACTGCTGCAGACCCCAGCCTCCCCTGAAAATAGCCTGAGACTCCTTTGTGTTCAGATCTACTTCAAATAAACTTAGCAAAAGTCATCTCACAATAATTTCTCAGCCGCAGTCTAATTTGAAAGTTGTATTTAAAGGTATATGGATTTTATCACGATCAGATCATGATGAACTCTGCTGGGGTTTTTTTCTGCCTTGTGGAATTACTTGTAAAAAGAAAGCAAGCAGCATTCAAGACTGAACTGAGCTGATTACAAGCAGTTTTAAGAAAAAAAAATTGACATAGATAAAATAGAGATTATCATTCTTTATCAGTCACAAATAAACTTAACCTCAGGTTTTCCACTTGAGTTGAGTTTTCCCCTCCATTTTTTCAGCAAAATATTTCTCAAATAGTTCCAATGACCCAAAACGAGCATTTTTCACAAGATGAATTTCTCTGCTGCAGAAGTTCATTCATCCCAAGGCAGGCTCTGGCAAAGACATGGGCAAGGCTTGTCAGGTAATGTGGAAACAAATGTAGGCAAAAGACAGAACTGGTTCTGTGCAAGTTTCACCCCTCCCCACTGCACCTCCCTTCTTTACTTTTATAGAGGGGGATTAGTGACATGGATAAGCCACGGGAGTAAAGCTCGCGTGGTTTGTACATGTCACCAGAACCCCTACAGAAAAATGCAGCTTTATAATATGTACAATTTCGGTTTAGTTTATTATTTATAATACCTGGGTACCAACAAAAAAGCTCAGACACTAATGCAAAGTTTTTAATTTCTTAGTGCGTTGACATCACTTACTGTCTTTCTCAATGTATTTTTATTTGTTTGATCTTCTATAAATTTTTCTCTTTGTTCTTCAGATGGAATAGCAAATCTAGTTCATTCTGAAGACACTCTGCTGCTATAAAGTAACTGAAAAACCTTTAAAAATTTAGAGTTTTAAGTGTAATATCATGTCCCATGAGAATATTTGTATCATTACAGGACACAGTATCACCCAGTTCTGTAGAAATATGAAATTCTATCAATTTGTATCTATTTTAGCCAGCTGTGTTATTTTAATGCAGACAATTTATTGGAGGCAAAGAACTAAAATTCTATTCCTACTCTGTTTCGATGTGATTTTGGCTACATCAACATTTGCAAACCTTTCTTTCCTTCGTTCTAACACCTTCATATCGAGACACCACAGCTGAAGCTTTTAGTGCAGGTTTCTGCTCATGGAGTCAGATTTCTAAGGTTGTGGTGCTTGCTGACTGCCTGTCCTACTTTCATTTTACCTTGCCTATGGCTGAGCCCATTAATATTTTGAAGTGAAGCTGGAAGCTATTTCTTTCCATAGATTTGTGATCAGACCAGGTTTTCAGCTGTCTAGGAAAAGAAAAGGGACAATGGTGGCCAACAGTAGGTGAAAATGGGAGGATTTGGGGTTTTGGGTGCGGAAATTTGGCAGGGCCAGGGAGCAGCAGGTCTTGAGCAGGAGGAAATGGCTTGGGCAAAAGAGGACTAGGAGGCATCAGGATAGAGGGAGGAAGGGCATAGGACACAAAGCTTACTGGAGGGCCGGAGTTTTTCACTCAACATGAGGCCACAGAGGACATCCTGACCGTGTTTTTGACTTGAATCCCACCTAGGATCAGGAAAATAGGCTCAGGAGCATTGTTCTCCCTCACTATCTTTGCCTGGCACCCCCTCCACCACCTTCCAAGCAGGGCCTGTTGCCACTCCATCCACAATGAACCTCAGCCTCTTTCTTTACCACTGAGAGCCCTCTCAACCACCACTTTTACCTCTTCCAGACACAGCATCCCTCTAGTCTATATTCTCACATTATTATGTATTCTCTTCCTTCACACACACACACACACACACACACACACACACACACACTCACACACGGAGAGAGTTAAAAGAAATCAATGAAGAATCAGTGGCCAGTAGAATGATGGATAATAAAAGAAAACTCTAAAGAGAGAAAAAAAAAAAACAATGTGTGAACAGTTGGGGGACCATTGCTAGAGACAGCTCACAGCATTGCAGGGTTTAACAAAGAAAGATCAGAAGTGTTGACTAGACACTTTTGTTCTGAATTTGCAATGAAGCTGGAGGGTGTATCTATCCCATCTGACGTTTCTGTGGGAGCAGAACGTTTATCTCTGCAACAAAGGAAGATCTGAGGCAGCACCTGCTAAAATTAAGCTTTCCCAAAACCAGATCTATTAATTTGCACTCTGGAGTTTTAAAGCAAGTGGCTAAGGAACTTTCTGAAACACCCTCATTAATAATTCACAGATGTCAGGAGAACGAGTTAATTTTGGAGCCTGAAGGTCAGCAAACGCTGCTCTAAAGGGAAAAAAAACCCCAAAACCTGCTAGCAAGAAGAGAAAAAAGAAAGTAATAGAAGTAGAGAACCAGCAAGGCTGACAGCTCCAGATACATCCTGAAAACAAATTTTTAGGGCAACTACAATGACAGATTTAGAGTCTAAGTATATAAGCACATATTCATATAAAACAAAGGCTAGCCATAAAACGTGCAGAGTGGTAGTTCAAGTCCTTCCTTGATGTTTAGGATGTGAGGTTTCATAAATTCAAATTATCAAGGCTATTGCCCAGGCACTCAAAGGATAGTTTGGTGCCTGTGTGTTGCTCACAGTGGGAGGCTGATCTGGGCATGCCGCTCTCCCAGGTGTCCCTGCATCCTCAGGGAGGACACAGTAGTACAGTCCCACAGAGCCATGCTGCACAAAGCACCCATGGGAACACCTTGGGCAGCCTTCCAGGCCTTGCCCAGGTGTTTGAAGTGAGGCTGATGACACATTTGAGGTCAAGAAGAACCTTGCCTTTGGACCAGGGGGGCTGGTCCAAAACCCTGGACTTGCATCTCTGTGGCTTCAGCAACCCAAATGGCTGCTGCCAGGTAGGGATCTCAAATCCCTACTTTTGTTTTAGAGGATCCACTTTTCTGCAAATCCAAACGGCATTTTTATGATTATTTCCAGTTGTTACATGATTCTTATTATAGTTCAGCACTGACGTCAGCAATAAACAATAATAGGATTGTGAACTATTGCTCTTTCTAATAAAATTATGTTTCTTCTCTGTATTATAAATCTAATAGCTATTACATCAGTACCCATAAATATATATCATTGCTTACCTTTTTAATATATACAGGGCATTGCATGCCCCAACAGAAAATAATCAGATTTTTTTTTATAAGTTAGCCACAGCCATTATTAGATCACGAATGCCTAATAAGTAGAAGTAGAACATATAGTTAATGGACAGTTTTCATATAATTTTCTCCTTTTGAAGGAGGAGGAAAAGGTGGCTTTTACCTGCTTTGCTTTCCAATCAAGAGCTGCAGCCTCTATTCTGTCCTCTGTGTTTCTCTACACTTCTCTTTATAATTTCTTTCCCTTTTTTGTTTGAGGCTAAATGCTGGTAAAAGAGCACTGCACAAAGGCAGTGCAATTTCTCAAGTGCAGTGCTATTGAAATCCCTCTCCTCCCTTAGAAAGAGCCAAGAAATAGCCTTTTCCTCCACTGTTTGATGCTGATGCAGATACTTGCTCTTCCTGTGGCCAAGCATCTGGACTGCCTTCCTTGCCCTCTGTGGGGGGTGCCCTCTTTTGCTGTCCCCCCATTTTTTTGTGATACCCGCTTTGGTCATGCCCTCACAGATGTCCGAAACCTCCTGATGTTATTCCTAAGTCCCTAGGGTGTGGGTGCCCGAAGGCTTGTGGCAGAGGCTCATGTCCCAGGCAGGGTGACCACCCCAGCCATTTTCCAAAGAGGGATACCAGGCTGGAGCCTTTCTGGAGAGGATGTGCCTGGTGGCACCCCGGGGCAGCCCACGACATGGACACGGCTGTGATCTATGGAAGCGCATGCAAGATCTGTATAAATAAGGCAGAATCCCCCCTCCACCCCCCTCGTTCTCCTCCTCCCCCTGCTCCTCCTCCTCCTCCTCTCCTCTCTCTCAGCGCTGATTAATGTGTTGAATGAAACCTTTAAATGTTTGATTTCAAAGCAGAGGGATTTTTCCCCCCTTCTTTCCGCCTATCTGTAAAGAAGGAAAAAAAAATCTGCGATCATGTGGGAAATGTTGATTTTAATGGAAAAATTGCATTGTGCTGACTTTCATAGAGTAGAAAATCCACAGAGTGAGACTTCAGGCTTGGCACCTGCTCCAGAACCTTCCTGATGAAGCAAAGGTTGTCTTCATTAAGAGCATTAATATTCATGCAGCATGGTAATTTTGACACAGAAAAGGTCTCTGTAACCTTTTCTTGTGTGAGAATTTTTTACTTCTCAAGGAAATTACAGTCCAGCAATGACTTAATTAATGCTGGGTTTCTTCAGCGGATTTTGAAGAGCTGTCAGTTTGGGCTTGCAGTAGCTGTCAAGCAGGGAGAGGGCTCTGGCTAGGTAGATTGAAGGGAAGGAGGGAAGACACCCAAGCCCCCAGCCTAGATCCTTGTGGCGGGGGTGGAGTACCGGGGGGAGGTTGTGGGGCATGCACACCTCCCACATTAGTTTTAATTTACCAACCTGCATTTCCCACTGCTGGGTCATTTATTATTGGTTTAAAGGACACAGCTTGAATTAGTCCTTCATTTCTTACTCAGCTTATTTGTTATTTGTATTGTTATTACTACTGTTTTATAAAATTCCTTTCGCTCCCCTCTTCTTCTAGCGGCATGCATGGAAGTTCTCAGGAGAAGCCCCCTTTGGATATTGCACAGCCGCTGTTGCAAGTGCAGGGAAGAAAGAGAAAAGCCTCCTTCTGCTTTTAACAAAATATTTATATATGTGCATCTACATACGTAATCAGATAAAAATACTCCAAAGAAATGAGATGTGCTGCCAAAGAGGGGCGGCAGCAAGCGGTATTTTTTTTTTTTAAATCAAAGTTTACATTCTTCTCCAGTGATGTCAGTCATGTTTGCAGACAGGGCATTTCGCACAGTGGAGAAGGAGGGAGCTTCTCCTTTCTCCTTCTTTTTCTTCGTTTGAATTTTTTGAGTATGTTTTCGAGACATCCTTTTAGGATCTCTCTGTTCCTGATGCTGTTTTGTTTTTCTTTTTCCAGATCATTCTGATGTGTCCTGTCAGCTTTCCCAGATCCAGGACTTCTCTCAGTGCGGCACTTTTCTGCCTCAGTCCCCTCTGCTTATCCCTCTCTGCCACAGCACAGAGCACCACCAGGGAGCTGCACCACAGCCTCCTCCTTCCCACTGAAAAAGATGAAGGGGACTTCAGCACCAAGACCTTGAAGGGAAAAGCAACTCAACACTCCAGCTGCAAATCCCCCTCCACCCTCGAAGAGCTTTGAGAAGAAATTGAAATTTTGCTTCTGTACCAAAAAACATTCAAAATAATCCTGCTTTCTTTGGTAGCTGTATTCAAAGTATTTTTCTTTCACCTGGAAATTAGTGGTCCTAAGGCAAGGCTGTCTTATTTTTCAAAATCTGGAAGAAAGACCCACCCTCTCAGTGTCAGGAAATGCAAGGGATTTTTGATTATTCTCTAGTCTAAATGAGGCAGCAGTGTTAGGCCAGTGCTTTGTTTAAAGGTGATGCAGAACGCTAAAATGAGCATTTAAATAATGACCTTGAGGTATGAGCATTTTGAATATTTTAAGAAGGGAGACTGCCTATGACATTCATTTCAGCCAGCTGTAGCCCTTTATTCTTTATTTCTTGTGTTGTCAGAAGTGAAATTCAGAAATGAAATCCCAGTGATGTGCTGGTCCAAATTTCTGTTTCAGATGTTGGCACCTTGCAACTCAAAAGCACGCTGCAAAGTAACTGAAATCAAGGCTAATGGTACAATGATGTGCTGAATGACATACATAACAAAACCGAAAGACATTCTGCTGAAAAACAAACATTACACTATATGTGCATGTGGATAAGTATACAGGTACTTTAAAATATCTTGCACCTTCTCCTCCATTCATTTTACCTTTTTTTTAGCGATTGCTCATTTGCTGTGGACAGTCCTAGCATGCAGGACTATCTGGGCTCCAAACCAGGTGAAATTGGTACCTGAAAAAAAACCCCAAAGGAGGTGATCAAGAAAAGGAAAACCCTGTGTACTGTAGCCACCTAGACTCTACATCTCTAAAGAGGTCTTCACTTCACCACCCGTCAACAATGCTGAAAGAGAGATCCTGGTGAAATGTAAATGGTTTGCGCAACAAATTGAGTGTTTGTTGTAAGCTGGGTAAGGTGATAGGATGGTCAAAAGAGTTGAGAGGGTGCCAGTCACGGCTTGGTCTCTTTCTAGGTTCTGGCCTCTTTCTAGGTTTGCTTTCACTAGGTGCCATGTTCCTCCACCCTGCCTGCCTGGTGCTGTCTGGAAGCACTCAGCTGTCTGGAAGCACTCAGCTGCCTTACCTGGACTGATCCACTTGTTTCAGGGGTTACACCTACTTATTCTCTCTGTTGGTTCACCATTTAATATAGTAATAACTCACATGTTTTACCAATTAGTAATCAGCATTTTTCCTCAGGATGATCTCACAACACTGGAGTCCAAGTGAAGAGATGGCAGCAGCAGCAGGGAGGAGGATCAACAGCTGAAAATGTCCCAAATGAAAAACATATCTAGTCCCATTCACACAAAAACTGAGACTGATTCCAATTTATGATTCCTCACCAAAGTCACACACCTCCAGAAGGATCATTCTTTTTTGCCAAAGTGCAATGGTTTCTTGCAGAATGTGGTTTCAGTAATAAACAATTTGATCCAGTGCAACATCTAGTTCCACTTCACAAACCTCTCCAACTTGCCTTTCCCATACTAGAGAAAAGAGATGAGAACATTTTCCTGATCAAAATATGATCTCTTTTCAGGCACCAAAGCTATGCTGGAGTAAAATATGGTTTTATTTATGCGCACAGGCTAGAAGGATTGCTGCAAAGGGAATTTTCTAGTCCAGGGGATAAATAATAGGAGTTGTATTTCTTATCATCACAGCAAATGAAATAAATACCCAATATTTCTTCCACCTAACAAAGTAAGTAATTAGCAGTGCCATAGTCAAGGGAACACGCAGGTAAATGGAGCAATAATTGGGGTGATACAACATTTGCCCACTTCTCAGATGAGGGATAAGGAGCAGGCCAGAAGTGAACCCGCATTTTATTTACTGCTACACCACTGGTAATTAGATGGCTTGCCATAATGGATTAGCAGCAACCAGTGACACCCCTTATCCCTGGCACACAGAGCAGTGTGCGCCGCAGAAGAAGCTGTTAAAGGCCAAGAAATACAAGTGTGTAAAAGATAAGAATAGCAAGTACCCTCCCCATGTCAGGCTGACTGGGAGTTGAAAGCAAGCAAGAAAGTCAATCTTAAAATATGCCAGTTAATTTTAATGACACTGAAATTTTACTGACAAGTCTGTGAAGTATTTTAAGTAATGTCAGAATTATCTTACTTGGGAGAAAACTGAATTTTTATGATTTTTTTTTTTTAATGTATAAGCTGCATTACTGTTTTATGAGGGAAGCCTGTCAATTTGCCTGCTTTGAACAAAACTCCCCTGCAGACATGTACCCGTTGCACTATATATTCTGCTCCATCACCAGTGGAAGAGGGTATATTGGGAAGGATCCGCATGGGCTGTGCTCACAATGTGTGCTGTCTGTGTAACCTCACTGCCAGCCTGGAGCCAGGCTGATCGACAGCAGCTCCCAACCCCCAAGGCAATTCCTCAGCAAGGCATGGCCAACTCTCATGGAGCCCTGTTCTGTGCCATCTCCCCAGCATGAGCCTGGCCTCGCACAGGGATGCTCTCACACCAAGGCAACCTGAGCATCATCACGAGGAGTATGGAGCTTTGCATCACCCCAGGTAAATGAGAGAAGGCCTCGGCTTGTCCACTTGATTGACTGATTGATGTTCTTCCAGCCAGGTTATAAATCTTCACTCACCCCTGTGTCTTTCTCTGAACTGAGCACCAAGGAAATGCCGACCTCTCCTCCCTGCGATGCACAAGGAGCCAGGTGCTTCCCAGCCAATCCACCTACCCAGTCTCTTCAGGGAGAAAAAGAGGGACTGCAGGATTCAGTGGTTCACCATGACTGTGCTATTGGGATTGTTAAAACCATTTGGTTGACATTAGCACTGCTTTTATTCCCAAGCAGCCACCCAGTTAATTTATAAACACACACACACATGCAAGTATGTAGGTGCACGTCCCAACCCTGCAGAAGCGAGAAATGAAACCCAATTTCTAATTCAGCAAGAAATGAAACCCAAACTGCTCCTCAGAACCGAGATATTCCCTCCTTGGGTCTTGCTGCCTCTGGACTTTTTCTAAGACCAACAGCATTGTCTTTACATCTTCTCCAGATGCTTTCCGCCAACACATCTTCTTCTCACATTATTTATTCTCACGTTATTATTCTCACTGTCTGAGAGTCCTTGGTCACCTGCTCTGCAGCCTGGTTAGTGCAGGTGACTGTGGAGAGAGCAGTACTTGCTCCTTCCCACTCCGTTTTCCCCACATTATGAAGGCCCCTCTCCTGTGCAGTGTTCAGCCCCCAGCAGCCCCAAGTCACCCAGGTCAGGCCATGGCCTGATCTGGTGGTTTAACCTTTTGGCAATGACTCTAGGTTGTAATCTGGTGGTTTTAACAGTAATCCCACCCTCCATTAAAAGGTTATAGCCTTTGAAAATGGTCTTTATTGACCCTGCTGGGTTCACCCCTATGAAGTTCCATGTTTTTTTCCAATGGGCAAAGCCCATCATGGAAACTCTTCCCCTCTGCCCCTCTCCCTCACTCCTGTCTGCCTCATGACAGCCAACATGACTCCCAACTTTGGAAGGCATTCAGCAGGGCCCCATCCACTAGCAGGCAAAAAACACCTTCCTTCTGCTGGTAGGCCTCCCTCCCACCCCTATTCTCCACTGTCAATTTCTGTATCCTGCTTAATGGTATTACAGCCATGAAATATGATTTTCTTCCAGTTGGGAATAGGAATTTTGTCATGTTTTGCTGAGAAGCACATTTAATATAAATAATTCCTACTGTTCACAGGCTCCCACTTTTATGTAAAGGTTTATGCTGAGCCGATGGCAAAGAATTTAGGAAAAGGCTATTCATTAAGACCCTTACTTGTCTGTCACCTCCAGAGATCCCCCACTGGCAGAAGGGGTCATGTAATGTCTTATTTATACCAATCCTTGCAGTAATTAATTTTCTCCACACCTGGGTGTTTTTTCCTCATTTCTCTATCTGTAGAGCTTTTTTGATTTTTTTTCCCCACCCCAAGTTGCTTGTTCTGATGGTAGCATGAAACAGCCAACCTTTTAAAGAAATCATTCATTTTTTTAAAGGTTGAACATGTCATAGGAAGTTGGTGCAGCTAATATTAAATCCCAGCTGCTTCTTTCAAAGTTCTTGAACATTGGGTAATTTGCACAGGTGCTTAAACACAGAGGGTCAGCATGGCATGGAACACCACGATGGAAAACTATTTTTTGAAATACATTTATGAAAGAATTGTGTTTAAGGTTGGCTTCTGCTTTGCTATGTGGTTACTCATTTAAGGGGTCAAAACCACAGTCAAGGAGTGCTGGAATTGCCCTGTTAGGGCCTTAGAAGCACAGAGATGTCCAAAATAAGGGCTGAATCCTCTTAGCTTGTGTACCTCAGCCTCAAGTTGAAGGATCATGCAGAAGGTTCAGGAATGAGCTATGACTGTTCTGCTGTTTACTAGCTGCTCCCCAGGAACTGTTCATAGGTGTCCTCGTCACAAACACTCCACCACACCATGGATCTTCTCCGGCAGCCTTGGTGCAGGCACTGGCAACTGTCCTGTCACCAAGACAGTACTGCTACCAGCAGCTAATCAGGGCACCGTAATTGAGTGGAGGAAGGCTCAAGCACTAGTGGAATGATTTTTACATCTCCAGTTTATGCAACTGCATCTGCTGCTTGGTTTCATGTGAGTTCTATAGCTGTAAATGCCAGTGTCTGTATTGTTGCCCAGGGCTTAAAAATCAGCCTCATGAGTGGAGCAAGAGTGCAAAAGGAAGAGGAAAACATTGCAGAAGGACCAAAAAAAAAAATGAAGTACCAAAGTGAGCCACTTTGAGCATGACTGCTCTTTGTGAGCACACTGGGCTGGCAGCAGTGGGGAGGTGACCAGGAACAGTCACCTAGAAAATGCACATCCTGCACACCTGGCACTGAACTTGGAGGAACTGCCAAAAAATGCGTTTCCCCTCCCTGCCTCAGCTTCAAGCCCAAACCTGACCCCAGCAGAGCAGTTTAATGACCTGGCATGGTTGGCTTTAGCAACCAGCACTTCTCACGGTTTTGAAATGTCACACTCCAAAAGGTCTTTCCTGTGAGCTGGGGGACATAACCAAGCGCCTCTGTCACCAAACACAGGTGTTCATGTGTTCATGTTTAAAGGTGTCCACTGACACACAGCAAATCGGGACTTGTTTTTAAAGAAGCCACAAAAAAGAATGTAGCAGGCGGGCCAGTCAGGATGTGGATGAGTGCACAGGCTCAAAAAAGGCAAAAGAGAGTCAGCAATGGTGGGTGGTGGATGAGAGTTTAAAGCTCAGCCTAAGGAGCCTAAGTAGCAGCAAGAGAAAGATGGAAGGAGAAGGAAAGTGGAAACAAGGAGCGCTCTGAATATTAAGAAGGGACAGCTCACAGGAGAGGACATTTTGACAGATAATGACGAGTGACGGGGAAGCAGTTTTACTGCAAAAGCCAGGCATGTAAGGACAGGGAAAAACTTCATGGTATATTTACACCAAAGAACTGATAATTTACAGACCATGTGCAGAAAGGATTTTAAAAATTAGCTGGTAATTTTGGGTGCCATATGGAAGAGCTGACAGAGTGAGACACCTTCAAGTTATTCGACTGTTTCATTTTTGGAAAATGAGACATCCGTGAGTTCTCTCACGTTTAACCTGCATAACCCCCCTTTAAACTTCTAGCAGCAGACCCAGACTAATGCTGATCTCCTGAAGGACTTGGTCCTCATTTCTGAATCAAGTGGCTTGGGAGTGAGCTGTGGCTGTAGTGGTCTGTACCTCCACACAATACCCAGCCATTCCCCGCATGGACACATGGATGCTCCTGTAGCCCTGGTCCTCAGTACAGGCAACTTTCCAGGTGCCAAAAAGGCAGTACAGGCAGGTCAAGCTTTAGCAGTGCCCCACTACTCTCACAGAGCTATTTCTTGTTTATTCACTTCTAATTTTCCCTTCATGGCCCGGTTCAGAGCACCCTGAGTTCCCCAGAATTTTTTATCAGGAAAGTCCATGCAGCAGTGAAGATGCAAACAAATCAGCCACCAAAGATCAGCCCCTACAGAAGTTGTGCCACCCCATGGCCTGGCAGGGCCTGCGAAGGCTACAAGCTGAATCCTTTTAAAATTTAACCTTGCTTAACCCTCGAGCTTGGGCTACTTTCAGCTGCCCCAAAATGATTGATAAAAGCCTGCACGGTATCACTAATCTCGGGGGCAGTGCAAGCTGTTTGGGTTCCCGTGTGCACATATGGAAGAGCTTTGGAGTGTCAGATCCAATTCTCAATCGCTGTATCAGCAAAGGTGCAATGAAATTCACTTCACTGCTCCTTGAATACGTTATATTTAAGACTGCCCAGAAGAGGACTGAAGTCTCAGGGCCATTATTTGGTTAAAAACTTGGAGAAGTAATTTTCCCGCTTGTGCTATTAAGCATGTGGTTTTCTTTATTTTGAGATCTCACTTTGCCTGGGTATATACATCCATATATCTCACAATGCATGTATGGAAACCATACACAATAACAAAATAACCTTATGTACTGTTAGGATTGGTTTTAAAATTTACGGGGTACAACCCTATTTTTATTTTTTTTTTTCTTAAAAGGAAAAATTCTAAAACAATTTCATATAGTTAATGTACTGTTTGGCCATCCATTAAAAAGATACTATTAAACCAGTC
Organism: Chamaea fasciata; assembly: GCF_029207755.1. Classification (NCBI taxonomy): domain Eukaryota; kingdom Metazoa; phylum Chordata; class Aves; order Passeriformes; family Sylviidae; genus Chamaea; species Chamaea fasciata. The sequence continues at coordinate 59,014,703 of NW_027094086.1, read as the reverse complement.
CCAAAAACACTAGCAAGTGAGTAAACGCTTAAACCACAAATCTCTCTCAATCCTATGGGAAGGAAGTGGGGTGGGGGACTCTACCAGTTCCAAAATGGCAAGATCATATATCAGAGGTGAATAATAATGTGCAAAAAACATATGTGTCAAGGAATAGCACAAACTAGGAGAGGTAGGAGAGAAAGGACTTTAAGGGATGAAAAATCTTAATGCCGGTTAAGATGGAGATTCTGAAACTATAGGTCTTGCTAATGGAGTGGAAAGAGAGAGAGAGAAAGGAAAAAAAAGAGAGGGTAAGGGAGGGGGGAAGAGAGGAAAAAAAGAAGAGGAGGAAAGAAGAAGAAATAAAGAAAAAAAAAGGAAAAAAAAGGAAAAAAAAGGAAGGAAGGAAGGAAGGAAGGAAGGAAGGAAGGAAGGAAGGAAGGAAGGAAGGAAGGAAGGAAGGAAGGAAGGAAGGAAGGAAGGAAGGAAGGAAGGAAGGAAGGAAGGAAGGAAGGAAAAAAAGAAGAAGCAGAAGAAGAAAGAAAAAGAGAGAGGAAAGGAGAGAGAGAGAGAGAAAGAGAAGAAGAAAGAAAGAAAGAAAGAAAGAAAGAAAGAAAGAGAGAGAGAGAGAAAGAAGAAAGAAAGAAAGAAAGAAAGAAAGAAAGGAAAGAAAGAGAAAAGAAAGAAAGAAAGGAGAGAGAGAGAGAGAGAAAGAAAGAAAGAAAGAAAGAAAGAGAGAGAGAGAGAAAGAAAGAAAGAAAGAAAGAAAAGAGAGAGAAGAGAAAGAAAGAAAGAAAGAAAGAAAGAAAGAAAGAAAGAAAGAAAGAAAGGACAGAGAGAGAGAAAGAAAGAAAGAAAGAAGAAAGAAAGAAAGAAAGAAAGAAAGAAAGAAAGAAAGAAAGAAAGAAAGAAAGAAGGAAAGAAGGAAAGAAGGAAAGAAGGAAAGAAGGAAAGAAAGAAAGAAAGAAAGAAAGAAAGAAAGAAAGAAAGAAAGAAAGAGAAAGAAAGAAAGAAAGAAAGAAAGAAAGAAAGAAAGAAAGAAAGAAAGAAAGAAAGAAAGAAAGAAAGAAAAAAAGAAAGAAAGAGAAAGAAAGAAAGAAAAGAAAGAAAGAAAGAAAGAAAGAAAGAAAGAAAGAAAGAAAGAAGAAAGAAAGAAAGAAAAGAAAGAAAGAAAGAAAAAGAAAGAAAAGACAGATGGACTGAATGGGAGCAAAATAGCAGGGTGACACTCACTCTGGCTGTAGCAATGCAAATGAGGCCTCATTGAACAGGAGTGCACAAAGCACAACTGTATATTCCGTACACGAGACAGTTAAAAATTTGAACATAAGGTAGCATTTCCTTTATCATATCCCATAAAAATAGCAATTTGCTAAAGCCCTTGTAGCACAGTATGGAAGGTGGTGTATTTTACTGATAATGTAGAGATGACAGATAGTCCTATACTAGGAGGTTTCAATGGTGTCTTGCTGTATAGCATAATAAATTGTGAGGAGCAGAGACAGAGGACAGTGCAGGCAGGCACTGCTCCACCTCCAGTAGCCAAATAATTCAGCCCTGGCTCAGTAATTATGCTGTGTGAAAATATGGGATTAATTAGACTGGTACACTAACACACTGTAGTCTCATTAAAGGCTGAACAGCATTTTCATAGATACTGCCACTTGAACAGGGCTTCTGCTAATGTGAAAAGACAAAGTCTCTTCTTTTCACACTCCTTGCTTATTATCTTACTTAAGGCCACTTAAGCAAAGTTCTAAAGGCAGCCTGGCAGAAAGCCCTTTGTGGGATTTATTTTGTTATTTTACCTGTATGCCAAGGAAACAGAGGGGGTTGGTGGGGGGAAAGGGAAATGCTAACATTAGCAATAACTGCAAATTCCCCTTTGCACCAACCAGAGTTTTTCTTATCCTTCCTCCTTTTGTAATTTTTATCTCACTCTTTTGGGGAGGGAAGCATGGGTTGAGGGGGATGATGTAGTGGAAAGATACCTCAAAGAGATAGAGATAAAAGTTGTCCCCCATTCCAAGTCTCAACTCTTTGGTTTCAATTTCAGGGGTCAGCCTCTCTGAAGGATTTGCTCAGCTTGATGGGGGAGCAGGAGACCCGTGCCAATGCTGCATCCCATCATGCCAATGCTGATGGAGGAGTGCTGGGGTAGGGCCTGTGTCTTTTGAACTGAGAAGTGATTAGCAAGCCAGAAGACATAATTTATGCTAAATAGTTACCGTTTCACGATCTTTTATATCTGCAGAGAAAAACCACCTTCCTCCCACTTACTCCAAGCCACTGAAAAGGTCTCACTCACCCAGAAAGTCCAAATGTTGCCACACTTGTAATTATAACTCTGTTATAATTCTCAAAAGAGAACAGCACCTGGGAGAAAATTGATTTTGGAAGGGAAGGACGTCTGTAACACAGCCTCTGTTAAACAAGCAGATGTCCTCCGTCAGGTGCCCACGCTGCCCACACCCTGTGGGTCAGCACAGGCCAGATTGTCACAGTGTCCCCCAGGTCCCCTGCTCCCGTGGCTTCAGCCTGCCTAGGGACACCTGGGGATGCTTGCTGTAGCTGGGGGGAGGTGGGAATCAGGGCTGGCACTATCCAGCAGCTCTCGCTGGGGAGTGGGCTTGGTCCTTGTGTGCTTTAATTCTGGGTAAGTGGTGGGGATAGAGCCGGCTGCTTGGGAAGCAGGCTGCCACAGGGGTGTTAAAATATAAAGCTTGTCCTTTAAAATTAACAGGCCTCTGTAAAGACCTGCTTCACCCTGCTCTCAGGAGAGCTATTAGAGCACAGAGAGACTTTGCCACGTACATAGGAAGGAAGCAAGGGGGGAGAGAGGCAGGAGAGGAGCCCAGCATATCCTGATGACAGACATTAATAGAGGTATCTGTGCAGAAATACTGTGGGCTTGGAGATGCCTTTGAAATAGGCAACGGTAATATTCAAGTCGGAGAAATAGCTGATGTTGAATAGACTGAAACCTGCTTTGTGGCTTAACAAAAGTGGGCAATAGAGAGAGGCTGACATGAAACAAGTCAGTTTGCAGCAGGCTCTAAGGTTAGCATCATTAGCAAAGGGGAGAAATGATTAGCAGTAAAAAGTAAGACATTAAAAAGAGATTTAAAAGGAGAGATAGAGGGAGCTAGGGGATGGGGGGTGCTTTATTTGTACCTGAGGAGAATAAAAGAGATTCTACCCAGACACATTTGAATACTCTCTACTGCTTTTGCACATGTAAGTTTTATGAATATTTACCTTTCACATAGTTTGGGAAAGAATAAATTCTTTGGCACTAATATTGACATTTGAGAGCAGATTCTCCCGCCCATATGCAAATGCTCATAAGAAATCAGGTGAAAAGAGCATCCCAAATAATATCCCTCCTGCAGGTAAGTGCCTTTTTGATCATCTCTTAAAAGTAGGCTGAGTTAGATACTTCAGACATGGCTTTAGCTCAGTTAGTAGCACTTTTGCTCTGAAGTGACATTGGTCACTTTAAATAAATAGAAGGTATGCTCCTGAGTCTCATAAGTGCTTCTGAAGTCATCAGCTCCTGACTCCCTCCAGGCAGTGCTTTGGAGCTTTCATCTTTAGATGGGGACATGCAGCCAGCCAGGTTTCCTTTTTGCTCACAGCCAGTGTTTGTGTCCCTGGGGACAAGGGAGGAGAAATTTAATTTCTGGTGTCAGGCTTTTTAAATATGTTTTCCAGATCACAAGTCCATTCACATTATACCATCCTCACTGAGACTGGTATAAAGGAGCAGAGTGGCTGTGGAGAGACTCGTGTCACCCACTGTGTGTGCCACTGCTCCACAGAGTGACACATCTCACGACACGTCGGGACCCTCGGCAAGGAGCCAAGACACACAGCACTCTGCCAGGGACCATGTCTGTCACCCTGTCCAGCAGGACAGCTCTCAGGGCACTGCTGAGGAAGTTTGCAGAGATGGTCCCCAGAAAGCCCTTCAGCTGTGCAGCAGTCGGGAAGCAGGCAAAAATTCATGGGATTTATTTGCACTTCCTTCTCATGGACACACCAAGGGAGCAGCTCACACTGATCCAGGCAGGGAAGATTAGAAACCTGCATACCTGATGTCTGCACACGTGTAATGGTGCTCTTGAGCTGTGCTGTTCACATAAGCAGTGGGCATTATTCCCTCCCAGGACATAGGTTTCCCCTGGGGACAACCTTCCCTCCTGCCCTCACACACTTCGGTCTCCAGGAAGCTAAAATACAAGCTCCCCAACTCCCATTACTGGGGGCTGTTTCACTCTCAGCCCCACATTTTTTCTGGAGACCTCAAACCCTTCTTAGCTGCAGCAGGAGAAGAGCCAAGTGTGATAGCTCTGTCCCCAAAAGACTGCAGCAAAGCGAGCAGCCGGCAGTCACGACCAGCCCTGCGCCCACCTGAGCCGGCAGCACACCAAGGGCAGCCCACTCGGACACGGGGCAGCCACCACCCAGCTGAAGCCTCGCCCAGGACTCTGGGGGAACTGTGGGAAGGCTCCTCCCAGCCACCACCTCCGGGCAGGCAGCTCCTGCATCCTGGCAGCTGGCATTGTCTCTGCTGCAACCACTTCCTGCAGTCTCCCTTCTGCTTTTTGGGCCATGGGGCCATCACCCACTCCTGGTGCTGCCTCGAACAAGCTACATCAGAACGAGTTCACGGCCTTTGGATGGGAAGACCCAGAATAAGAGGAGACATGGATGAGCAGTCCCCTACTCCCTGGAGCGAACCTCTGATCCTTACAGCAGGAGCTCGAACCTCCTTCCTACTATCCAAAGCAGAGTACACCAAGAGGTTAGGCAGAAACACACAGTCCAAGTCCTGAGTAATGCCATAGTGCCATGCCCTATTCCATGAGTCACAGGAGCAGGCTGCTGCCATAAATGCAGTCACAACACAGGGGAAATGCAGGATCGGGAGCATGGAAAGTTAAAACTGGCAACAGGCTACATGTAGACCAAAAGTGAGAAGAGTTGGACTTTCCTCCTCCCCGCTGAGGGGTCCCAACACTCCATCTCCACTATCCATTTGTCTCTGGTAATTGTCTAAAGGCTGAGTTGAAAGCCCAGTGTGGTGAACCTCAACTAGCACTTGAGTTGTCTGCAAGGCCGTGAACAAGTGCCTTTGGCAGCAGCACTCGTGGCCATAGCGCATGTCCCAGCTTAATTCCCGAATCTGGTTCTTGTTCACCACACCAGCATGAGCCTTTGGAGACAACAGGTAAAATACTAATGGAAGGAATTATGGAAATGCAATTTTGACACATTGGCGAAAGAAGATGAGAGCTGATTATGAGACCTGTCAGCTCCATCCTTCTCTCAGCTCGTTGTGTCTGTGTGAATAGAGAAATCAAATTAAAAATGCTTGAATGCGTTCTGGAATCCAAAGGGGAATGTATTGATCTGAAGATAAGGTCAGATACAGGCCCTTCAGTTTCCAAGTGGAGGGGGTGGAACTTCAGATTTGTATGAACAAGAGAGCAAGTATATCCAAGGCTGGCCAGAAAGGGACCCTCTATTATGTTCTTCCTTGTTGAGAAATACATTTCCAAAGTCAGATAACAAAAACCAGCTGCCTTGAATGCCTATAGAAAGCACACCCCTGGGCAAACCTGAAAAACAGCATCCTTCAAACAACCTCTCACAAGGGAAGATGGAAAGAAATAAAAATGATAAGGATGTCAGCTGGCCAGAGCCCAGCAGGGCCATGCAAGGTGTCCGCAGTCCCCTGGACCTGAGCTCACATCTGTGGAGAGGGAAGGGGGACCTGATCTTTCCCTAAGCCAGAAGGATTTAGTTGGCAGAGACAAGAATATCAGTTACCTGAATGTTAAAAATTTCCCCAACTTCTTCATCAAACTTCTTCTTCTCCTGAGAATGTTCAGACTAAAAAGTTATAAAAATATCATTTTCTCTCTGTGTCCCTTGTTATTTTTTGCACTTCATCTCAAGGCCCATTGCTGCTTCTTAAAGGGAAGAAATAGGCTTTTGACTGGAATAATGACAATTTGGAGGCCACAGTTTCGCTCTGTTGCAGATCTTTGCCTATTTCTGATATACATGAATTCAAAGGCTGGTGCTTAGATCTCAGACAGGATAAAGCCAATGTTTGCTTCAGAAGGATTTTCTTTGGGAAGAGTACATTTTTTTGTAATCGCAGAATGACATATTGCTCTGGGGTTATAAAGAGAATTTTATATTTAAAAAGCTATCTCCAAGATATGTGCTCCTTTTACTCAGCTATAAGCTAAGCAAAACAGAAGGAGGGAGAGAGAGAGAAAAGGAGAGAAAATGAATTAGCTTGAACTTTTGCTGAGATAAATATGGCCTGATCTTTTAAGTTCAGTTCATGCAAGCAATCTCCCTGAAATCAGTGAGGTTTTACCCATGCACTTGGAAGCAGACCTTGGCCCCATATGGCTGAGCACTAAAAAAAAAGTGCTTTCAAAACATTAACTAAATTTGGCTGTAATAAGAGACGGGACTCAGCCAAATACCTGCCTCTCTTGGGTCTCCACAACTGCCCCTGAAGTCATGCGTGGCACAGCTACATCAGGGTCAGGTGCCCTGGAAATCTTTTGTCCCTTCTCCTGGACACACCAAACCCATGCAGCTGCTGGTGTTTTTGGGAGGGGACTCGGGACCTCATGGAGTGATGTTGGCCGTGGCAATGGGCTGAAGGTAAACTGGGTTTCCTGTGCTCTCACCTTAGCTGAGCAGTGAGGGGAGATCAGTGTGGGGGGGAAAGGCTTTCACTCCGTGCCTTGGCCCAGAAACAGCAAAACTGACCTGTGTGTGCAAAACAGCGAGGGACACACCGGCCTCTCCTCATCTGATGGGAATTGTGTTCATGGGAGAGAAAGACAGAGGGTGAGGGTGTGTGCACGTGAGTGCATGTGCAGCAGAAGCAGCATGGTGTGCCTCCTTCTGCCCCTACCCCCCTTTCTTTGCAGAGGTTTCAGATCATCTGCTTTTCACAGGCATTGAAAACTAGGGGGAAAACTGAAGCCGGATTGTGACTGGAAGCTAATGTAGTCTACATGCAGCAGACATCTAATATGATGTTATTTATTCCCATAGATCTGTTTATTTTGTTTTCAATTTACCAAACCCTGTGACACATTCCCAAAGGTACCTTGTTGTACAATACGTTGCACACAGTAAGATATTCAGCCTAATTCACTCTTTGTTTTGTTTCAGTTCAGCTGCATGAGGGCACAAATGCATCTGTGTTATATCTTCTCCTGTGACTGATGTTGCAGACTATTGCCATAGGGTTTTGTGAAATGGGATCTTAGTTAATCTAGGGCATTGTCTTTGTAGTGCTAAATTCTTATTTGCAAACATAATGTTCTGGCATTGATGCAACAGGGGAACATTCGTTGTTTTTTTCTTGTTTGGTTTTTTCTTTTTTTTTTTTTTTCTGTTTAGAATAGACTCTGTGTTTTTAATAAACTTTTATTCTAAAGCTTTTTTCTCCCTATTCTGCATCTGATCTGAGGCATTTATAACACATGGCAACATGTCAATTTGATGTCTTTAGCAAGTCAAGCCAAATATTCATAAAAGTCATGTGCCCAAACAGAAAATGTGTGCTCCTAAGGAGAAAAGTACCTGATGTTTTTTAAAGCATCTGCAGGAAGGTGATTCTAGCCTTTAAACATACACACACATACAGACACAGATGTACAGAAGGGATTTTGAAAAAAATTGTCTGTCTATACCCTGGAAGGATGGTATCACTTAGAAATCAATGGCTTTTCTTTGCACTTTGTTGAAAGCTCTCATGTTTTCATTTTTCTTTTATTTCAGGAATGTGTTGTTCTTCAGTATACCGAGGACCTGGTCTGAGGAACTGCTGCAGAATTGGAATTCCAAATTGGATATTATAGAAGTCTGCTGCAGACAAAATTTGATGTAAAAAGGATCTGGAACAAATTTGATGAGATTGTGAAAAAAGGAAGATGGGATGCAGATTCATTAATAAACAGCCTGTGGGTAGGGAGCATAAAGCCTGATTGATCACAATTACTGCAGTTCATAACTGGAAAACCAGACATTGGAGGACATGCACAAGGTAAAGCTGGTCTGACATCAGAGCTGAGCCTCATCTATTTATTGTGTGGCAAATACGGAAATCCAGCTCTTGCTTGTGATGGGTATGTTTCCATAACAGCATTTAGAGTGGTTTAATTTTCACTTCAGCAATCTTTCAGACTGATTATCAAAGGGGCTTTCTTAGAAAGCTGTTTGGATGAAGAAACCAGATCTCCCACATGTGCCTTGTCTGGCACAGCAGAACTGGGGGTTTCACGCTGAATTAACACCCAGAGCGCTGTGCAAACACATGACTCCTCATCACCAGCTATTCCTGCAGGGAGCTGTGCTCATCTCCTTGGGGGTGCAGGCAAAACAGGCCCTGTGAGCTGCCACTTGCCCAATGGGGCAGCTCTCTACTGCATGGCTGGGTGGGTGTGTTAGGTGAGCAACCATGGCTGGCAGGTGAGTTAAGGATCTCTCTCCTTGTAGGAGCACTCAAAGCCTGGCTCTTCCCTCTGTGCCAGCTCATACACTAGAGAAAACCCTGTGCAGTATTGTTGCCTGTATGTGTAACACTCCCATAAACTTCAGGCTTCCTATGCAGAAAGGGAAATTTTCTATTAGGTATCTGCTGTAGGAACCCCCAAAGCCAACAGGAGCAGTCAGGGGCCAAGGAGAAGAGAAGTGGTGCAGCAGTGAAAACAAAGAAATGCTTCTTTCTGCCCAGTGCCCACATCAGCCCCTGGTGTCTGGTTTTTGGGTACACTGAGCACGCTCACAGCGGGGGACACCAAAGGCCATTGGAGTCAGAGAATCATATTTGGGTTGGAAGGGACTTTAAACATCAATTATTTCCAACTCCCTGATACAGGCAGGTATACCTTCCACTAGAAGGTCACCTTCCACTAGAAAGATGGTAACATACCAGGGATATCTCCTTATTTACCAAAGCCTTAGAAAGTTAATGTCTGTGTTAGCTCAAATGAGGCCCCACAAATGTTTGGAGATCTTTGTACTCTGTAGCTGTCCATCTGTGAAAGAAGAGAAACATTTCCTCATACCTTAGTGGAGCTAAAGGAGGACAAAGCTGTGACGGCTTGGGAAGCACTCAGACACCAGAGTGACAAGTACCAGAAGAAATGACCACAGAAAATGACTCATCCTGCCTCTGGAGCAGGCTTTCAACAGCACGCAATGAACCAGGCATGGGGCCACCCACTAAACCACTGAGACAAATGACTGAAGAGCTGTTTTCTGCCACCTGTGGCATGGCAGAGCTCATCTCCTGCACTGCTGGGGTGCAGTCACTCCCATGCTGCAGATGAACCACAGCTGGGTGGCTGAGGCAGGAGCCTCACTCCAGCTGCTGAGTGTCGACTGAGGTAGCAGGAGCTGAGTCACGAACCCACCTTAGAAGAATCAAGGAGAAGAAATAGATCTCTGATTGTTTGCAGGGGCTTTGAGGGCTCACTACTGGAGTAGGGCCAGTTTAGGACTCTAGTAGAAGGCCCAGCAAATGGGGACTAGAGGACAAACTCAGCACCCAGGGCAGAAGAGTAGACTGGTAAGAGTTTCTGCCACATTTGCACTTAGTCTGTTGAATTTTGGAGTTAGATACCAACAGACTACAAGAGCAAAAGAGTTTATTATCTTCTCTTGCTGACTTCAACAGGCATGGTGCCTAAGACTTTTCTCCTGCTCCTTGGCAGCCAGCTTTTGTCCACATCTCCCACAGTTCATATCACAGCCCAGCAAGACACGTTCTGTACCAGAGTGGTCCACTGGCAGGATGACGAGGTATGCAGCTAGTCTGTTGCTGTCATAGCCAGCCCTTTACCTGCAGGAACAAGAAATTCACTTCTGGAATTGAGGAAAATAATAACAAAAAGACATCACGGGGATCTAGACTCTCATAGGTCACTCAGCATTTCTCTTGTGGATCCAAGGTACCGGACAGAAACGCTCCTGGAAATTTCTGCTTCCATTTGCTTTAAATATCTGCAGTACCTGCTGTCGCTGGATTTTATCATCATAGCTTGCATATGGATCTAAGGCAGGAGTCTGAACAGAAACGTCCCACATGGTGCCTAGCTGCTCTGAGCCAAAGCAAGACAGCCATCCTGGTGTTTGGATGCATCCCTCTAGGTCTCCCTTCACCTGCCATCCCCACCAAGCTGCTGCCAGCCAACAGTGCCATTACGTCTGTTCAATGTGCCACTGCAGCACCAACCTCTCTGCTGCCCTGGCAGGGGCAGGCAGTGGGCTTGGGACACACATGTCCCTGTCTGCAGCCTCAGGTACAAACACAGCCCCAGGCTTCCCTTTGCTTTTTCCTTTTTAACCTTGAATTAAAGCCCAAGAATAAATCAGCTGAATTATCTACTCTGCAAATACATAGGCAAAGCTTACAGACTCCAAGCAAAAATGAGAAGAAGAAAGAGTAAGGCTGAGAGGATGGCCAGATGTCCCTAGCAAGGGAAAAATCCTCCTGGAGCTGGGCATCTGGATTTCACAGCTACCAAACACCAGCAATCACCACCATATGCTGAGCAGAAAACACAAACCTGTTCTACACCCCCAGCGACAGAGGAACACATTGGCAGATAGAGGAAGCTTAGCAGGATTTGGGGGAAAGTCCCGAAAATCTCTCAGAGTAAGACATCTGCTAGCAAGGACTTTATTTGCCACAGAAACGAGTCCTTTCCTTCCCCTCGTGACCTTCTATACCTGGATGAGACATGTCTTCTCTGTGGGTGTCTCCCCTTGTGGGAGTCTGGAGGTGTTAGAAGACCACTCCTGACCTGGAGTGCATACAGGACTCGTGATGGCCAGATTTCCAAACCCAACACTGTATCCTGCATGGCATCACAAGGTCAGTCACCTGTGTCTGCCCTGGGCAATGGTGGAGAAGAAAGAGAGAACAGAGAGGGGAAGGGAGTCGGATTTGGGTTCTGAGTAGGTGCTGGAAAGGCACATTGGGTTTTGCCTCCTATTATATCTGCCTCTTGTCTTTCAGCTCTGGTGTGTGTGTCTCCATTGCATGTGAGCAGTTGTGGCTTTTGGTTCCTGATAATTCAGCTACGTTTCTGCTCTCAGAAGCTCCTTAACAAGCTCAGTTCCTAGCAGACCAAGAGTCAAAGGTTCTGACTTCTTCCCTTGCATTTGCTCAATCTTTTTTTCTCCTTTGTCTGACCAGATGTCTCCTCGTGACACTCAGCTTATCCAACCAGACCTCCCAAGGAGCTGGATTAATTTCAAAATCTGTCTCTTGAGCATTGCACGGATCCTGAAGCTCATGGCTACTTACATATCAAGGGATGCATCCCAGCAGAGGCAACTAACTAATCACCCCTTCTTCTGCTCCCTAAACAACCATGTGGTTCACTCCCAAACATGACAAACTGGCAATGGGAATCTGTGTGTAGGATCTCCAAGAAGCTGAATCAAGACATGCAAAAGCTGCAGTAAGTAATGAGGATTCAAAGCAGCAAGAAAGGATGATTCCAAGCAGCAAGAGTGATCAGAGGTCTGGGGAATGTGGAAGAAAAGCCATCCCAGAATTATTCCACTGCTGCCCGGGGGATTGCTATTCTTACTCATCAGAAATTCCCAGAACCCGATGGCTCTCAGTTAACACTGACCTCCAGGGCAGGACTACGCAGTACAACTGGTCGTTCAAAGTAGCCTTGATAAATGTGTTGCTGCCAGAAGACAAGAATGTGTTTTAAACAAGGTCAGGTGTCCCGTTACATTGCAGGACATAATCCTGGTTTGTGTATACACACACATCAATTTCAATTGCACGATACTACCTGTCTATGGTGAATCTTTGCTTCTCCATCACTGCTCCTAAATCCTTGGTCATCATTTAAGAACATCCTAATAGAAAAAGTCAAAACTGGTTTTGTACAAGTGGAGTTACTGGCTTGTCCTCTTCCTGGTCAAAAATTATCTTCTGATGATGGTGAAAATCCCATTATATTCTATCACCTTACAAAACTCAAAAGCTTTAAACATTCACTGTGTTTTTTGGTTTTTTTTCCCCAGTTAAAAGAAAAAGCCTGGTTTCCTTTGCTGGGCATATTAGATACCTTACCTGACTAGCAAAAAACAAACAAACAAACAAAAAAACCCCCACCTTTAAAGCAGCACCTCATATGCACAGCCACTGAAGGAATTAGTCCCAGGTCGAGGGCTTCCTATTAGCTTTATTTAATACATATGAAGGACCCTGGGTTGCTGTCCTGATTATACACACAAGCAGATTCCACAGTGGACTGTATTTGGTCTTGAAAGCCTATTTTCCCCATAGTTTTATTTACCATTCTTAAAAAGGATAAACAGAGAGCCATGTGCTTACATCTTTTGAAGAGCATATTTCCTCATGCTCTACAAGAGGCTTCTTTGAGCACACATCATTCACAATTGTGCTCTTGGAAGTTTTAGCAATATTTGTTTCAGGTAAGTTTATTTTTATATGATTGACTGAAATCTCAAGCTGCAATTAAGAAAATTGCAGTGAGAACCATTAAAGGAGTAGCGTCATTTTCTCCCCTTTCCTCTAAAATGTCAGGTTTCAATGTCACCGCGAGATAACCCAATCGCGTGCCTGTACTCCCGGGCTGGAGCGAGCGGAAAACCGTCTGGAGTACTAATTACAAACGACTTGGAATAATGACATGAGGCAGAAAGGAAAATGAAAGGCCCTGGTCCCTATCACTTACCCGCCCAGGTGTGTGCACAGAGATGCAGGTTATTGTGGAGCCGTCTATTCCGTAAATACACAAACATCCATCCCCACTTGTAGAGCAGGCTCAGCCCCTCCCCCATCTCCCTCTGTCTCTCTGCCCTTTCTTTCTCTCCAATTATAAACCAGCACCAGGTTTTCTCATCAGCCATCTCCATGTCTCCAAATGGCTTTTCAGTGTCAGGCCTATCAGGAAATTAACTCATCATGCAGTGACAGCTGCTAATTTTTTCCCCTTACATGTCAGATGGATCGCCTGCTGAAGCTAATAATGAATCACCAATCCCTGATTAGAAGGTGCTTCCGAAACATATAACTGCCATCTGAGCTAACTTTTTTCTTCATATAAAATGATATCACCCTAGAGGAGCAGAAAACGAATTGTATTCTTCAACAAGATAAAATGGGGGTAGCCTGAGTGAGCCACACACTATCTTAAATTATGGGCTAATATTGCTCAATAAAATAAGTGAAAACTCACAGCTCTTCTCTGTTTTGCCAAATGAATGACCCTTTTTTTCTGTTATTCCTCTCACTTGAACTAACTTAGTTTCAAGTTTCAATCTTCACCCATCTCTCTTTATTCTGTTTACAGCTTTTGTGCTCAGGAAGTCCACTGAGCAGGGAAAGTTGGAGAAAAAACCCAGACATTGCTTTATGAGGCCTCTGCCTACCGCAATGCCAGCTCCTTGTACTGCCCTGCAAGCAGCTCCAGCCCCATCTCTCAATTCCCAGGAGTTTCTGAAGGGGACTCACCTGCATTTCAAGCACAGGTCCAGCTCAGGGCCAGCCTGAGGCACAGGAACTTTTAACACAGAGATTCCTACAAGCTTTTACATGAGCTGAATCCACTGTCCATGAAAATCTCAACAGTCTTTCTTCTGGCACTCAGAGCTAACACTCCTGGTTATTAAAGCAGCATTTATAAATGACAGCAGTGCTTGCAAGACTATGCACAATCCGCATGTGCATAACAGCACTTCAACCCCCTGGCTCATCCCACTTCTGCAGCAGAGTGCAGCTGGGAGTCAGGCAGAACGGTATGTTGCTGTGGGCCCTTTAGATGGTGTTGGGTTTTGGGTTCTTTTGTTTTTGTCATAGGAAATATTTCTCTAAATATCATTTCCAGCTATCTCTTACATCCCTTTTTTCCCCAAAGATGGAGCCTGAATTCAGAGGCCAGGATACACTGCCTCATGAGGTGTGTATCTGATTCTTAAGAAATGGAGGGTGAAACTGCTTGCTGGAAATATCTCTTCTTTTTGTCTTCACTTAGGATTTTTGGTTCACTTTTGGTGGGGTTTGTTTTAGCTTGGTTGAGGTTTCTTTGTTTCTTTTTGATTTGTTTTTAAATTTATCGATTATTATTTATTTATTTTCCCCTTGCATACTAGTTCTGTGGTTCTTAAATACTTACATCTTCACCTGTTTGGCTGTCGTCACCATAAGTACAGAGACATCAGCATAATCCAACTTCATTAATGCTTATTCAGAATGGATAACAAAGAGAAAATTAAGCCATTGGCTCTGGCAGTCAGAATATCAGGAGGCAACTGACTGACATGGGAATACAGCCCCCTCAACAATCAGTTCCATTACAGCACAGCCCTTGAATTCTCTGGAGACAGGCAACTGAAGGTATTCAAACCAAACAGTTAAACACACTTGCAGTGAATGGCTGCCTGGGCTAGGCACCTTCCTACATCCGCCACACAAGTTCTGTGATTCTCTGACAGTGGACACTGCCTGTGGGAAAGGGCCCTGGCAGCTTCTGAACCTGCTCCAGGAGAGGTCACCAGCTCCATGCATGGCCCTTGGAGGGTCAGGGCCTTTCCAGGTGGTGCTCTACTCTAAGTGCCTCCCTATGCTCCCTAATCTTCCCTGCTCTCCAAGGCAGAAGGCATGGGAATGCTTGAAAGATCCATAGAGCAATCCAGCTCATCTCCTCCCAGATTATGATTTGGGACAATGCCAGGAGCTCTGGCACAAGAGTGAGACAAATGCCAGAGATGTTTCCTAGGTGCTGGACGAGACCTGCCATAGCCTAATCTTTCAGTGTATGGCAGAGAACGTTTCAGCATGGAGTTGAGACAGTCCATGGAGTCCTTAAGCAGGATGACAGCTCAGGAACGAATGTCACCCGTGATTTCTAATGTTACATTTGTAGGGCACTAATAAGTTAACTTTAAAGTGCACATTAAAAAGAAGAAGAAGAAAAAAAAGGCCCTAGGAAAATATTAGCTTTCCTGATCAGGCTGCACTCAGAGAAAAGTATCGTTAACCTGAGCTCCCAGGTAATTACAGCACATGGTAGGTTAGTGAATCCTTTCCAGTGCTCCCAAGCACAGGAACATCTACCACTGGGGCTTTTTTTTTTTATGCAAAGGTCTGCTCTTTTCATTGTGCATACAATGTGATTGCTGGTTTGACACTGCAGGCTACACTGGTTTTATGAAGGATTAAATGCCACCTGAGACATATTTATCCTAAATAAATCACAAATGGTAAACTGCAGCATGTCAGTGTCAACACCCTGTACTGCAGCAGAAAGGTTAGCCATACAGGACTAAGCACAGCGAAGAATTAGCATCCAAGCTGCAAGACCACAGGGCTACAGTTAACAGGAGAAATGATCAAGAAGAAATATTTCCACTGAAAAACATTCAGTTTTTTGAACATCTGTGAGAGTCTTGCAGAGGGCCATCATTTTGTAAAGGTCACCTTTTTCCTGATAACAAACGGGAGTTGATCCTGTCACTGTTTGCTGAAGACAGTATTTAAGAGTAAGTGAACAGCTTGTCACTTTTAAGAAAGATGAGCAAGTCAAACTCGCCTAATTATGAATCTTGATGTCTAACTTGAAATTTACTTTTTTGGGGGTTTGACAAAGACACAACCTCAACTCTTGGAAAATAATAAAATTTGAAAAATAATAATAATAAGAGATGAAGAGGCAGCAGGATCTTACAGCCCCAGAATGAAGCACCTTTTCTCAGCAGCCCTATCAGAAAATACATTTTTAAGCAGTTGTTTCAGGAAGGAACTATTGTTTTACTCCACCCCAACTTTCTTACAGTCGATAATTTTAAGATATTAAACATGATAGGAAACCCAGTTATCTCTAGAGTCAGCATGGCTTATACCCTAAACACTTACACAATTATATTAGGCATGCATGAGGCACACTTCAGAAATTAGATTCTTTTATCTTTATCTATCTAGCAAGCTAGTGAAAGGAATAGAGAAAAAAGAAAATGCACAGACATAACAGATAGCATTCGTTTGCTCCTGCTGAATGCCAGTTCTGTTTATTGTTTAATATTAAAAATCATGATGCTTCATTTTAATGCTAACATTTTATTTGAAAGACAAAAAAAAAATCCCCAAACCTTGCCAGTTTATATTCTACAATTTTTCTAAAGAAACAGAAGCAGTTTTATCATGAAACAAATCTTTTCAACATGAACTTGCACTGAACAATTGCAGTATATCCACAAGTAAATAACTGACATTCTGGACTAAGCAAGAAATACAAGGTCACCTTTTTTTTCCCCCTACTTGTTAATGTCAATGTCAGAATTTTCTTTAAAAATCCTCCTAACATTTGAGAAGTAGCTCACAAAATGAACTGCAAAATGGTATTTATATGAAGCACTAGTTTTAAGAAAAGCAAAACACTGACAGTGACAATATTTTTTTCCAAAAATGCACATTTCTTATGTAGGACTCTCATCTAAAATTAAGTGGAAGTTACAGGCATCAAGTTCTTCTTCCCGAGTATGTATAATCAAGGATTTTCTGAAGTGTAGCTTTTTTGAGCTCTTCTTTAGGGAAAGTCTTATGTGTTACCATGAAAGAGTAAAGTACTATGAAAACTTTCATTTTAGATGCAAAAAAATCCTTATTTTGATGACATATTTTTAGTAAAGCATGTTTTAAAGTAAGATTTTAGAAAGCAAAATGTCACCTGTTCTACTTTAAAATTAAGAAGGGTACCCAATACTGTATGTACGCTTACCTGTTCACCTTGCTATTGTGGGGTTTGCATTTTTTTTTTTGCATATTTATTTGTCCACAAAATGTACATATAAGTGCAATTATTTTACTCCTGTGATTATGTTATACAAAAATGACAGAAAGCAGGGAATTACCCTGAGATAAAACAACGTTAAGACAAAAACATCGACAAAGAAAGCACTGAACAGAACAATTTCTACTTTGGGTGGGGGGCTTTTTATCCTGCTTTGTACTGTAGTATGCTTGTTTTATAATAATCCCATATAATAATTCTTACAGCTATTGTAACAAAACTGTATTATCCTCTTCAGTGAACTCCTCCTATTAGCAGGATATGTATTTGTTACCTGGCTTGGAGGAGGTTCTACTGAGAAGGCTTTACAGAAAATGTTCCAGGAATACAGTGCCTCCATAATTCTGGTAATATCCTGCTCTGCTCTGCGCCCTGCCTATGAGCGAAGCTCTTCATGCTTCTTGTACTTTGTTATAATCTCTCTGGCCTTGAATTACCTGTGAGCCACCCTCTGTATAAATGACCATGCTTGTTAACTGTTCTCTTGCTCTATCAGGGGCTACAGCTTCAGCTTTTATAGCAGTACCAGCCTGCAGAATGTCTTGGGAGCCAGCTGTCTCTATCACAGCATGCGAGTACACACCAGGCTCATCCTGCATGTCTGGTGGCAATTCTGTGACGATGTAGTGCGTTGCACCTTCAGAGAAGTCACCATCAGAACCCTGAGCCATGGCTTGAGCTAATTCTTCACTGACAATAATCTGTGATATTTGCCCATCCGACTCCACTAAATCCATGTGTTCACTCTGCACACTGAGTGTGTGGCTACCAGCTTCCTGCATAATTATCTGAGATCCTTCTCCAGCTACCATATGCACAGTCCCTTCCTCATTTACAATGACCTGGGTGACACCTTCTTTCATGAGCTGGTCGGCTGCAGCCGTGTCACACACAGCAAACTGCAATACTCCTTGCACCATATTCTTGAAGGCAGCCTGAGCTCTCTCCTGAGATGCAATTATAGCGGATGGGTGCATGACCCGTGTCACTACTTCCATAGGTTTGGTGTCTTCCTGAGTCTCCTGAACTTCATGGAACATTTGTATTTCTTGTCCCTCTGCATCACTGGGAATGCTGGGCATCTCTGAGTTTGGCATTTGCAAGAAGTCCTTCTGACCAGACCTACATCTGTCAAGGAGTCTCGATTTGTTTTCTGCTTCACCCAGCTCTGTCACAGCACAGAGCAGGGCATCTAATGCTGAGGAGGACTCCGGAGGATGGACTGTAGCTTCAGAAGCATCTAAAACGTCTTGTCGCATTATCTGCTGCAGTACTGCACCACTGGAGTCAGGAACCGCGTCTATCTGAACGGCCTCCTCCATCTCAGCTCCCGCTCCTTCAACCACCACCACCTGTGTGGCACCATCTGCTAGCTGCTCTGTAAGGATCTGCTCAGGAACCACGCTACTCACGTGGGAGCCGTTTTGGTTAGTGGCTATGACTTGCCCATCCTCCGTGATGTGGACCACCCTGGCCATCTGCCCGGCCATTGCCAGCGTCTGCAGGGTGGCCGCCGCTGTCTCTTCCACGGAAGCGTCGATGGCAAAGTCGCCATCGTATCCTTGAATAATAATGAACTGCTGAACTTCCTCAGGGGACTGTGGCTGTCTCCTGCTGCTCCGAAAGCCCTTCTCCTTCACTGGAGAAACCTCTCCCAGCGCTGCTGCGGTAAAAGGGCTCGTGGTTTCCACAAAGGTTGCTCCCTGCCCCTTCAGTCGGCACTCGTAGGACTTGGACACAATGCCTGCAAGACAAAATACACTGTTAATGTGGTATTGTGGCAAGTATCTACATTACTTTAACAAATTGTAGCTTAAATGGAAAAAATTCCTTGACAATTTTTAGATTTCATTGACAGAAAACATAGATAAAAATGAGCAAATGAAGAAAGCCCATTTGCATGTTTTCCAAATAACATCTTTACAGGTTGAAATAATTGCTGAGTGTAACAATTTTGCAGCTTATTAACAATTTAAATGGGTTTTTAAAAATATTCTGTATAAAAAAAGCCCCGATAAATACAGTATACAGTTAAAAGCTGCATCTTTTCAAGAAGATCCTATTGGTGATATTTCAGTACTTCAGTAATGAATTTTAGGATTGTATATTACATTAAACATATCTTGGTATGAGAAACTGTGGTTGATCTTCTTAATACCCTGCTTTTGTTGATGAGGTGATTGCCATGCTGTCATTTTGATGCCATTGTCTTTCCCTTCCTTCTCCATCCAGCCTCTTTCTCCAGCTCATGTGACTGAGTCAGTCACTTGCCCAGTTACCTAGAGAAAACACTTGGTAGTTTTCTTACCTTAAGCAGGATGTTCTATAAAATCTAATCCAGAGAACCCTCAATTCCACATCTTAATTATTTCTGCATGAAATCAATTAACAAACTATAATACCTGTAACCTCCATATTCCAGCTGCTGTGCTACCCAATTTGGTTTTGTGTCATTGAAGGTTTCCTTCTCAATCCTCACTACTAACAACAAAGCTTCAGCAAGGCAAATGGTGCCCAAGGCTGTACAAAGTCAAGACCATCACCTTCCAAGCATGGCCTATGTATTCTTGGAAAGATATAAATGAGTAGACCCTGTGGCCAGCTTTGTGGATGTCCATGGAAGGATAGTTCTATCCCTCCCTGTCTCCCCATGGCAGTGCCACCCAGAAGCACCCAGAAAGCTCCTCCATGTGCTGGGAGCAAGCTGTAGGACACAACCAGTGCACACAGAGAGAAGAATGGGTGCTTGACATTGCAAACAAGGTGAGGGTCTAATGACAGATGGGCCTTGGGTAGGCCGATTAAATCCATGCTGCTGAGACTGCCCATATCCACACTCCAGTCTAAAATCACCTACGCAAACTGAAATCACATCTCCAGAATAAGAGGTGTAGGTTCTTACCACTAATGCAAATAGCTATGCCATGGCTTGCTTGGGATAAAAACAGGCAAGAAAAAAAGTGACACTTAGTGAAATTTCAGGCTAGCACTGTACTTTCCAAGCCAGTTTGAGTGAACAATGTATTTCATTGAACTCAAGAGACCAAGAAAATTATACTAAAGCTGGTCTAAGGGGGCTCTTTCACTCAAAGCATAGAGCTGTCAGACCCTGATCCCACAGAGAATTAAAATGGGCTTTAAAAAGAGACTCGTTTGCTTAAAGGTACGTTCACACTTAGAAGCTGATTTACTCCAAGACTGAATACTTGGCACCTAGCAGACTCTAACAACTTGCTATGTTAAGGCAGATATCAAGCTAAAATTCCAAAATAACATCAATAATTAAAAGACCAAGATCTTATACTGATATCTATCTATCTATCTATCTATCTATCTATCTATCTATCTATCCATCCATCCATCCATCCATCCATCCATCCATCCATCCATCCTTTTTTCAATTACAGAGCTTCTGGTAGTGAACTGTAGTGTGAAGCACAGAGAAGTCATTTTGTCAAGCTGAAAGGCGGCAAATCACCTTCACAAGTCTAAACCGATGCCATGCTACTTTCTCATTCCTAGTTTGCAAGGCAGGTTATCTTTGGAAAAGAAAATTAATGATTTAAACCATTAGATTGTTTCCAGGTGATGCTGCATAAATATCTGGCACATGCAATTGAACTACATTTTGTCAGGTATAAACAAGAAGTAAGCTTATTGTGGTATATAACTGGTTCTTATTCCCACTTTTCCTGTGCTCTCTGTAGGCACTGACATTCATATGACCCCCCAAAGAGCAGAAAAGTAGGAAGGGGAAATCAACATAAAATGACAATTATCTTAGCTCCTCCACATTTTGTAATAGAGTATAAGTAATTAATTCTCTCAGGAATCTTGCTTTGTTGACAGGATAAGAGGAGCCTGGCAATGATGTGGCACAAAATCAAAATAATGCCACAAATCATGCATTTTCCACTGGATTTCAAAATCAAAATAACTCTACAATCATAATTTTCACATGCACTAACACTAAAATCATGACATCTTTCTCCAAAGATCGTAATAATTTATGTACAGGACACAGCATCAGCGTATCGAGGAGATGCTCAGGTCTGGGGAAGGGAAAGAAAAAGGAAATTCACCCTGTTTTCATCTCCTCAAGTAAATGCCGTGCCTGTGAATCTATGCAACTCCAGTCTTTACTGTGCAATTGAATGAGAAGTCTCCTGGGTGAAGAGCTATCTGGTGAATCCCTCGCAGCACTGATAATTATGCCATTCTGACTGCTTACTTAATCTATTTGAATCCAGAGGTGAGTTAAGCCACTTCCTGACCATTAAAGTAAACTACATGGGTAAATACTGCTGTCACTAAGGGGTGTGATGAAGCTTAACTACACCAACATCTTAACCTCAGCTCAGTGCAACCCCAGCTATTCCATCACAGTTCATAAATGCGATTGCAGGTCCATCTTTTGATTCAGCAATTTAATAACTTCGAGTGCTGTCAGTACTGCTTTGAAAAATGGCTCCTATAAAATGTAACAGCCTCAATCAGATTGTAAAAGATTCACCCACTGAAGATTCTTCCATTTCGACTATAATGAATTAATGTTGAGCTGTGTAGAAGTTCAAGTGTCATTTAAACTAATGTGAATCTACTGTAACTTTAAATTTTAACTGGACTATGACCAAGAATTTACTGGGAACATCAACTTCAATTTCAGTGATTTTTCATGGTAAATACGAACTGCAGATTTTACTGGTTTTCTTTTGTTTAAACAGTGAAAAGCCAAGTAGGGAAGGTATTTAGAAAACAACAGATTTTGAGGCTTAGCTGCTATTCCTATAATGAAGCACTGGAATCCAGCAGAACATTTGTAGGAATTTTTATGTATTTAAGGAACATGTCACATTATTGGGCTGTATGTAGCAACAAACCATGTTGTCCCAGTAAATCCAGCCTGCCTCTCGCCCCCTCTTAACAGTTAAAGAGAAGGGGTAAGTGTTGGCTGACACGGCAAACATAAGCTGCAATACTAGCCCACATTAATATTAGAAAAAGTGGACTTGTTGCTGATTGCATGTCATTGCAAATTAAAAAGATACACAAATAGGCATTAAAATGACAAAATATAATGATACAAGAGCTCATATTCAGACAATTTGTAAGGAGGTGTTTCATATCTAGGGGTGCAATGATCAGAGAATTGGTTTCTTTCCAAGAAGTCTGTCATTTCAGCATAGCCATTATTTATCAGTTGGAGTCCTGAGCGACTGTTAGTTTTTTATTTGAAAATGTCAGGGTATTTTAGACATTAAATCCATATTCGCAGGTTATTTTAATTCTCTGAGACTACAAACTCCTGAAATAGGGCTAAAAGAAATGCTTTGATGTTTAATGTGTGTCTGGGAAACTAGAAATAGGGCTTAGTACCTTTTCCCCACTATCTTACTCAATACCTGACTTCCTTTTGTGTCTCTGTTTTATTCTTTTGTTACTGTCATCATTTGTTCCCCACAGAATAAATACCTTATTCTTTTGTTAAGCTTACATTTAATTAAAATGTACAGGATTTGTGCAGTAAACTCGAATGAAACAAATAAAACAAGGGCCCCCTCTCTTGAAGGCATACGTTGTGAATGAAAAATGTCATTACAGACTAAAAAATTTTGCAGTAAACAGGGCCTACAGAGAGAAGTTTCCCCTGTAATGACATCCATAAAATACACAAATGGCACTTTTAGTACCATCCTGAATATGGCATTTTCTGTGCTCTACACACAATCTAAATGGTTTGATCATAGAGCATAATACTCCATTGGGTTTATAGAACAATCAATGTTCCATAAAATGATGTATTTATCCAATAGTAGGCTCAGCAGTTACTGGTGTATGACATTGTAGGACACTGGCTTTGTACTGTTCAGCAGCACACATGCTGGCTGTAAAACTTATCTAACACTACTTCAACAACTTCATCTCATCTGTGTCAAGTAATTTGTTGAAGCCTCAGCTTGGTTTAAAAAAACTTGTAATAAAAATTCATAGAATTTTCAGGAGAATGAAAGCTGATGACAATAGAAAGGTCACATTGTGGCGCCACTCGTGGGGTCGGGGGTCAGCTGCAGTTCTAAAACAGAAAGTAGATTTCATGCATCGTGTAGCAGATAAAGATGGCATTAAGGAGACTTGTCTCAGAAAGAAACGCATAATGCGTGAGGAAAGTCTGGGCTAATATTATATGTAAAGCACCACCTTGCTCTCAGCCAGCAGCCTCTTTAGAATTCTAATCCTTCCCCAAAACTTGAAGCAAGCGGCTGTGTGGTAAGGCTGGGCTGAGGACATCCTTCACAAGGAGCACCTTTAGGACAAAGCAGTAAGTCATAAATGAAATAATATATTATGATGACGGAAATGATCTGCATTTACACATCTAGCTTAAAACATCTATTTTTCCTTTTCTGTAGAAGTTCTAGGAGGCCTGATTTATAGTCCCCTATTCAGCAACACTTAATTTTTCATACTTTGGTTATTAGGTATATTATTTATTGACACAAACAAATATTTTGTATCTCCTAAAATGCAACAAATATTAAACACTATGAATGCAAAGAAACATCTTTTCCTTCAATTAAATACAACCTGTAAGGAATTTAAAAGGTATAAAAAATTGCCTTATGTATAACATCACTTGAACTGATTTTCGTATTTTAAAAGTCATTGTCTACATGGCAGCACAATATTCTGAACTGTACAGGAAGTCCACTTTTCAAATTCATTAAGTAATATAACTTACGCCTTGATCAAGCTACAAGTTTCTGCTCTGTTTCCTTTCAATTATTTTTGTAATGATCTCTGCTTCAATAAATTAAGTACAGTCTAAGAACTGTGGCATAATTTGGGATTTCCCTGATTTTCAGAGGATGCATTTTTCATGTCTTTATTCTTTCACCATAGTAAAAACTGTTCTTTATCATTTGCAAGGCTTTTATGTGCAAGCAATGTATGGGCCAGCATTTTTTAAACCAGCTAGGTAAGCTACTAAATTAGAGGTTGTGAAGGCTCATTCATGTCTTCTGCTGAAGAAAAGGAAATATGATGGGTCAAACTGAGAAGTGAAATAAATCAGCAACCCAAAATGGCCCTGTTACAACTATTATGTCCACAAAGGCAGCAAATATTTGTAAAGCAATACAAATAAGTGTACCTATAGGGGACTTTACCAGCTCCCTAAGAGACATAAAAAATTCCACCATTGACACAAATTACATAAATTTCAAGAGATACCAACAGAGCAAGGCTTCATTTTTTCCCCTTTCAATAAAAAAAAAAAGAAATCAAAACCAACAACAACTACAACAAAAATATCCCAAATAATGTTCATAGTTTATTTTATACTTAAAAACCCAGTAATGTCATGTTTCAATGCTGAAACTCAAAACAGCCTTGGCTTCTAGTTTTGTCCTTAACCACTCAATCATATTTGGAAACTTCAAGGTCTTCTAAGAACTGCTTGAATAAAGGATGAAGTTTTAACATTTCAGGTATCTTAAAAAGCAGCAGATGTCCTTTAGCTTTCTAAAAATGTGAAAGAAAGTACTCTTGTAATATTTTTTCTTTTGAAAAACAGACCGAAATTTCCTGCTTGCTATTTTTACCCTCCACATCTTACAGAACTATGTCAACGGCCACAAAAAGACACAAAAGAAAAAGACAACCACCAAATTAAAAAACCAAGCCATTCAGTTAGGGTGTTTAGGCAGTTTGTTTGGTTTAGTTTAATTTCCCTTCAGTGTCTAATTAACCTGTGGAAAAAGGCCTTCTCTAGGAAAAATTTCAATTTCTCTTTTCCTGCACTCAAGGTGAAAAATGAATGCTATAGAGCTATAGTGAATGCAAATAAAAAAATATACATACCAAAACTCCCACTGATCATGGCAAACATGTACAGTTACAAACATGTACTTTAACAGCTGCCTAACCTGCAGAGTAACTGGTTTACTTGCAAACCATTTTTCTCTTTACCTGTTTGCTACCATGCCGGCTGCTCTTCTCAACACTGATGTGTGAGCAAAAACCTCTTTGTGGCATATGTAGCAATTACCTACACAGGCATGCAGCATCAGGAATGTATCTGGAGTGTTTCAGCTATCTCTTCCAGTGCAATTTAGCAGCTTGAGATGAGAATAGCCAGTCTGGACATTTCTTGGCAGTCCAGCTTCAAAGACTACTCTGGCCCTTAGTTTGGGAACAACTGACATTGATGATACTCGGATGCACTCTATCTGTTTTATCCCCTGCAGTGCAAATGGAAAGTGCATTTTTTAGCACTTCTAAATCAGAATCCCAATTTCAAGGGGTTCTGGTTGTGCTTGGTCCAACCAGTGATTTCTGTTTCCTAGGCAGACAGAACATATAATATGAAAAACAATACACTAATATGAGAAAAATCAGGGGAAAAAAACCCCAAGCTCTGCCCATAGGGAAAATGATCTGGATTTGCGAAATATGTTCAGTCCCAGGCACTAACAGCTTTGTCAAAAAAAAGGAAAAAAAACCCCTTTTTGTCATTGTTAGCACAGCAAAAGTTTTTGTTTTTCAAGAATATATACATCCAGATCCTGGTTTTATAAACATTTATTTATCAAGTGTACTCCTTACTGCCATAGTTAGCCTCAATAGTCTCAAAGGGACTAAACATGGTTGCTTGCATTATGCATTGTGTTTGCATAATCAGGCCCTTGGGATTAACAATTCTGAAAATGGCTGGCCTTCCCTAACGCTTGATGTACATATATGCACTATAGAGAACAGACACTTGTAAGGAATACCTAAAATAAAACATTATGTTATTAAATGATCAAGCAGAAACTATATTCATCGGCATACCTATCAACTATGAGTATCATGATTCTCTGTATTTATCTATTCTGATTTATGCACCCTTTCAGTGTAAAGAAGCACCTGTTCTGTGCTTGAGGGCACATCTCAACCCATTTAAAAAGCACAGCAGCTCTTAGGAGGAATGCTTGCGAATAACTACAAATAGTAAGTTTCCCCAGTTCTTTTTGTTAGTTAAGACAGCAGAAACTACCATTTCAAATGTGATAGCCATATCTGTATTTCATTTATAAACTCAACTACGTTAGAGCTATATTCATATCTTTCCAGAGTAAATTATGGGAAATAACCATTTGTCTTCATTGTAGACACTTTTGCATGTATAGTAGAAAACAAACCTCTATTCAATAACTGCACAGAGGCACCATTAAAATCAAATTTACAGTAAACAGAACCTGCAGCTGGGGTAAAACACTAACTGTTAGTATTTTAATTGTCAGTGAAGCTTTCGGAGGTCTAACATCTGCTCATAGCCAAATGACAGCAGCTGCTTGTGTACACTTAAAACAACATGAATTTCTTCTATAAATATTAAAATGAATTGTATGTCGTCTGTTCATTGAGGCTATGTTCCTATTAAGCTGTTTAAGTATATAGGGTATTTTGAACTTCTTTGTTGTGGCAAATTCATAAAGGGCTGACCTCCTCAAAAGAGTGAGAGGCAAAGGCAGCAAAAATTCTTGAGTCTGTAAATTGAAAATGTTTAGAGACAGTACTGGAGGTCACCCTCTGCCAAGATACTGCTGGTAAGTGCTAAGGTAAGTTCTGATCATTGTGCACTACAGTAACTTCAAGGACAAGAGTGCTCAGCATGCAGAGTGTCAGGAGTCTATGGGATGGCTTATATCAAAAGCTAATGCTGAAGCAATTAATGCATTATCTTACCTGGAAAAAAAATATTCTGTCTCAATGTCCAAAACATTGGAGGAGATGAGCATACTCTCTTTTGTGGACTTCATCAAAAGCATTCTGGAATGAACCCTGATTCGCATGATTAGAAGCAATAAACTGCCTCGAGGAAGGAACTATACTGGCACAATATGAGATTTTGCTAAAAAGGACAAGCTTCATAACTTACTTTTGCAGCTTTTTATCTAGACACTGACACACAGTTGATATTTTCCTTTTAGTCTCTCACCTGCTTCGAAATATAGTAAAGAAAACTGGAGGAGTGACACACATTTAGTTAAGCTGTAGAATCTGGCACAGTGAGAGGAAGAGAGCATTACAACCAGTTTCAGAAGAAAACAAGGGAAGAGGGTTTTATAGTTTTCACTTTACAGTTTTTCAGTGGAGAAAGATCTGTTTCTTTGCTTTTACAACATCAAGTGTAATGCCAGTGGCAAATAATATTTGTGTATTTTCGCAGTAGATATACAGCTGGAAAGGAGCACTACAATAATTTAGTCTGAAAGCTGTAGGTCATGCCAAGCTGAGTTTTGGAAAAAACCCCAACATGATTAGACACTTCAGCCTTACATGCGTTACCACAACACAGGATCAGCCATGAGTACAGCTGTCTCCACAGTGGTACCTGGCTTAAGATGAAGGTGAATTAATTGTGAAGGCAGTTCCCAAACTTCTGACATCAGATTTCCCACCCCAAAAGTCAGTCGCAGAGCAAGGAAAATGACAACATATGAGGAGGAAGGAATAGGGCTGGTTATAGGTGGGACACTTTCAATGTACAGACCTTCCCCTTTGCTGCCCCTCACTCCTCCCAAGGCACTTGACAGCATCAAAGCTTACCACACCCAAAATGATGAGTGTCAGAAAACATGCTGATTTTTCACCTCAGAGTGTCACAGGCCTAGCAGTTATGCTGGGATTACTTAGGAAGCATGAAGCAGGGGTACTTGCTGGTTCTGGAAGGTTGGATGGGAAATAAGAGGCTAGAGTGATGGGTAACTCTTTTACACTACTTTCAAGGGTCGAGTTCATGACAAAGTCTTCTTTTCATGATTCACCTCTGGTGAAGGATGGAAGCAGCATGTTTCCAGAATATCTCCAAAGCTGTTCATGAAATTGACCCTTCTGTTGACAGAAATATATACTTACAGACTAGCACTTAAATGAACTTTCTTCCACTTCTGGTGTTAAAAAGCACGAGACAGGATGTAGATAAAGCAAGACAGAAGATACCAAAGCTAGTGCTTTCTGGGCTGTCTCTGAGCACTGTCGATGCAGGAACTGCAAGATGGTCTGTGTGCCTGGGCTGCATGGGAAATGCAAAGTAAACTGTCGAACTGCAGCAAAGGGCTCAGAACCCCCTTACCAAGTTGTGTGCACTTAACTGCGAAGTTGCGTGTTCAAGAGCTGAACAATTACCACACTACTCTGCTGACAAAACAACCTAAATTGTTGGTTAACTAGAGGCAGAAATCAACAGCTTTTTGATGGTACATGGAGCTAATACCAAACTGAAAGTGTTAACAGCAATACAAAGAAAACCGGGATGTAACATAAGTAAATAAGAAAATAATAATGTAAGATTGAACTTGTGTTGCTGCATACTAGCACTTGTGGAGAAAGTAAATTTGCAAAAATTACATTCCATGAGAGTCCCTTGAGAACTGTAATGCTGCAGAAATTTAAAGAATGACAGTGTTCATCAAATTACATGTAAGTTTATGAAATGTAAAACAGGAAAAGAAAACAGGCCAAAGCAATTTTTAATTGCACATTCAAAGGCACGTCTGCTGCACATTGTTCTGGTACAGATGCAACTAAATTATGTCTTGATCTTTCTAGGAGAGAAATCTTGACTAAAGAATATTCAGAATAGTGAAACAAGAACTATTAGAAGTCTGACTTGAATGGAACTATTGAAGGTTTAAGTGCAGATATTCTGGCTACATAATCTGCAAATGCTGGAGAGGGAGGAAAAGTTTTGTCCCTATTAGATAAGCATAATCTTATTTTGATGAAAGACTAGAATGTTCATGTCATATTGCAGGAAGGTGGTTAGACATGGTGAGAAATGGAAAGTCAATTCAGCTGCCTCATCCACTTTCAAGTGAGAGGGTGATGAAGCTCCCAGATGGAATAAATAGACTGTACAGTAGTTAAGAATATGACTTAACCCAGCTCATCACCATTGATACTGCAAATCCATACTACTCCAGAACAATTCAGTGCAAAGCAGCATGGGATTCTGCAGGAACTACTTAGATAACTTCTGTAAACATCTCCATTCTGAACTAAAGTTCACTCAAGACTGCAGTGTCTTAAGTCCTAAAACCCAAAGAACTTGCAATGACTGTCAATCATATGAAGCATTAATCCTAGTCCAATATGGATTGGATTGTCAATGCCTGACAATCTGTCAGGTCAGTTCATTAGCTGTTTTAATTTTTTTCCTTCCTAAGACTGAACTTAGACTAGGAAAAGAGGGAATATTTTTAAGTTAAATAATGATCATATTTATCTAAAATATTTTAAAATGCCACTTAGTTCTTAATTCTGAAAGCACTTGTTCAAAGATTTATTATCTATGTCTGTCTCCAACTGAAGCCAAGTAATGCTTATAACCATGCTAACTAAAAGATGCCAAGTGGTTTGAAAACACCGCGGTTCACTTGTCTGCAGCATGATGCATGCTGCAGTGAATGCCATCATTCTGCTGTGAATGCCATCATACCTAGGGCCTGGTACAGCATCCTTAGCAGTAGCATAAATGAAGCAAAGCACTTTTACTATTGCTGGAACTTAGTTCACTTTTTTTGTTACAGTAGACAAAATTTCAGAGTAGTTCATGATCATTTCTGTGAAAGCAGTAAAGCTTGGGATATGTGACAAAATGGAGACCAGATAACATCCCCACAAAAAAAAAAAAAAAAAAAAAAAAAAAAAAAAAAAAAAAAAAAATCCCACCGAAAAAAGCCCAAATGAAAACCAACCCCAGAACCCTGGAGCAAGATACCTGGAGGATCTGATTTTGAAAACCACTAAGAAACTAACAGCCCCTGCTGACACTTTTGTTAAAAGGTTCTTATTTCAGCTACCTTTTAAAAAATATTTCTTACTCTTTTTCCAGCTACTGTAGTTTGGTGAGCTCAGAGTTTTCTAACTTCTGGCATGGAACAGACCAATCACCAGGATTCATTGTGGTTTGTTATTTCAAATCTGTGCAGATTACAGAGCTTTGGAGCAGCCCATGGCATCACAGGTTGAAACAGCTGCTGCAAGTCAGAGGTAAGGCTTACAGAATCTGTGGCTATAACTTTTGGGATATGTTCCAGTGCTCCAAAACCCACCAAGGTTCGCCATTTCTTTCCCTGTGTCTCCAAGTACTCTTAAAAAATTATTCAAGTGCTTCTACAGAAATAAAAATACTTTAAGGATATTTGAATAATATTATTTCCTTTATAAAAAGAAAATGCACATACAAAAATGTACATAGACAGAACAAAAATTATATCAGTGCCTAAAAGAACAAGCCAAAAGAAGTCCAAAATTGATGTTTTTCTTCTTTCACATGTTATTTTTTCCAGGGCCTCTTTAACAATAGAGTGACTTTGATGAAAGATTTTTAAGTATCTTTGCATAAAGCTGATTTCCTCTATGCAAAATTAGGAAGCAAAATAAAATTGGCCTTCTTTCCACTGGTGCTAGGCACAAGAACATTCAAATGCAAACTGAACAGAACACACTTAATGTCTAATGGCATCTATCTAAAACTGTATCTCATGAATTGCTCAGAATTGGTAACATATTTATCACTAAATAACACTATAAAAATGGAAAAAGCATTATACTAACTTTTCAGGCAGAGAAGTGAAAAACAACAAGTGTGTTGCCAGGGTCACACAAGAATTCCCAGGTGTGCTGAGTCCCAGTTTTACGTCTTAATCACTGCATTATCATTTCTTAGGAGAGCCTATTGTCAACTCCAAGAGTTGAGGTACTCCATTTACCCACAGTGAGGCTCTAGTCACATCATTGCAATTTTCCTGATAATGTCCTGTCAATGACTCAACCCCACGTTCATCAGCAGAGAGGAGTTCAGTGCCCATGGATCCTATAATGAGGAATGCCGGGCTGCAATCTCTGCTGAGATTGTCATAGGTGTCCACTGATACCATCTGCAATTACAGAATTTTATGAGATGGAAACTGGTTCATTATGAAAAAGACTCAAGTCTACCAGCTCATTTCACAGATGTCAGATGGCAGACTTCCTGCTCATCGCAATTCTTACAAGTG
Source organism: Chamaea fasciata (assembly GCF_029207755.1). Lineage (NCBI taxonomy): Eukaryota > Metazoa > Chordata > Aves > Passeriformes > Sylviidae > Chamaea > Chamaea fasciata. The sequence continues at coordinate 58,983,784 of NW_027094086.1, read as the reverse complement.
CATAAGAAGGGGCCAGTAGTTAGACTTTTGGGAATTAAGAATAGAGTTAATGCTAAGCACAGGCCTAAATGCTTTTCTATGCTGGACCCTGTTAGCTCCAGTCCAAGCCATTCAAAACAGAGACATAGAATGTTGAATTTCAGTTTCACAAGGGCCAAACCAGGACTGCTAGTTCCCAGAGGAAGGCAGACACAAACTTAGCTGAAAATCACTTTTGGCCTCAACCAAACACATATCTCTCAAACTGAATTCAGCTTGATTATAACTAAGCAAAATAATTACATGAACATTTTCAAAAGTATCAGCTGAATTCCATTTTGAATTGTCACCCATTCAAATAATGAATGAATACATTCCTTTAAAAAGGCTAACGTACATTACGGAAAACTAGGCATTTTTGTATTTTTAACATTTTACTTTGAATAGTTTTCTCCAAAATTTCATTGTTACATTTCAGAAGTATGTGTAGCATGGAAAATGTTGTTGATAAACCTTTCTTCTTAAAGAGTAATCCCTCTCAGACATATATTCTTTTGCTCTCGCAGACAATGATATGTTCATCTTCAAACCTGAAAACTATTAGCTTAAACAAATATCCTAATTTCAGACATTTCAGTCTATTTAAGAACACAGAAATTAAACTGATTCTCCAGTTTCTCTGCAAGAAATACACATTTCTTTAAAGTTTTCAAGGAATGAAGCACTATTTGCTATAGTGCAGCCCCCTCCACTCCTTCCAAAAAGAGTTTGTTTCTGTTGGAGGCGAACCTTGCTGCGTTTATTCATTCCCTTTTTAACAACAGACCACAGAAAAATCCAAGGAAACAGAGTGCTTAGCAAGTTAAAATACTAAATGCAAGCTATAGCACTACTTCAAGTTCTGGGTGAATTCTGATACTCTGAAGACTGAATGGGAGGTGCTGATGCCAATCTCTTATCATCCTAAATCTTAGGGAATCTGCTTATTTGAGAGACTTGCTTTCTCCTCGTGTAATTACCTCAAGTGGCAGTGACAGACATGCTCAAACCATGGTCTCTGGCCTTCCATATGTTCCTTTCACAGGCCGGTTTCCATAACAAAGATATACTCCCACTTGGTCAATTTATCACAACCTCCTCAAACACTTCCCCTCCCACACATGCACTTGGTATCCCCACTGCCTCACCATGAAAAAACAGAACAGAAGTCCACCAACCATACAAAAATTATATTGCAGATTTGTAGATTAATGGGCTGATTCTGGCATCTCAATTCAAATGGATTTACAACCACTGTGTTTAGCCCTGTGTGATTTCAAATAGAATTACTTCTGATGAATTTGAATGCAAATTCACAAAGCATTAAAACAAACCATGTTTAAACTCGTTGGTTCATCAGATGCAAATATCATGCATTAAGCAGGGAACACCCATTTATGAAAATAATGAAAACTGACACCAATATAATAAAATCATTACAGGTTTATGGATTCTGGGACTTAAACAAGCCATACCCTTGCTTCTCCTAACTGATTAAATGCTTCTTTGCAGTTTATGTTTGATCTGCAATTCAAAAATAAATTAGTTTAGTCTTTGAGCCCAGAACCTTGGAAAATTGCTAGGAGGTTCTACCTCAGATTCGTCTGGGGGAAAGAGCTGGGTAAAGGGAGGAAATCATGGGGGCAGGGAAGTTTGCAGTGCAACTGAGAACTGACAGCACAGAGAGGAAGCAGTGAGATAAATCGAGGTCTGCAGACTCTACCAGCAGCATTCACAAACCCATGGCCTGAGCAGCGTCTTGTGGAACAAAAGGCAAGGATGATCACACTGTGGGCACTTGTGTCTCAAAAAGATGGCACAGATGGGCCTGCCACAGCATGTGCTTCATTTCCACGAAGCCTCAACCATCTTCACTTTGCCTCCTGTTTGTAGACAAGGAGTTTAAGTGCAGAACGAATGCCCTTAATTTCTGGGATTGTCCCATGGCAAGGACAGAAAAACGAATGCAACCATGTTCTAACTGATAAAGTAGATCTCTGAGGTTGTATGTAAACAGTATATATAGTGTGGGTTTTTCATTAATCCCTGTAGTCTAATTATCATGAACACGATTTCATTTTCAGTTAGACGACAACTGCCTAGCTCAATAGTTTCCAGTAAAATCTTTGTATCTGGATAATAAATTCTTCTCATAACGATGAGATTTAAAACAGCAAAACATTCCTCACTGAGGCATGTAATGCTGATAAAGCACTATTTTTCTGCACAATCTATGCAGTATAAAAAGTTCTTTGCTGCATCATGATCTGCTCCAATTTGTGTATAAATATCATTTGTAATAAAAGGAAATGTAACACCAAGTTTTACTTAAATAACTGCTCAAAAAGAGGTTGGGAGACAATGTAGCTAACACACAACAACAAAAGCAACAACAAAGAAGGGCAACTGCAATAGCTCTTTCTCAACATTTTTTTTTTTTTTTTTTTAATGAATCCATTCACACCAACATTAAGTATTTGAACCCAAATATTTAAAGAATTATGTGCTGGGACGGTTTGAGGGTAGCTTGGTTCCTAGAATTGAGGTACCATCCAAAACTGCTGCAAACACTAGAAAACCCAACTTTGAAAACAACTCTCTCCGTAACTTTAACCAGTCATCCCAAGAAAGGTCCTGTTTCTGAGGACAGACATACATGACTGAAAAGGTCTAACAAGATGCAAAGTCCTTAAGATCTGCATTTTCAAATGTGAATGTCTTGAACTGGATATCCAAACCTGCATGTAGAGAAACCATCAGCCATTTCTGAGGCATCATTCAGCACAACACTGACAATGCCACTGACACTGGGCCACAAGGCATTTGAGAAGCCTGACTGTTCCAGCATTGCAGCTATCCAGTACCCACTGTCTCCATTACCTTCTACAAACCCTTGCCCAGCAGATCAAGTACTTCCATTGTACTTCCATTACTATGACAAACCCATTATTTGCATCTATAGCTTTGTCACGCCCAGAATACAGCACATGGAACAATACTGGTCAGAGATTAGGAGTAAAACTGTGTCCCCATTCAGCCATTCAGGACATACCATTTTTGATTAAAGAAAAAAAAAAAAGATAGATTGATCGATCGATCTGGATTCTGCTCATTCATTGAAGTTGGTCCCAAATCTAGACTGAAATTGTTTCTGATTACAGGTATTTTCTGTGAACTGTGAGGCAGGTGAGGATTTGTTTTTCCCTCATGTCCTACTGGCTAAATTCTTGAGGGGTCCTGAAAAGATGCTGTAGCATTAATTAAAATTTGTACTAGTTGAAGTGATGTGTCATGAGACTTTGGCTTTAAGAGCTGCTGAATTTCAGATCAACCTCAACTTCACAGTGCTACATGCATCTTCTCGTGGTTTTTTTATTGTATGATTGTGGGAGAAGGACAATATTCAAGGATAAAGGACCACCTTAATCTGCATCATAATGAGATTGGCCTGGTTTAACAGTGACAGAGATGTATGGATATGTAGGAAGTGCCAATCTGAGCACTCAGATGTGGAATTAGGACTTCATGTATGGTACTTATTTTAGAAAGTGGATCTCAGAGGATGGATAGGGTTGCCCACTTAGCGCAGAAAACCCTGCCCCAGTTTTAAAAGCTACTTGTCACTGCAGAGCAAATGCTTCAATTTTGAAGCAAAGTGGTATGTTTGGTGGCCTCATTTGCATGACAATGCCCAGAATGCTCTCCTAACTCACAGCTATTTCATGGAAGGGCTGATGCATTCCAGGTTTGAGAAAAAACCCAGATCCTGTGGGTATACCAGTGTATATGATTTTAATACTTCTCCTCCAATTCACGCAAAAGATGAGACTGTTAAAATGGATAGTGGTTATGGGTAACCAAACTAACCTGTCATCAGTATTTACTAGAAACCAAAATTACAGTTGGTAGTTCGGCAAGTCTCTAACTCCTTGATTAATTAGCTGATCATCTCGTACCCATGTGTATATGCTTTAGGTGTTGACATAAGTCATGAAGGTTGCTGTGAAGAGCTGTCCCAATATATTAACAAGCAAACCCAGGAAAACTAAACAATGCACAAAACACAGCACAGATACAGAATAACAGTTCATCAAGACGGACTTCGTTCGTCTCCCGCACTTCTCTCCTCCTCTCTCACAGCTTGCTACACAAAATAAATGCACTACATCGACTTACACTGCAGTACAGAATATCACAGTCTGCTCTATTGTGTGGATTTCACTGCTGAGAAGCTGTAACACTAATTGTCAGTTTCCCACGATCAAAGTAATTTGGTTAAATAATTGGTTTACATTTACTATATTTTATTTGCCTCACAAAAACAAATGTTATAACAAAAGATCATCTGAAGAGGAGGGAATGCTATGGTGATAACACCAATATGGTGCCAACATATGGAGAAATATGTGTGTATTGTGCACATAAACAATGACATGAAGCTTCAGCTGTTTAGAGAACAAAGCTTTACACCTGAATTAACTTAATGTTGTGATACGTGCATTCTGGTGTGCAGGCATGTGAGGGGTGAAGCTCTTCTGATATTGGATTTTGGCACTGAAACTAAAGTAATGTTTTAAATGCTGATTAACTGGTGATCATTTATAATTCATTCTTGATAGGTGAAAAAGGATGACATTTCTTCTTTACCAGTTACATGAAGTCTGTGCTCACATGCAAAACAATGGCTTCTCTACACCCAAAATCAGTTTGATGACATCATGATAACCCTTCAAGACATTCTCGGCTTTTCAGATGTTTTACCCTCTTTTATTTGGTATAGTATGCAGATTTGACCACAATTTTCACAGCTCCTCCCCTGATGCAGAAAAGGAACACAGTAACAAAGTGCCTGCAGCAGTGACAGAAGCCGTTTCTTTAACCTCCCTCCAGACTACCAGGCGTGAAGAACGGCTGAAACATTTTCCTTCAGCCACCAGAGTGGCTCATTTTCCAAATGTCGCCAGAACAGCTTCATTCAGAAGAGGCTGCCACTGGAGTTCCTTCAAAATTCTGCCAGAATGGCTTAAACTCAAATGTAATTAAAAGCCCCTGAAAAACTCATAAGTCAAGGGAGTGGCATAACACCCATTAATTACAGTGCTCCGTGATGTCACACCTGTGACTTACGAGAGGTGATCCTGAGGTGGGTTCAGAGCTGCTGTTCGTAATTTATAATGGTGTTTTGAAGCCTGCCTAGAAAAAAGCAGTTTCGCATTGGGATGGTACGTATCATGTAACAGCTGATTGCATGATATAAAAAATAACATTACGGACTTCATTCATTGGAAAACTATTGTGGTTGAACACAGGTTTAAACACCAAATACACCACCACCAAATGGTGCACGTGCAGTGGGACTGTAGCCCTGTGATAACATCTGGTTTGACTATAGCACTGTTAATGTCAATCAATGGCCAACACTAAGAACAGAGGAAAAAAGAACTTCAGAGGACAGAAGTGATTGTTGATTTTTCCAGTGGATTCTGATGATGACTGATTTTTAACATTAAGACTGGAATCAGAAGATTTGCATAATTATGCTTGGCTGTACTTGCAGAATTTAGACAGTTGTAAAGAAAATAAAATTCTGAACAGGTTACCTGAAATGAACAGAGGTAGGTTTATTTCCATCAGTCCTCAGATGCTATTTTTGCTAAAATATAGGGCATATTGTCTACAGAATGTTAAATTAAATTATACAGAATGATACTCAGTTTTATGAATTTGCAGTAAAAGTTGTCTGTATTTGACAGACATTTACAGAAAAAAAAAGGCAATGTTTCTGCAACAGATTAAAACTTGCATTTTGCTTTTTTCCTTTGTCTGTTTTGAGTTTAAATGGAAACAAACCTTACAGTATAGAATTGGCTTAAGGTCACCTGTCTACAAGGGATTACTGTGTAGTTCCTTTTATATTTTTCCCCCTACTAGTTTGAGGGACAAAAGGGCAGTAGTACCCTAAGGGCTTTTTCAAATAACCTCTTTAGCAAATAAAGTCATACCCTATGTATAGAGGCCATTTCATCCCAGTCCCATGGGCTGCCTGTAGGGTAAAATACTGAATTTTTCTGGCATATGTCACTGAATGTGAAAAAGAGGACCACTACTTACAGAAAGTTAAAGGCTGAATGAAAGAATGTGAATTTCCTTAATGCACTAATTTAAAACATTGTATATTGAAGCTGAAAACATTGACTATAAGCATCTCAGAGAAATGCTGGAATATATTTACATGAGCCATACAGACTCACGTATCAGCAACTGATTCACTATGGCTTGAAAACACAACAGATTTAGCTTATCTGAAATCTTAAACAAAAATATTTTCTCCAATGAAAATAAATAAAATGAAGTTTGGCCTATTCTTTAGGAATGCAATCTTATGATGGTATCAATTTAACATTACCATAAACATCTCTGAAATCAACTGTCAAGAAGGAATCTGTTATGCTTATATAAATTACTATTATTATTGTTTTTGTTGCTGCACTTGCTGCACCCCACTTCTGTAATTGCTTAAAAGACAACATGCAAACCCTCAAACTTTCAAGTATTCATAAGGTATAAAAAATGGTTTTAAAACAAATGATTTGACAGCTGCAAATGCAGGATAACACCTAGTTACATTATAGAAACAGTGTGGATAATTACTTTTTTTCAGAAGGAAAGACTCCATGGACCACGGTCCTGTCTGAATTTTCCTGCAGTTCGGATAATGTGCAGTAATACAAATCCTGTTGTCACCTCAACCAAGTCTTTTTATCATCTATACATCAGCAAGAATGATGAGAGACGTCCCATGATTCTAACAGTCTTCCTTTGAAGGATCCACATGTTAATTACTGCACTAATTATGGTTTTTGAATAACCAAATGAAGTAAGCAGTCTATGGGAGGTACGGGCATAAAACTAAGACTGAGAAAATACTAGTTACTGAAGTCATCAGTGTAAACTGACACATTGAACATGCTTAAAAAAAGTAGAAGTAGATTTTAAAAGACAAGCATCTTCAATAATTAGGGTTCCATACAGGAAAAAGAAATGTTATTTCTTAATGGCAAGTGCATTTAAACTGTTATCTAAAGATCTGAAGGTAAGCCTGCTTAATTCACTGTTCTTCTTTTGTTATTAGGAAAACATAATTGTTCCAAATAATTAGCACTAGAGTACATCACAAGCTGACAACAAAATTATAGAAATCTTCATATTCAGATCCGTCTAGCTGGCTATTAGGAACAGTTTCTGATCATAACCCATTAGTTGAAGTGCTGTGAGTTCTTGATTGCCACCAAATAACCTCAGATATCTGCCTAAGTTAACAGCCTCTATTTATTCAGAGTTTTCTTGACAGTAAAAATTGCTTACGATTTTTACAGCTGCCACACAAAAGAACAGTATCAGATGTGTGCACTTGCAAGACTAGGTGATAAAATAATTGAAATGTGGATTTTTAGACACAATTTCAACGCCTAACTTTCTAAATGAAAAACAGCTATGGGATTTCAGTGTGCTGTAATGGTACTATTGGCTTTCCTGTTTATTAAAAATTAACATGAACACATTCCAAATCTTCCTAGTTGTGATGACCATGCTAATTAAAATAAGATTTGTTTGGGCCAAGGTTCTTTGGCATAACAGCCCTACTTTGTCCTTTTTTTTCACTGAACACTAACTTATCAACTCCTAAAGATATTTCTGTTTTTATGGCTCAATCCTTGGGTTTTTTTGGTACTTTCTTGTGAATCATACCACGGCATAAACAGCTGTTAATCCATTTCTTAAACAGATAACTAGCACAGATAGCATCATGGCAAACATTACCAGAAAGTGTAGCACATTTTTAAAAGACACTGACAAATTAATCCTCTGACAGCAATCACTGCTGTGACCCCAAAAGGAAAAAAAATAGAAACCAACCAAAAATTACATGCATATGGTAAGAAGGGAATTGCACTCTTTTAGTTACTTACCCAGCTTCAGTGGGTGGATTATTGATAACCTAATACGGACAAAATAAAAACTTATTTAAATTTCCCATCTAATACCTTAGTTATCTATAATGCTATTTAAAGCTCCTTTTGAAATGTGGGAGTCTTTTAGGTGGTGGGTTTTTTTTGTTTTTTTTTTTGGTTTATTTTTTTTTTAAACAATAGCTCAGTTTATAAACCTACAAAGCTTTATGTCAAATCCCATGGGGAATAACTTTGATTACTAGAGTAATTAATGATGCTGGATAGTAATATGGATTTTCTGTTAAGATTTGAGTTTGAAGTTAATTAGTCTCCACATTATGATTTGCTGATTAATTACAGATATTTAGTTATAAAGAGAGATGTTAATTATTAATCTAAAAAATCATCTTGTGCAATTAACTAAAACTTTGATGTCAGTCACCACTCTCCTCGTATGTAACTTCCAAGGTGCTAATTCTATGGAGAGAGGCACATGCCTTCCCCAAAAGGTAAAAAAAGTCCTTCTGCTATCTTTTTTTGTGTATATAGTATAGTGAGCAAATTTTTCTCTTAATTTGTCAGGACAAGCCACCCACTTTGAAGCTGGACTGTAACTTAATTCTCATGAAAGTACTGATCTTTCATTGCTTATTCTTACAATATGCCTCATCTTATCACCGAAAAAGAAAGTGCTGTAAAAGAAATTCCACTATGAGTCTTAACTGTGTGTACTCTTGAAATCTTGTCTTAACCTCAGAGCTGTGATGTTCTGCTGACTGATGGGCTTTGTCAGTTCCCATGTTAAAGTCTGGAATGAGCTTCAGCGTTGCTACAGAGATCAGTATTTTCCAGCAACAGCAGCAGCAGCAGTCTTTACCAGTGCCAAGAAAATATTAGAGCAAAACTACTAATTAATGTAACAGCTCAGTTAGAACTGAAAATCAACTTTTGTTTAAAAAGAAACCCCACCTTATCTCTTTTTTCCCCCCCTTCTCTTCTGATCTGCAAAGAAGAAATCTGACTGCTAAAGTAAAGGGGATAAGACTGCGATTAAGAAATAGGGTTAAACCAAAAAGCATCAGCAGCACACCAATGTCCTGGAATTTACCCTAGTAACACAGACTCTGAACAGGGATCTGTTTACATTATCTCTAGATCATCTTGACAATATTCATTCTCTATTTACCTAAATGAGGCAATATGATGATATTTATTGCTCAGAATGGCTAAATATAGACTTTTCCTGAGCACTCAATATCATAGTGGGAGGTTTTGCTCTAATCTACATCTTTAAACTGACAAGCTGGAGCATTCCTAATGAATGCCTCTTTTCATCTGGATGTCTGTGTGTATTTGACAGTATAAATATTTAGCAATATCGGAGTCAGCTTGTGATTTTACCCAGATGGACTGATTGATGCCTTAGCTTGACGTTGCCAAAGACAATCCATGTAGTTATATAAGCAATTTCCCTCTTACTTCCTAAGAAGCAATTAGGTGGCCAAAGGCAGCAACCCAAAAATAGTGAGAATACTTCTGGTATCAGCTGACAACTCTAAGGGATAAATAAAATATGGTACTTAAATTATTACCACTTTACTTTCATGAATCATGGGATTAAAGCTTTCACTTCTAAAGTACATATAAATTGCAGGGTTTCTTATGTCTGTAATTTGCAAGAATCTAAGTTAAAATACCAGCTAATCAGTCAACTCACATTCACCTTGGGAAAAGTACCACCCTTCCTTGTCATTTTTGTAAATTGCATGCCTAAGCACCAATGTTATTTTCGGGGGAAAAAAGCTTGTTGTCAATAACACATATTGCAGTCTAGTTAAAACAACATTTGTTAAGGTTTAATCGCAAATGTAATCTGCTTTTAAAGTTTAGACAGAACGCTCAGAGAAATTCAAGGGACAGATAATAAATCATTTTCTCCTATCCTGGGTGTGAACAAGGTAAGCTGGAGTCTTGCAGGTGTGCTGCTTTTTTGTCCTACGTGTTACAGATTCTTGCTGGTTTCCACCGACTGTTCAAAAAGGGACTCCATCAACTAAGAAATAAGAATTTTTTTACTATCTGACTTTCAAACGACAGGAGCTGCACTTTTTGTATTTTAAAATATTCTCAATAATTTTATTCAGTTTGCATCTTTGCATACACTTTGTAATTCATAATGTGCATAACAAATTGCAGAAACGAGAATTTTTCATGCACGCACATATAAAAATATGTGAATACAAAAAAAAAAAATCCTGGCTACTGAATGTCAGCTTTAAATTAGCTATGCACTGTTTTTCTGTATCGGTTTTACACGGTGTAAGATGCCTGCAACGATTATATCTTGTGCTCTTACGCATGTTAGTACTTTGGAGGGAAAGAACAGTCACACAGTATTTTTGGCAACAGTAAAATTCACATCCCAGCTATGCTGTTGATTTCATCCCCTTCCCCAAACACCTTTAGTTTCTTTGTTTTCTATTAACTCATTCCAGTCTTTGTATGGCCCATGCAATAACCCAGGAAAAAGGGCAAGGAAGACATTATTCTTCTTGACACTAATACCTATAGATCCTGTTCTGCAGTGATACCTCTCCCTATCACGAAGTATCTTAGCAAACAGAATTCTCGAAACTCAAGAGCTGGAACCATGAATATATTGCACAGGCAAGTGGGACACAATGCCTACTGGTAATCAGACAAATACAACAAGGCTTCTTGGGGCTTGACCATCTGCTTATGATATACAGGATTTTTAAGTGCAGCATGCTTTGGCTACATTATTTTATTCCAAAAGGCAGTCTCTCTGATTACCTGTTTTATTATTATTCTGTGACCAGCTGGGTGCCAAATAAAAATAAATGCATGCTGTTTCGTATTTATTGGATTTGATTAGTAATAAATTTGTTATTGACCAGATCCAGAGTGTGAAGGCCTGAGGCACAATCCAATGGTCTCTACTCACTTGATCATTACACCCTCCACTTTCAATCAAGCTGCATTGAATTGTGTTACTCTATGTTTTGCTTCTCAGTTGTCTGGTTTGAGAATGGAGAGTCAGGGATGGAGGGAAAGTTGATGTTTTCTAGCAAGAAAATTAGGAAAGAAAGGGAAGGCTGTCCCTTTAAGCTGGGAGATAACTACAATACAATACCAAAAGAAATCTGGTGATAGAGTGCACTGTACATGGTACAATCCATTGAACAGGTTGACGTGAGAAATTACTAGGTCGGATAAGGCAAAGTTTAGAATAAACTGCATTGTTTTACAAAATATGTCATCGGGAAAAATGCATTAACTCTAATCAGCCAAAATGGTGTGATTCATTGCTTAATTTCAGGGTACCAGGCTATAAATTACACCAGGCCTGCCACAACTAATTTTTGCAGTGGCATACTAGATGAAAAATGAAATGTCCAAGTGGCTACAAGTGAAAAGCTTCCATCTTTCTTCCACAGCTGAATATTACTTACTCTAATGATGTATAATAGCCTGCAACTACACTTAACCTGTGCATTAAATAGCAGCACAAAATGTTTACCTAGAGTTATGAAGAAGAAAACAGCAAATCAAGCAAAGGAATCTAGAGTGTGTACATTAACCTCCCACATGCCAACATAATTGTCCCCTACAGATGATGTATAACACTTATTCCAAATCATACTTTTTTTTTTCATTACACATAATAGCTTACACTTCAAGTATCAAAAGTGTCAAAGCATTGTGTGATAAATTGATGCCAAAATGTACCTAATTAATAAGTCTGATGATGTTTAGATTGAAACAGATGTTGGTTATATTGTTAACAGAAAAACAGCTAATAAAAATAATTGCAACCTATATGCCTAAAAACTACAGGTACTATTAAACAGAACAACAAAACCTGAACAGTGCAAAATGGTTAGTAAGCTTTTTTGGGTGCAGATGTTCTTTTATATACAAATTCTGAACAACAGATCAAAGCAGTTCATCAGATCAGTAGTTAAGAGCAACTTCCCTTGTTTAAAATCCTTAGCCAGGCTTTACATGGAAATAATTTTTACCAGTGGTACTCTACATGCAACAAAAACTACTGTTAAGACATGCACGGTATTATTCACTTACAATAAATAAGGTGAATTCTGTGTTGACTACATAAAAAAAAAAAAAAAAGAAGATAATGAACTCCAGAAAGTTTCTGAATGTGATCAATATATGATAATACAAGTATCTTGTAGATACCAATGAAAAAATAAATTAGAAATAACATGGTATTTTAAAACTAGCTTTAATCTATAAAATAAGTATCACAATATTTAAAATACTTGGGGTTTTTACCCTCATGGAAAATAACTGCTTATCACTTTGCTTCCTTTAAAAATATAGTATCCAGGGAGAATCTATTGATGGAAAACCTGATGACAAAAAATTCTATCAGTCTGAAGCAACTTTTGGAGAATCTGATTAGGTCTCATGCTGCAATACTAGGTATTCCATTTTTGCCAAAGGGCCAGCTATTATTATTAACATCATTTGTCTGAATCATTACTCTGCACCTTGGTTCAGCAAACACTATGAAGATGGCATGGTAATAAATGACCGCAGGATTCTTTCCTGCTTCAGCCTGTTTTTATCTGCCACCTCTCTACCGTCAGCTCCATCTTTCTGAACCTCTCTGAATCCCCAAAAGGGACGGGGCATCTATTTGTTTTCCACTAGGTTACCACTCTGTCTATTGTTGTTTGCACTAAAGGGTACGAATTCAATTCATTCTAGTGACATAAAAGCACTGATACAGTAAATTTTTTGCCCAAGAGAAAACACAAAGTTGCTGAATATGGGCTAAGATGTGAAGCTCTTGTATGTGCGTGAAGGAGCTTTCTGAGATAGTCTTGCTCACTAAATATTGTTTTTTCTCCACCACAATCTAGACAATCACATTACAGCGTTTTTAACTTACACTAACCTTGCCAAATTGGTACCTCTTGCAAAACAGTCACTGTGTAGGAGGGATTAAGTAAAACATCCTCTCGTACCTATAAGCAAGAGAGGAAACAAAGGGCTGGGAGTTACCATAGCCAATCGGTAGCTGTAAGATTAAGTAAGCCAGCGCTTCCACGATAATCAGGGTTAGTGGAAATGGCAGATGAGAACCGAGGAAAATAAATAACCAAGGAGAAAAGACTTAAAAAGAGTTAAATAAGAAAACTGGAATGAGAAGGAACTACAGGGCATTGACTAATCTTATTTTTCTGCACGTTGAAATTCACACAAATTACTTTACCTTTATTCATACCTAAACATGCCAAAAAACAATCAATCTGCCATCTCAAAGAATTGATCAAAACTGAGCAGAGTAGGCATAATGTCTCATACTTCACTCTGCAAAATAAAACAAAAACCTTTCAGATATGTAATGGGTCTCTTTCTTTTAAATAAGAAAATATGCTTATTTTCTTCTTCAGTGACAAGAAGTATTGAAGTGTTGGAAAATACTATATCAGACATCTCTTCAAGATTTCCCAATTACAAACATCTCATCTCAGATGCCATCTTTTTGCAAAACCGTAAGGCAGATTTTATGAGATGATCCATTAACAAAAATAAATTTCAATGTCCTAATATATGTAAACATATCAGCCTTTGAGGGAATTTAAGACATGTAAATGCAGTTATAAAGCAAACTTAGCACGGCTTTTCACGGCCAAAGGCATCTTTTTTTTTTCCAATTACACTGTTAAGTGCCAAACTTAGTAAACCCTACAGAAAATAGCCAAGTACTTTCTTGTCTGAGTCTTATAGAATGCTTAAAAATAGCACTCCTAAGTCTGAAATGTTATAACTGTTTACAAAACCTGAAAGGTTGCATTATGCACGACTTTCTTTGCCATCAAAATGCTCTATGTTCCTGCCAGAAGTTAAGAAGTTATCACTTGAAAATCACTGGCTAATCTAGCTTGTGCTAAGATGGATTTTTAATGAAAGTTTAATGAATGATAAATACTTGTTTCTTGATAAATGTTTAATTATGCCAATAATTACCAACTGCTGAAAACTACTGTTGTGTTAATAATGGCATTTTAGTACACAAGCAGTTTCATGAGTCATGATGCTGTTAAAGATCAGAATTCCATCTGTCTAATGCAAACTAGCAAAACAAAAGAAAAGTCTAATTAATATTTTGATACATTATCCCTATACACTTAAAACGGATGTCCTTTTGTGAAAGAACAAATTTACTAGCTCCCTTTTTGAGAGAAGAATTAAATGTCTCAGAGCCATTATGTTATTAATCATTACTACTATTTGAACCTAAAAACTGAAAGAGAAAAAGAAATCAAGCCAGATGTAGCATATGTATGAATGCTTCTTGCTTATTTTATTTGGGAAGAGGAAAGAATGGCACATTAAGGTGATGATGAGACCAAGTTTTCACCTGAAATATTTAGTAACGTTCAGGTACCACACTATGTTCATAACATTTATCTTCAGAGTTACCTAGGACGATTTTGCTGATGTCAAAAACCTAGCAGACTGCAACCCTCACCTCTTACAAACGAGGGGAAAAGAAACATCAAATTGTCATGGTGACTTCCAATGGGGCCAGATAAAATGGAGATTCTCTTAGGAGTACAAAGAAGATAACAATATAGACATGAAATAAATCAGGACAATGTAAAATGAGATAAGAATATTGCCATGAAAAATAAGAGATCAAGGCTTTCACTGACTTATTTGTTCCAGGATGCCTCTTAGTTTGAAAATATCTCCCATATTTGTTGTGCTCTCGGTACCAATTTTGGCTCAGTCTCTCACCTAATTGCCACAATACCTGTGGACAGCCTAGCTAGGATCCTGGCAAGGTGCTAAGCCATTGGGCTTTTAATGATTGAAATATGGCTTCTTCCTGGCATCAACTCCAGTGTTAGGACATATTGTATGTATGTGCATATCAATATATTTAAAAAGGGTTTTGATCTTTATAAGTGTTGTGTTTACATTCTTTTACAAATGTTGAGGTTTTCTTTCCCCTTGAAGCTGTTTAAAATTTCAATTTAAATGGGTCTTTTCTTTTCACAGCAAAGATGGGGCAAAGCACTGTAAAACTTGTTTTAAATAGTAATCTTGTATCTCATGTGGGTTCGACTATGGGACCCTATAAATTATTTCCATCTCCTACATCTACAACTCGATGACACAAATTTGTTTTCTACATAAAGGAAATGTATTTTTTGAGATGGTATTCTTATTTAACATTTATGTAATCTTTACTGTGCGTCAGGATGTATTGGAAGAGTACGACCTCAACTTGAGCACCTTACAGAATACTTTGATTCTGAAACAATTCTTGTAGTTCCAAGAATTGCCTGACATCTTTGATTTATGTTTTTACTAAAAAATACTCTTTTTTGCAGATTGGCAGTAGTTCATAAAAAAAGGTAGTTAAACACTAAACCAGACCATAAACTCTAATAATGAACCAACCAAACACACTAATGAAATATCAGAAAGGAGTTTTTCTTGCTGGAGAGAGAGAGCAGAATGCTGCTACAAGATTAGCACAGCGAGCCTGTTAGCATCCATATAGCATCTGCAATGCAACGTAGAAGTCAGTGCAGTGAAAACGAAAACAAAGCCCATCCTGACAAATGGCTGGTGGCTAATAACACTTCCTCCCTAAGATTAACTTAGGACAATAAAAGAACAAATGCAAAGGTATACTCAAATGTATATCGACAATTTTTCCTGCAGTTGAATCATAGCAGGCCACTGGTCTAATGTTATAAAATTACCTAGATTATACAGCAATGTATGATACAATCAGTGATAGCCTTTTTGATGCTGTCATACTGGGCTCTGTAGCACTTGGAACCCAAAAGTGGTAATATATAGATATCAATCTCATCAATATCCTGTATTTTAAATAGACGCAAAACCCATTCATCTCCTAATTTCCTACAGGAAAGTTTGCACTCCCAGTAACCAATACCATAAGGAAACTGTCCCTTTCAACTGAGCCATAACATTCCCATGACCCATGTGGGAGGACAGACTCCTGACCAATATAATGGTGGGATGGGCAAGTCAGCCCCAAATCCCATTGATTTCACGAAAATGGTCTGCTTTGCACCTGACAAAAGACAGTAGTGTTGACCAGCTAACTTTGCCCAAAAGTACTATCATAAATCACAAAAATATCAATCTTATTATTGAAGGGATATAGCAATTTGAAAGTTTTTAAAGATATCTCAGTTCTGAGCAACTTGTCTATGAAAATTTCATTTTACTGCAATACTACAGAGAAGTTTATAATAAAAAATGCTACTTAAAAAAAATCAAAGAACTGTCTTAATCCCACTGCACCCAGCCTTCATCCTGTATTTCAAAATCTTGGCAAACATTAGTCCTCTTGAAATCAACAAACAAAATGCTTCATCCTGAATATCTCAGAAACAGTTACATACATACTGTGTTAACAATAATATTTTGGGGTTTTCTGCTTTTAAGACATGGTAATGTATTGGTAAAAACTGCCTGTGCCTACAGTTGCTCATTACAGCTGGACTGGGTGGAGCTACATTGTCTGGAGCTGAAAGGTTGAAGATTTCTCTTAAAAAAAAATGTGGTAGAGACAGCCATATATTAAAGTTTCACTCCACGTAAATGGAATGTCACTCTTTTATAACTACAGTCCACTATGATAATCCTCTTGGAATGCATTAATTATCATCCACCAGATAAGTGTCAAAAGCTACATTCCTAAAGGATTATCAATTCCCACCCAATTTCTACTGCAGCTGAATAAGGAAGAAAAGTTAGTGGAAAAAGAAGCAGCATCAAGAAGCTCTTAGTCTTCCCACAGTTATTCTCTACTCAGATGAAAATACTGCCTTTTGGAACAGCTCAGCCATTCATATAGCTTTCATCACAACTGCACAAGTAGAAGACAGCCAGTGACACGGTCTCTGTGTTAAAACAGGAAAGATTTTGTCCTGTAGTTTCTTTCATTATTTAGCAACATTCTCATTACAAGTACTGGGGAAAAGAAAGAAAACCCTTCACTGCTAGAAGGTTTCAATAAAGACCCCAAACCCGCAAAATAAGAGTCTTCAAGTTAAGGCATTTTTAACCATTACCTCAAACAATTTTCTACTGTTCCTTTTTTCTTTCTATGCTTTCACTTTTCTACTTTTGAAGAAACCAGAATGCAAACAAAACCCTCAAAAAGACTTCAGTGAACAACTTGACTGACTACATAGGCAGGAAAAGCATAGAAAAAGCGAAATGTTCCAAATATACGGAACAAGACCAAAACCAAGCTGTAAACAAAATTTGACTTTTGTGAAAGAAGTTGCACAACCACACCCCCCAAAATGCACAATTTCTAAGATACTGTGTTGCTTTTTTTACAGGCTTCTGGATGTAGTTTACTCCTTTTAATTTAGGTGCCTGTGTGCAACCCAGCATTTTGTGAAAAATCAGTCCATCCAACCTCACAACAAGAGAAGAGTATGTAATCAATTCAGAAATACACACACATCCAAACACATGGATGGGTAATGCCACCTAAATCAGCACCACAAATTGCTCTGCAGGTCTAACATTACAACCTCAGTACACTTGGAGACTGGTGGAGATAAGATAAAAGAATTCTTTGTTTAAAGTAGACTCTACTGGACAGAAAAGTCAGTGGTGAGCCTCTTCATGCTGCTTTTGGTTCTGAGTTATCAATGAAGTGATAGCCCTGGATGGAATTAAGCAGTATTAGTAGTGTTTTATAGACAATTTATATGCTGCCATTGTTCTTAGAGAAATTTATATGTTGTAATTATTCTTGCACCAGGCCGTGTACAAACACAGGAGCTGAGGGAAACAATCCACTGAAAGGCCTCACAGTCTAAAAAAAACAGAGAATAAACTAATAATAGTGAAAGCATAATGCTGAACAGCTTACACAGGGCCACACTACTGTGAAAAAAAAGCCTTTTATTCACCTAATGTCCTAACAAGGACATTTCAAGCCATTAAGAATATTGACCTTTTACTGCATTTGTTGCTATGACTATGGGGCACCATGCAGGTGGAAATGCTGTGCAGTGAGGCACTTGTGGTAGATTCCTGTAGCACATTTTCTATAAGTAAGAATGTCCTGGGAAAATTCCAGTATTTTTAAGTACCTAGTACTTACCTGTGTTTCCCCTGCAGTTTAAACTGAAATACAGTCATATAATTAGTCATATAATGTTGCTCTGTGTTGAAATTCTGCAACAGATTTCAACATCCTTTGAGACAGAAGATTTTATAGAAATATTAAATTATTACAGTAAATTCTAGAATTGGTGCAGCAACTGAAATGCTGAATTGCAAGACACATTCCCTGTTTCTTCCTGTACAAAAGTAGCAAGTATTTACCAGCACGCACCACAGATCTAACACCAATCAGACTTCCACCCCATCTTCAACAGTAATAGCAGATCCTCCCACTGTCACTGAAATAGGATGAGATTCTGGGTTTTGTTTGTTTAACAGGGCTTTTTAAATGAAAACTTTGGGACATCTGTGGGTGCCTTGTATTATATTAACACATGCACCTCGCTGTCTCCTGTCTTAACAGTGTGTTGTCACATTTGCAGTTTGGGCAAGACAGAATTGCTCATCTTCCCCTCACAGCCCATCTGGTTTCTCCCAAGCTGCTCAGGCGACAACACTCTAAAGAAAAAGCGATGTTATCAGGGGCACGTACCAATATATATCACATATTGCAGCATGTTTTGTCATTTACAATGCATCATAAAAAGTTACATTGCATCTGACCTACAACATGATGTAATGTAAAATGACATGCTTACATTGAACAATATTACATTACTCAAAAATCTGTATTTAAAGAAATAACCATGGGGAGGGGTGTCTATTTATTTATTTGGAATGCTATAAATTTTGACAGACACTAAGTCAGCCAAGAGAAAGGGGGAGGTGGAGCAACTAAATATTTAACTGCATGGCTGCTTAGTCACTTGCTAATGCCATTTTTTTACAAACAAAAAGAGTTAAATAATACACAATGAGATCTGTTGTACATCTTTAATATTAAACACAACAGATGATATAATCACAGAAATAATACCAGTAACTTTCAAGGTGTAAAACTGTAGTCAATTTTCTTCATGTTTTATTACTAAAAAAGTGTAACGATCAAGCTGTAAAAATGCATTTTAAGGTTTTCTGCTGGATTTTTAAGAGCGAGAGCGGAAAGCAAAGTGCTCTGTACATTCCACAGATCTGCTTTTTAAGAATCAACATGGTACACACCATGTGAACTGTCACATTAATAACCCTATGCTGATATTCAAATTTTCTGTCTTAAGCTAAAGAAAGATTGAATACCCTGCTGTTGTGTGGCTAAGATTGAAGAGGTGTCTCACTGACATTGTTCAAAGTTTATGAAAATATATGAATGCTCAAATGTCATTGGCTTTGCGCCTCCAACAGACTGTGGTTTTATGAGAAATCAGTCTTTTAATCAAAATGACTGAATACCTTAAGGTCGAATCCAAAGATATCAGTTAATATCTAGAAACGTGCTATTTCTGCGTATTTTGCCAAATTTGTGGAGCATTTTAAAGTGTTAATTTGTGCATCCCATATTGAAAATTGATCTTATGTTTTAGCTTTTTGTCAAGCAAAAACATATGGTTACAAGCTCTATGCATTTTATGTGACGGCTGTTGAAGCTGTCACATGTGCAAACTTGATAACCGATGTGACACATACGCAAATAATTTGCTTGTTTAGTAACAATTCAAAGATTCATTATTCATGCAAAAACACGTTGTTTTTTAAAAATGATCAGATGGATGTAGTCTTCATTTTGCACAATCTAGTCTCATTGGTGTGCAAACACTGATAAAATAAAGCTGGGAACTAAGTGGTATTAAAACAAATCCAAGAATATGGGTATTCTCAGATAATTATTGAACCAGATGGTGTTTTTTGTTAATTCTGCCATCAGTCTGAGAACTTGATGTCTTACATCTGCACTTGGTAAAATAAATTTTGCACTGACATTATTTCAGTTTTCTTAAAATATTTCAATCAATTTTACACCAAGATTTGCAAACATCTGCCATTCTACATGACTGTGAGATGAAATTATTTGAAAAAAAAATCTAAAGAAAACACTTATCCTAAATTTAACTTAGGCTTAGCATTTCTGCTGCTAAGCTGTCTGAAATACTACTTTATAAATATTATAAATAAAATGCTAATCATGTGCCAAAATACTGCTACCTTCAGTTTTGGAAGCAAGAATCTATATTAACCATTGAAGAGCTGCAGGTTCATTTGGGGCTGCCATCTTGGGATTTTACAGTCCCTTTACTTCGTTCTTAAGGTTAGAGTTTAGAACTTCAGTGGCACAGAACTAATTAAAACTTCTTCCCTGGCCTCTGTAAGAGTAAATAAACAAACAAACAAATCTGGAATATGTGACAAACTTATTTAGATCTACTTTAAATCACCAGATATAAAACCAATCCAAACAGGCATTCAACCAGCAGCTAGGTTATTCACCCTAAAAGAACTCCTCATAAACATTATCACTCAAGTATTGTACCCCATTAACAGATGTGCTCAATCACTTATGCACGGCTGACACCATATACAGCACTTAGATACTTCCTTTCTGTGATCTAAATCACAGCATTTCTTGAAAATTCAGCTGTAACAGGCAATAAAATTGTAGAGCTGGCTTAACTACTACACTGCTCTACTACAGCAAATCCCAAATAAGATCCCTTTGACATATGATAGAATAGATAATCTCCCCTTTTGCCAGTAAATGCATGCTCTGTGATACAAGCTGCACCCTAGCAATCATCAGACCATCAGAGGCACCATGTGTGATAGCATTTCATTTATACCAAATATCATAATTGTGTGAACTTATTTATGAATTCTGGAACAGCTGTGGGAAAATCCCTACTGCTTTCTCTAGTTTGTGAGGTTTTATTATGGTGCTTTGCTGTTCTAGCACTTTTGTGTGGGTAACACAGCAGAGCATGCCTGACCTGGCACACCAGTGCCAATCTTCTGCGGTGTGCACTCAAGCCATGTGCTTTTGATTCCCAGTCCTACCCTCCTGCTCTCTAGTCTGGGAGGAGGAGGCAGGAACACCTCTGAGTAAGATGGTACTTAAGAGAGAAATTACTCTTTGCAGAAGGACTAGGAATCCCACATGAAAATGTGCCGACTTTCTCTGGTAGGGATCCTTCATAAAAGCCTCCTTCAATGCCTTTTACTTGGGAGGGATTGCCAAGGGTTGTCTGCAAAAGGGAAAGTTTGGGGAGAACTGGTATGCCTGTCTGCATAACCATAATGTTAGGATAAAGGCTATTTCTCTAGAGACAGATCCAAATCTCCTGTGCTGCAAATGTCCTGTGGTGCACTGATTTATCTTGCCATAAAATGGAAAGTACAGCATAGCACTCCACTAAGATTTGTTTACTGCATTTAACCTGACTGATTGGAGGGTACCATGACACAAACCCTCACACCAGCATTTCGTTCCTCAGTGCTCTGACCTGGGACCCACTCTGGGGAGAATCCAGAACTCCCCATCAGTTTACAAGCAAAGGTTGTCCTTGAACAAGAAATCAGAGTACTCTAGAAAGCAAATGAAAAGAGGCACATGGGAGGACATTCGTGACCAGATATTCCCTGACATGAGGCTGGGACACATTGATGATATGCAGATTTGGGTTTAAGAAGTGTCCCAGCATCCCCAGTTACATGTGGCACTTCCTATTTCCCAAGCTGAGAACAACCAAGTTGGGGGTGAATTATGAAAACTAAAGATACGCTCCTCAAAAAAAGCAGTAAACAATTAATCTTCCCCAAAAGTAGAAAACACTACCCGTTAGGATAGTTTTAATCAGTTTTAAAATCATTCACATGGCCTTTTTTTAGAGTACAGAAGCCTATGACTGTTGACTGTTTTTTATGTTAGCCTTTTTTTTAATCTTTTGGTTCCCTCTCATAGCTTGAGGCACACAAGCTGGACAGAAGCGATATGAATAAATGTATTAAAAATATACTCAATACATTTTGAGGTAAACAACATTTTATTATCACTAGGCAGCTAGTTTAAAAAATACAGACATAAAAGTTAATTTGTTGATATTAATTGAATACTATTTTAACATTATTCTCATCCAGGATCAGACAGTTGATTTAAAAAAAGTAAAAAAGACTGATATGGAATGTCTTTTTTTCCCCTTTTATAGACTTGGCAAAGACCATCAGTTTATGGCCTGTTTCGTTTCTTGCCAGTAGACAGCACTGAAAGTTATAAAACTAAAACAATTGCTTTCATTTATATCTTTTCCTGATTACTCTGATAGCTGAAATGTCTGAAGAAGTTCAGAATCTGTAAAGCCTGTCACATTACAGAAACATGTCTCTTTAAACTAAATGTGAAATTCCAGTAATTGAAGTGATAAATCTACTGTTTTTGCTGGGGTACTTTTGATGAGAACTATAGTAGTAAATTAGAAATTATTCTCTGCTGTTATATCATGGTAAAAGCCTTTCCATTATCTGTTGTCAGTCACTAGGTATGGGCAAATAACTCACTTGTCAATCTAACTGTGAAACCTTAAGTTCTGGGAATAATCAATAAGGAAAAAAACCAAAAACTCTCTATTATCTTCATGTAATTCTTTAGACAACTTGAAGTTGTTTTTTCCCTTTTTATTTCTGCACATCTCATTTATTCACAGATATATTGGATATCTTAGAATATTTCATTTTTTATAGCAAGTTCCATGTCAGCTCATTTTCAAGTGGTATATGAGAGTTACATTTCAATACAGGTAAGCAGCTCTACCTATGTGTCTATATGCAATTCTACACATGATACAGACTTAATTAAATTAGCAGTAAAAGCTACCTACATTTTATTATTGATTTTTCAGCTATACTATTTATTGCCTAATATTTCTATTTTAAAAGTCCACGATGTTTTGCTCTTTCACAGATTCATGTAAACACCATTTGTAAGACCACAATGAATCTGAATATGAATACAAAAAACAACAATTATATGCCACACACTTACATTGCAATCTGGATTGAGTGGGGGGAAAAAAAAAAAAGGTAAAAAATGCACAAGCAATCACTTCCATCAGTTATGATGTCAAACCTTTGAAGCCTTGCTTGGTGCAAGACCCAAAAAGAAAGCAGCTCAAGTAGATCTTAGTTCTGACACTTACTCACACCATGGTCACTGCTTATGTCATGCAACCTCTCCTTTCCTCATTCCATCAATAGGTAAAATAGAAGAACAAAATCCCAAAACAAATCCAAACTCAACTCATGATTACCAGCTGGACTGAAATGAATTTTGGGAAAGATGTGTGGCAGGAACTACCAGCTAACCATTTTTACCATTTTTAAAACTTATTACTTATTTAAAAGATGGCTGGAATAAATGGCTGGAAGAGTACTGAAGCAATGTTTTCCTGTTCATGTTTGCATGTAAATTGTTCAAAACCTTTTGATCTAGGATTAGTTACAGACACAGAATAGGGACTGAAATATGCAATCAGAGAATATTTAGGTAAAGTATTTTTTCCTTCCTGATTTTACTATCTAATGGAAATAGGTGTCATTTGTGAAATTTGGACATAGGTAAGAAATCCAAGTCCTGGAAATTTAAGAGGTTCAGATTCAGGGCTCTGAATCAGTCTCAAATTTATTTTATGTATTTTAGAGGGAATTATTTGCAAGTAAGAGGTGAAAATTACTGTTTCAGCCATGAGTTTGACCTCCTAGTATTAGAATAGGTGAACAAATAACCATTAAAGTATTTGAAACTTAAACTAAATAAATCAAGGAGAACCAAAGAAAACAAATACAAAACTATGCCTAGTAATTTTCTCAGTAACTACTGAGAATATTAACAAAACTTAATACATTTATAGACTTCAATTTTTGCACTTGGAAAAAAATGCTGCAAAAGAAAAAATAAAACCCCGCTTGTAAAGAAAGAAATTCTTGGGTTGTTCCACTTTAAAACCAGATTCTACCAATTTAATATTGTACAGAACAACTTGCTTTGGTACCCAAATAATAAAGTCACAGGCTAAGGCATAAAATATGAACTACTAGTCCAACTTCCTCTTTGGACTTGCTTTAAAAGAGACAAGAAAGGAAAAGGGGAGAAAATGAGAAAAAAAGAGATGAAGTAAAAATTTGAATAGGAAAACCAGTATGTTTCTTGAAGGAAAGCGGTATAAGGGACTCCAAGAAATGTAATATGAGAAAGAACGCTGAGGCTGAATTTAAAATTCTTTTTGTAAATACTCAAAGAATTGGTCTCTTGCTATGTTCTTCTGTTTATCAGAAAGTTCTATATCTCAATTCACCTAGTTACAGGGAACTGTACCTATGTGCACTAGAGTTAATCCCAGAACACAGGTGCACTTCACTTGCTTTAAATTAGGTTTACACTAATTTAATTACACACTGTACATTATATGATCATGAAGAGTAAGGAGAAAAAACAGAGAGGGTGGAGAAAGGAGAGATTAAATAAACACAAGCAATCAAATTCCCCATACAGTGAGGAGATAATTGTGATCCTTCAGTAGAAAGTGAAGTAAAGGAAAAGAGAAACATGCCAGTTCTAGTCTGAGATGAATTGTAGAGGAGTTTCAAAAAAGGAATGAAACAAACCAAAAATGGGATGCATGAAGTCCAGGGTATCTGAAGGACTCTCTGAAGTTCTTTCCATCTTTCCTCTTTTGTGATTACCTTCTATTTAGCTAGCAGTGATATCTGTAAATCCATGCTTTCTAGGACACTCTGTCTAAGAGCATCACAGATGATTAAAAGACCTTTGTGCAGCCCCAACCTTTTTTTTTTTTTAATTGCTTTAAAAAATTAGTCACTTTGCAGGTCAGATAAAGCTCACACAAAGCTTAAGAGAAGACTGAAATCTGACTATCTAAACTGCATTCTACATGATAATTTAATTCTGTAATTGGCTTGGGAAGGTATGTCCCATCACATAGCATAAAAAGGTTTCCTTGCCATCTGGTTCCTGAATAAACTGCTATACTATAACCTAGTGTCTATTTGTCGAGAAGTTTGATAGTCTGGTTTCAGTTATATCCTGTTTTCATTTTCTAATTTTTCTTCATGCTGTCTGTGATTTTCCATGACTGGTGCCTGCCTGCTGATGCTCTTTGGAAAGTCTGATAAAATCCATGCCAGCTATTTTTTTGCCATGTGAGATCAAGAGTAGAAAATCATCATTATTTAAAAAAACAAGCTAAAATAAAAATGCAATTCAGATGCAGCAGGATGTTGGAAATTTGCATGTATATACTATGTACGGTTAAAAAATACACACACATTTGAGACTGTAAAGAAAGATTAGAAAACAGAGCTAAATTACTGAAATTCACCTCTTTGCAGATTCCACAGTCAAACTAATGAAGTTCTAAAGTCTTTTATGAAGCAAAATTTATTGTATAAAATCTTGTTCTGTTGAAATATCATTAATAACAATCATGACACTTACAAAAACAACACCCTTCCTGTAACACAATACCTATAATCATGTTCATACATTATAATGTAGGACTGAAAGGAAATTTGGACTATTACAGATTAGAAAATGCACAAAATGAAGACCAATGCATGGGAAATATATCAAAAAAGATGGACAAAGGAAATTTTTCCACAGATAGAAAACATTAAGATTATAAAATTACTTGTATCCCTATAGTTTCAGTAAACATGGAAACTTTCAAAGCAAAAACATTATCACCTATTTTAAACATTGGAATTTTAAAAAACTACACTAGAAAAAAGCAATTAACTAGTTAATCCTTTTACAATACATAGTCTCTCAACTAAATAAACAACACATGCTTTCTGAAAAGCATAAAAAAGAAGAAATCATGGCACAAAAAGGAAAAAAAAAGTTCAAAACTATAATGTCTCTCCATAGGTGTGAACAGAGAAAAAAAAAAAAAACTACAATAAAATATTGTGCAATGATGACTTCGCATTTCAGTCATCAATGAACAAATTTCATAACGGGAAATTATGATATTCACAGCCAGTGGTATTCAGACTTAGATTCAGTCCTTTTCAAGTCAAGAGAGAAACTTGGGATGACTAAGACTCCATTCAGTGTTAGAATGCAGTTCATGGTTAGGCCTGCTCAAAACCACCCTAAAGAAACATGGTTTTGAAGAAAGTATCTTACAGTCAGTATTAACAGTTGTTGAAATTCATTTACTCTCTTCAGTTCTATTTGCCTCAGGACTTGATTTCTGATCCACTTCAGATCTCCTACATGCTGATTTCACTTAAGAGATGGACTTGATTATCCTTGTGGATCTCTTTCAGCTCAGGATATTCTACAATTATTGTCTGTAACTTCTGATTATTTTTTTCTTTATCTTCATACTGGAAAAAATCCTTAAGGATGTGAAGTTTGTATGCCAAAATTTACATGTATATGTCTAAACCATAGTCCCATTCAACAGAACAAAGCTTATGTTGTAAAATGAATGACTTCAACTTTTGCAATTACTGTTTTTCAAAGTTTAACAACGGTAACATGCATTATATTTGAATAAACTCAGCTTCAGGGCAAAGAATGACTTTATGGGTTTTTTTCTTCTCTTTTGTCTGATGTCTAGAGAAGGTACATGAAGTTTCTTGAGTCAGCTTCTTTCTTTTTTGTGGTGATTTTCTAGATTTTTACCTCAGACATGATGTTAAGAAAGTCAAGTTTGGTCTTGTTGAGCTTGGCTGAAGGACAATGGAAAAATACAGAAGGCAACAAAACCCCTTGGAATCCAAATTCAAGTCTGTATCTCTTCAGGCAAAGTTGGGCTAAAGAGTCAATGTTCTGATTTTGGGATGGTTAGGGGCAAGCCTCACACAACAATAAAACTGAAATCTTTTGAACTGTCACTCAGGCTTTAGGTTCTGGTTTATAACAAAATCACAGCTTTACAAAATTACTTTTTTCCCCTCTTAGTCATGAACAACTGAATATTTTTCACGACTTTTTTTACCTCTAAACTGCAGCTGGCAGAGCCAAATTTGATCTTGAATAAAAAGGGACTTCTAAACATCTATATCTCCATATGAATACCTAACAAATGCCCACCAGATCCGAAAACAGGTTTTAAATCCTTCTTTAGTGAAGACAGCCTAAGTAGTACCTAATTTAGGTTCTAGTTCTTCCAGTTAGACACTTCACTGTATAGAATCACTCACAAGCCACCACCACTGGTAAATCTGTTCAGTTGATACTGGCAAAGCCTACTCAAAATAAACCTTTAAGGCATAACTTTTGACCTGAAGTGAAAATTCCAGTACACCATATTTTACACTACTTAGAAGCAGATTTCCTAGGTACACCTGAAAAAAATTGCTCTAAGTTTTTACCTACTGAAGATATTAGCACTTTCAGCTCCACCCACAACTTGAAAATATTCATTAACAAAGCAGTCCATATTCTCTCTACCTCTTTTACTGTATTTAATACAGAAATAAATAAAGCATCAGTGATCTACTTCTTTAATTTAAAATGAGGTATTTAGGGTGGCACCCTGATGAATGGGGAGGAAAGTGTCCTTTGCCTTGCTCCTAGACTGACTGAAAGACAGTGCAACCTACAGTATGTGGGTACTCTCCAAAGTGACGGCCCCTCTTACACACCAGCATTATTCAAGGGCTGTTTAACCATGTGCCACTGGAATAAACAAACAGTCTAAAGGGGCTTTCCATTAAGAAATCTGGCAAACATACAGAAAAAGTAATATAATATTAACATGTTTTTAAATCAAATTCTTTTAAATGTGATTGGACTTTATTCTATTAATAAATAGCCTGCTCTCCTGCCTCTTTTAAACAGACCTACTCTCTAAAATGAAATAGATATCTCTTGAGTACATATTAGTAAATAGTACATTCCCCTTTTTCATGCACTTTGGTCACAAGTGAGATAGCTACTATGATCACATTATATCCTTAGATTACAGAAACTGTTATACTAATTGTTATATATGATAAATAACTAAAATCATTGGGTATTGGTGGCTCCCTGTGGTGATTGCATTATCAGTTCCCTCAAGTTGTCTTTCAAAGTCTCTTGAAATTGAGCCAGATATCATGTTATCAATTACACTAATAGTTTATTTTCAGAACTTTTTCTCTGAAATACACAAACTAACTAGAAATCTCCTTAGGTTTAGAGAAATAATGCAGTCCCCATGCCTACAGAATGATCCCAGGCTTGAACCCTGATCATCTTTTATCTACAAAACTGTCACCTACGAGGACACCTACTGCCACCCAGCAAAGCAGTAGTACATTCATGCACAGAATTTTGGCCTTAAATGCCAAATTAAATGCCATGCACATACTTTCAAAGCTATTACTTTTAATTTGCGTCTAATAACACAAACAGGCTCCACAGCATTTTGTCAGTTTTTGAGAAGAATATTCATCCATTGTCCTATAAAAACTTTTATTTT
Source organism: Chamaea fasciata (assembly GCF_029207755.1). Lineage (NCBI taxonomy): Eukaryota > Metazoa > Chordata > Aves > Passeriformes > Sylviidae > Chamaea > Chamaea fasciata. Next base: position 58,955,268 of record NW_027094086.1, on the reverse strand, counting down.
TTAACAGAAAATCACTTAAAATGATTCTTTGGAAGCAACCATCACTGCTACTCATCTTACATTTTGCAGTAAAAAAAAGAGAAGGAAAGCAGCTTTTTATTCTTTTGTATATCCTTGTAAGAGAAGGAGTACATGAAAACTGAAAGCTAGTCTGTAACAGGTACACTGCTGAGAAACTCCTATCCCACATCTCCACTCAATACACTTACAAACACTAATTTTGCTGAATAAATAAAATGGGGTTTGTATATGCAGATAGAGGGCTTAAAAATCAGCAAGAACACTTCCAGTTTCACCCTTTGAAATCAGAGTACCAGAGGAGGACCGCCACATAGGTTCAGAAACAACCATCAGTTTATCCTTCAGACTTGTGAATGCTATTTCTTCCAGGGAGATTGCCACACTGCTACAGCAGGCCACCATATTTAATTGTTGTTCAACTTCCTGTGTTTAACGGTGGCATAAAAAAGAAAGCAAGACAAGAGAAAAATAAGACTTTTACTAAGCTGTTATTGTCCCCTCTGGTTTGCTTCCAGGCCCCTCAAATTCAATCCATGTTGTTCTATTTTGAGGATGTTTTCAGATGCATTGAAGTGCACTTCGACAGATCCTTGAAGCACAACATGGATTGAAATGAAGTTGCCTGAAGATATTAGTAATAGAAATCTCTGACACAGAACTGCACATTGAGAAATTGCTTGATACTTATTAGAAAGCATCATGTTAATACAACACTGATAATACAGAGCTCTATGAGAAAGATTAACAGAGTTTTGTTCAAAGAATTTGCGAATGAGGCAGCAGGTTTGGAGAAGAAGGAAGGGACGTTCAAAAGAGACATTCATAAATACTTAACAGGCAGCAGCCTGTCCCTCAAACTCCCCAAAATAAAGCAAAAAACAATCCATAAATGCACATTTACATAATCATTTACAGATTTACAGTTACCTGTCCCCCCATCCTTCACCTCTTTCCATGACATTCAGAGAAATAAAAGTACATACAACTATAAAAATATTACATTTTTTATTTTAGCATCCAAATTCCAGAGAAATTGGTTGCAGAAAAAAAATTGAAAAGCATTCTATAAATATTTCTGCTTTTAGAGGAGGATTTCATAAATAAGATTTAGGCCAAAAATACTTGTAACAGGTAGGTGATTAATTCTTCCCTATTAAGGAAGTTTACAATGGAAGTACAGACAGACCTTCAGCTATCATGGACCAAACAGTGATATCTCAGTAAGCCTAGCAACTATTTAAAATACCCTTATGGGATGACAAAGAAAAAGGAGATTCTATCACTTATGGTCCCCAATCTAACTGAAAGCAAATTTCCCTTCTCCTCAGTAGATGTTCTTCCCAGTAGAGATGGCAGGAAAATGAGGAACAGTTACTGCTCTAGCTCTCAGCTCTTGAGCATGAAATGCTCTGACCTGCGTGAGACCACACAGCATAAACATGAATCCATGAGTGCTAATTAATTCACAACTGCCTGGCTTCCACCACAGGCAGATTTTTGCAGTGGCATAATTAGCTGTAGCAGACCAAGTCCTTCCTTCTGTTTACATGTGTTATCTAGAACAGCAATAGTAACAATTCAGTTTTGCTGGGGAGATGCTGTCCATTAGCAAACAGGATTTAGAAATAAATACTAAAAATAGGCTTTTTGTGGACAATTTGCAGTAGAAGGTAAAGAGTCAAAATTACAGGATGCCCCATATGGTATTGCCTGTATGGGAGAATGGCAGACAGTCAGAGGATGCAACTGCTTGCAGGCACCTGCTATTTAGTTGTTCGACAAAGTTTTATTAACACATCCCAAGTGACATTGCTGCTGACTCCCTGCTCCTAACTTGAGCTAAATCCTAATATATTAGAAGAAATTTGTAACATTATTTTGCATGCAGACAAACAGAAATGAATCAGCTCAGCTGCCCACTGGTGGTATCTGAGGATGTTGAAGGCTATTTGAAAGGTCCACCTGGGTCAGACAAGCCAGAGGAGGCACTGGAGAGTCAGTGGCAGCTTGGAGGGCAGCTCAAATCCAAGCACGTGAGCTGTGTGAGCAGCCCAGCCAGGTGCCCATATGTATGAGGCTAGCACAACTCTAATTGTGACCAATTTTTAGAATCCAGGTGCTAGTTGCAAGGATTAACACACTGTCTTATTTCCACAGACTGTTTGAGCAGGCACATTTTTTACATTCAAATTGCTCTACACAAATCTCAGAATGTGTTTAAATGAAGAACAGGAATTCTAATTTGCCATATCTAAAAGCTATAGTAAATGGCATGAAGTCTTAAAATAAACATTCCACATTTAAAAACAGTTTGCTATTTCTTTAGAAATCCTCTGTTCACAGTAATTACTGCCTGTGACGAGTGGGATCTCTTAACCTGATCCATTATATGCTATACTATATGCTGAAAGTTGTTTTAAAAATTAGCACTCTTTGGAGCCTTTTACAATAGTAAGCTTTGTTAACACATTCAGGACTACACTTTTTTTCCTGGCAAGTTAGGACAGTGTGATTCCTCAACTATGGATATGGGAACTATACAAAACTGGATAGTCCTGTAAAGACTAAAAAAGTTTCAGTTTCACAACTTTGTGAAATTTCAAACAGGGAAGACATTTTGGGAACACAGAACAACTGGTATCTGTCAGAAGGTCATGGTCAGAAGTTGCAAACCGGGAAGAAAATATGACTGTTAGGAGTGATAAGTAATAGAGAGGGAAGGGACTGAAAAAGTAAAGAAAGTCATAAAGTAACTGTGTAAAAATGGGCTAGAATGTGAAATAACGGTGAGAACAAAGAGGAAAAAAGGTAAGAAGAAATGGACTGAGGAGTAGGAAGAAAGTAAAGGAGAAAGGCTGGAGAAACTATTAACAGCAGGAAGAACATTCAATCAGGAGGAGAGGAATAGAAAAAAAAAGAGAGAAAGTCTAAAGAAAAAGTGAAATGAGTAAAAACAGAACAGGTGAAAGGAGTGAGTAATGAACTGGCAGAAATGACAGAGGTAAGAGGAGAAATGAAGGCAGCCCTGACAGAAAAGCAAGACTACTGTGGGGAAAAAAAAAAAAAAAGAAAAAAGGGGGAGAAAGAGTTCAGGGAGGAGACTTAAGGAAGAATGGAACAAATGTGCCAGGTGCTCTGGGTTCAATGTCAGAAAAGTGTGACCTCTTCATGTGAGCATACTACTTGGTTAAAAAAACAAAAATTAAAAAAAAGGAAAAAAAAAGAAAGAAAAAAGGACAATAAGAGCAATAATATGAGCAATAGCTATCATAAGAATTTAAATTTTATATGTTTTGTTAATTTTTTCCCCACTAGAAGCTTAAGAAATCCTTTCAAGAGAGTTTTCAGTGGTAAAAATAAAAATTGTCAGATGCAAACTTGTCTGGTTTTGCCTAATTTGCTAAAAGCTTACATTCAATTAACTAAATACAAGCCAAATTTGGGAAAGGAACGAGTTTCTCCAAACAAAAAACTACATGCATTCAACAGCTCCAAGTAAAATGGTAAGGCCTTTTGTCTTAAAGACCAGAAATGCAACAGAAACAAAATATAATAAAAAATGAAAATCCAGGTACAGGAATTATGTATTTCATACTGAATAATTATTTCTGTACTGCCCGTAAATCCTCTCTGGTAAGCTGTGCATCTAAAACTCATCGAACTGCCAAGGGGTAAACGCAGCTCCATCCATCACACAGCCACTTGACAAATACATTCCATAATAGAAGTTTATTTTTATGGGAGGCTGAATCAAGGACTTTCCCATGCATACAAAAACTTGTCAAAATTATTTATGAGTCTTGCTGAGACACACAATATGTCATATCAAACTCCTATTTTCCTTCCAAGCACAGACTGTCAATATCTCTGCTACTATCAATAATGTGGAACACCGCTGCTATAGGCCCTCAGGATTTTGAGGTCATTTGCCCATCCTAGGCTGCTGCCAGACGCTGTCTCTAGCTGCAATGCAGCTGAGGAGAGGTGCATTTACAGCTTCTATGAGGTGTAGTTAAGGTAAGCACTGGGGACTGCAATCAAAGGCTTTGCCAACATAAAATAAAATGGAAACACATGTTTGAAATATTACCGTTGATTATATCTAGAGTTATGAAAATAACGAAAAAAAAATTGCACTGGACTAAATTAGAAAATCCAAAAGCTTACCAACATTTTCTGGCATAATTAAACAAATAATCACTTCTGATTAATATGTTTGCACCTTTCTGAAACTATGCTAAGGAAAATCCTCACACAACAAGGCTATTAATATCTTTTCTGACCAGAAAGTTAGTTGAAAATCTCATGAACTTTGATAATAAGGAAGTAAAACTCCTGAAACAGAGTTTATTTACTACAACCTGTTTTGTTTGCAAAGGATCATAGCAAGTCTTAAAGAAAAGACCATCATTTTTGCTAATAGGCCCAAGCACTCTGTGCAAAAAGCATTTAGCTTTCTGAAGGTGACAGCCCTACACCTTGTTTAGCCATAATAATTAATTTCAGCAGTGTTAGTTTTTCTGCTGGTTGTTTCACAAACACTACACAATCACAGTGCATCCTGCCTGAGATGTGGCTGAACTTGACATTAATATTTTGAACCTTTTTGGTACCAGCCCTTTCCTCACCATGCTATACTACCCCTTTTGCCTCTCCTGCTGTCCCCAGCTCTGCAGGAATATCTCTGCTAATCCATCTCTCCCTGCAGCTGCTCATGTACCTCGGTGCAGCACTTCTCTTCCCAGGATCATGATGCAGAAACACCCACAGTGACCCCCAGAGCCAGGGTGTGTCTCACAGGGCTTTTGTACTTGGGACACAAGCTGTTCACCTGTAACACACTCCTGCCTTGTCGCCAAGGCACGTCCCACCATGGGAACCACATGCACACCACTGAGAGAAACACTAACAGGGCCTTCCTTGCAACAGTTTAAAGAGACTTAAATTTTTCCCTAGTTAAAACTCTCCACAGTGCAATAAGTGGTGACATTATTGCGACATATCTAAAAACTTAGCTCAACAAAAACAAACTGTGCTTGAAACGATAGCTACAACTACTTGACCAAACACACAGACAAAAAAAGGCCCTGTTTCTAGGCTGTGCAATAGATCCCACCTCGTGATGGATTTGCTCTGCAGTTCATCTACTAAATGATTATGGGCTTAAAGAAGTAAGGGAGACTCACAAGGCACCTGGCAAGAGGTTCTCCCCTCAAAGGAAAAGTTGCAGGTTCATCTCAGCCCAATAGCTCCTGGATGTGAAAGACTGACATTTGGGAAGTCACTGAGCCTCTGAATCCTGTTAATTTTCAGCTGCCCATCCATGAATGATAGCGCGCTCCAGGGACAAACTATCCAAATCTGAGAGAAAGAATTTCTTCAATGAAAGCTCACAGTGAGAGATTTATTTAGCTGTCCCTTCAGACTCAACCATCATAGTAGAGGAGATCACACCGACACTGGAATTAGCTTTGAAGGAACTGTCTTGGGTACTGGAAAGAGTGTGGTGGCAGAAGCATAGATATCTGTGGAAAAATCACACTGTAAAGGCAGAGGTACAGTGCTGCCAGGATTACATTGTTTCCAGTATTGCATGCAGGACAGCAAAACATGCTGACACGAAGAGTTACTTTTGTAAAGCCCAGTGTCTTCAGCAATAAATATCCCAAATGTCCATCCAATGCAGCATTGTCTCATCCACTGAATTTGGTTTTAGAGCTGCTGGTCAGGAAAGTGTGTAAGGCACTAGGCATACATGTAAAAACTTACAGGTTCACTCTCATCAGTGACTTGTCTACTTAAAATCTTATTTTCTAAAAGGTATGGTACCTGCTGTGATTGTTACAGATGGAAAAAAAGATCATCCCAGATGAGTTCCGTTACTGTTTGATGGGCTGACAATTCCCATGCACTCAGTTAACCTATGGCAGGGTCAGTTTATGGATCTTGAAAACCTATGTGTAGCCTGGACAAATTCTCTGGCTGAGCTCCACAGGGTGGACTAATGCTTCTTACAGGACTGTACAATGCCTGTCCCAGGAAATCAGAGACTATTAAATTCTACCATCTCACAGTCACCAACTTCTCTAAGTGCTAGCATAAAACTTTGCTAAAATAATAATAAATAATGAGGAACAAGGCAATAATTTGATTGCCAAATTAGAGCTAACCTTACAGAAATATCTACAAAAAAAGGATTTCTCATAATTTTTAAGTGTTCCACTAGAATAGGTTTGCATTGTTGTCTTCAATTTTTGTGTGCCCAGAGACATTTTAGAGAAGGCTGTTTACAGCCAAGTCAAGTGGAAAAAAAAAACAAAAAAAAACCAAAAAACAAAAACCTGGTAGCCCATATGAGCATATCCAATTTGTCCAGAAGATGCATTTCCAGTACTTAAAACCCTTCCATTTTCTTACAGCATAAGGGCAACAGAGCTATTTAACAATTTTTGTTAGTGGTTTAAAACTGTCAGGAATCTGAAGTCTTTTTAGTGGTATACTTTCCACATGACGTAGGTGCAACTCATTTTGTCCCTAACAGAAGCCATCATGCCTATTACTCTTTGAACACTGCGCTGCAAATGTGCCTTTTGGAAGAAGAACAATATAATCCTATTGATTTTCCTCAGCCCTAAATGTAATAATTTGAGATTATTTTCAGGCAACAATAAGGCTTTATGACCCAACAGCTGATCACTTTTTTACACTTCACCACTGACGTGTATTACTAAACCTAGAATCCCAGCTCCTGTTAAAGGATATTTATAAACACAATTACTTATTTAAGTTTAATGTTCCCGTGATAAATCATATGCTGCTAATGAAGTGCTGTACTTACTGTACCACTCTTATCTTCCAGGACAGGGAGGATGGTGCCAAAACTGACTGAACAGGCAAGGAAGAGTAACCACTGTATTTTATACTTCAGGAGACAGCAGTAACTGACACATAGCAAATATTCTTCTACTCATAACCATTTTGCAATATTACAAGAAGGAGACAAGTCAAAGACTAAAAGATGAACAGTCTGAGTCATCAATGACTTGCATCCTGAGTAGCCATTTAACACTTGTGCAAAATAAAACAGCAACATTCTGACTAGCAGCAATTTATATTGTCTTTTCACAGGTGTTAATGACTGCACTAGAATGTGGAGGAAGAGGAACTACATTGTTACATTCCAGCAAAAAGGCAAGACATTTTTAATAGCACTACCAGTATAAACTTTTAGAGAGCGTGAGAGTTGCAAGTTTTAGTTTTCACATCCTATCCTTTGTTTTCTTCTTTGTAAGTATGTGATTGAAATTAGATGGTTTGGCCTCTTCCCTGCACTGGTCATGATTTTTTGCTAGTGAAAAAGAACCACTCCATTTCAGTTACCTTTGGAAGAATTTCTAGGAAGGAAAGACACAAGAACACAGTTGCTCTACGGTAACTGCTCTTCTCCCTCACCAAGGATGTGTTTCACTCCTGCAATGTCCTTAAGCAAACATTTTCCTTCTCTTTCTGTCAAACTAAGGAACTTTGTTAGCAACACCGTAGGACAAGAGATAACTACAGAGCTCTCTAATTGTTAAGCTCTTGCAAGGGCTGAGCCTGATCATTCACTGAATTGTTGAGTTGATGGGATTCGTGTAGCTGGTTATAAATTGATAATCTAAATTAATTCATTCAAGCAGAAATCGATTTCGTAACTCCTTGAGAGCTTGTAATAATGCTTACCTCCCACCGTTAGCTGCATTCTCCGTTTCATAAAGCTGGTCGGAAACAGCTGGATTCAGGTGACCTGCTAGCTCATTAAATCTGTTACATGTTCCTTCTGGTAAATGATATTAAGCTGAAATGTCCTTGCGTTGATTTTTTTTCCTTTAATTTTATGACAGAAATAACCTAATTTGTAACACAAAATAACAATCTCCTTGGATTACTTTGCCTTGTTAAAATATTTTATGCATTTTTCATTTACACGAAGGTAATGGAAAAACACTTAAAGTATCTGTTATTTAAGCCACAAGAGATATGTTACTGAAAGTCTGATAGCTGCAAAAATGATTGCCTCTTCATAGTCTTTGCTTTATATCTGTAATAAAAGGCGGACAATTCAATTCATCGGTTAGTAAATAAAGTACGATAGTTTTTATTTTATTTGCTCTGCATTGCAAGAACTAAAATCAGATTGCTTTTTGAATTCACTTAAGAATGGGCTCATTACTTTCCTTTCTTAGCTCTAATGCAAAATGTTTGGTGTCTATTTTGAATGTTATACCTTTTTGGACATATAAAGTAAATATTACCTAATTCTGAATGTCAGATTAAAGGCATAAATTTCTTTTATTAACTCCTCTATAATTGCTTAAATATTGGTGTCAGGACTGTCAGTAAAAAGTCATAATTGAATCTGAGCACCTCAGTATGGATCTGATAGGAAGCATAAATACTTATTTCTCAGAACCTAATGACTTCTAACTATCAACTTTTATGACAAGAATAGAAGAAGTGTCAAAAATTACACTGCTGGAATGTGTTGCAAGGCAAAAAATACATGCTTGCCACAAGATAAAGCCCAAATTCTACCAAGTCCAGTGCAGAAACAACACCTGTTAGGGAAGGAGAAAATGTGATGTTGCTCTTCTATACAGTCCATACTTCACACATGGAAAAGGATAAAGGCAACCCTGAACTGAAAAGCTTAAATATGCCCTTGAACATTCCAGTTTGCCATTTCCAGCAGACGTCACTATAGAGCAAGGATTCAACGCAGGCTGAAAAAATGGCAACACTATCCAAAGGAATTACGATAAAAACATTTAAGAAGGCTTAGCTATTAAGATAATAGTAGCTAAAATCAGAATTATTAGCTTATTAAAATTAAAGATCCATATAAAGATAAACCATCCTTTTAATTATCAAAAAGAAAAAGCAGTATTGATTTCAAGCTTCTGGCAATAACAAAGCACAGAAAAGCATAATACGTACAAAATAGGCCTGTCTTTTGGGATGCATGAAAATCACAACCATAACAGTAAGAAACACACATGCATAAACTCTGAAGTATCATGCTTTCTAATATAAACCTACATGTGATAGATATTAATGCAATGAGCATACAGCCATATATACCACTACTCATAAAGAAGCAACTGCTTTTTCACTCATATATTTTTCTACATGTATTATCACCAAGCAGCCTTTACTCATTCCCCAAATCCTAGTATTCACCTGCACACAGAATCATCAAAACTCTGTGCAATAGCATTTATTCAGTAACAGAAAAATTAGCATACAGTAAGAGTGAAAGGTGATGGTAGCTTTCAGAAACGTAGTGAATGTATTCTGAGCCCTAACATGCTGATGAAATATCTAATATTCTTTTCCTGTTTAAAAGAAACAACAGAAAATAATTCTATCCACCCAGTATTTTTGTTTTAACATTTACTGCCTTAAGAATTAAAACTGTGAAGTCCATTCTGTGCTGTGGCTTTCAATCCTGACTGGCTGGAGTTTGTCTGAAAGACAAATGCTACTCAAGGTAGTGCAAGGCTAAATGTTGTAGGCAAGTCTCTGGGAAGACTTGTCTCCGAGACATAAATTCTAATGACAAAAGGCACATAAAGGGAATTTTTTCACGATACCATACCTCAAGCAATGTGTCCTGTTTTCTCTGTGAGCTTGGGTAATTTGTCTGGCCTACACAGAAGCGTCAGGGTGCAGTTTTTCCAAATTTTCTCTATAGCTTGAGATCTGATATTTGCATAACATAGGGTGAAGCACAGTCCATGCTTGATACAGACTGGGCAGTGTAAAGCAACATAGAACATTGCCTTCCGAGAATACTGGGGCAGAATGAAGGAACAAAGAAACCTCTCGCCCATTGTCCCTCCTCATGAGCATTGGCTCAATGGCCATTGGTTCTGTGAAAGGGAGCACCTGTAGCTACAGCAACAACTTGGGAAACACTTTTATCAGTTTTCTTGAATCAACAAGGCAGAAATTGAGCAGAAAAAGCCATACATCAGACTGCTCCTATGGATATTTCCCCTGGTCAACTTGGGGCATGTTGGAGAAGTGTTCCAGTGACTGAGAGAGGAGACTGGAGGTTCTGGGGGCTGACAGTTGATTCCTAACTTGAGAACTTAGCATCTGAGCTTTGTGACTGAGTTATCCTCTGGAGCTTGATAATTTTTTTGTGTGCTTCTCTGTTAATTTTATTTTGACTCATTTCTTAATGACTAATGAGTCGTAAGTTTTGTGGTGCCTCACACAGCTATGGCTCATCTTCATGGTGCACTCCTAAACAGCTGCCTCTAAGTGCCAAAAAAGGCATTGAAGTTAACCTGGGTAAAATATTTGTACACATTGTTTCTCTGGAGAGAAAAAACAGCTCTGTAGTATTCTTCTTGGCTTAGAGAGTAAACTAAGGCACACTGCTTGGACCTGGACTTACGTACACTCTGTTGGATAAAAAATACTCTTAGGTGAAGAACACATCCCATGACTTTTGAGATAAAACAAGAGTGAAAGAAAAGCTTACCAAACAATTGATGTATTTTTCTCTGCAAGGGAAGGGCTCCTAATGGAAAAGGAGGAAATCTAACCAAAAGAGAGGAGGACCTCGGACACTGATTCCCAGTGACGCTGTTTCACCAGCAGCGTCAACATTACCAGTAGGTTAGTGTGAACATAAACCATGCACAAAAATGAATTATACCAAACAGCAAAGGTGTGAAGATGGAGAACATTACACTGCACCAGACAGAACAGTCGTAGCCATTCTCCTACAGTTATTTCCTACCTTCAAAGTAACTGTAGTTCTTGGATAGTTCACACTCTTCCAGTAATATTGTGCTGTCATATATCAGTCACAGACAGGAAAAACCACATATTATTACCCAAGTAAAGTCAATAATTTATGAGTTCAACAGATCATAGCAGTTGAACGCCTCTTATTTTCAAAGGGATAAGCAATGGCTGAATTGTTTCTGGCAATACAGAGCATCTCAGTACAAACCCCAGCAATTTAAGAAAAAAAACCAAAACATCATCCAGCAAAGGACTGGGTCCAATGCTAATACTTATATTTGGGAATATGTGTATAGGCATGTATATGCATCTTAAAAAGCTTGGTTAGAAATTGTTTATTCATTATACTTTCTATTAATGAAATGTTACCAGCAGAATAGCACACCTGGGAATGTAGGGCTTTTTTTCTCTTGGTGTTACATTGCTGCAGAGGATTGCAAAAAGAAAATACTAGACTAGAAAAGAAAATACAAAAAGAAAATACAGACTAGAGAATCCTGTCATTGCCAAAAGTGATAATATTTTTTAAAAATCCATGATCTGATGATGGATCTCCCTACTCCCTACTTTGCTTCTTAGCACAACCACTCTTCATGATACTTGCAAATGGAACACCATACAGACATCAGTTGCTGCCACACCCTTCCTGTTGCTAATCTGTCTTTTTAAATTTAATTTCTTTTATGGTGGCTTTTCCACTCTTTAATTAGGCCACGGGGAGTAAAGAGAGGCAGTCTCACTGTCCCTTCAGAGTTTATTTCACAGACTGTTTCCTTCAAGGATTTTATTTCTGTCACCGAAAGCAGACATCCTCATATTGCTTAAACACAGAAAATGATTAATACAATGAGATTGTTATGCTCCTAGCTAAAATGGCCTTCTTTGTAATGTGAGCTACAACAGCTTGAAAAGATGGGTGCTGACACTACACTACAGCTGACAGTTTTTCTTTTTTTAGGTGTACTATTATTGGGATCTGTAATTCTGTGTGACCCATAATAATATTCCCACCATTCTCCTCATATTAATATCATAAATTCTGCAGACATAGATGATATTATCATATATCAAATATGACCATAAAACCAATGTGATCTTAACACCTTTGGATTTATCTTGAAAAGAAAAATACTAGATAAAATCATTTATGCTGATATCACCAAGTCTCTACTGGGTTATAGTAACATGGTAAGATAATAATTATTTATAATATTTAGGAGGATAGGCAGTTTTGACAGCTTTATTAATCTGTTCCTTGAGTTAAACTTCTGGATAGTTAATTTGTATGTTATTTAACAGTCAATGTTTTCCATTCCGTGTCCCTGGCCACAAGGTTGAAATTCTGCAAAAGCTGTATTTGGTATAATATTCAGCATATATAATAAATAGCCTATTTTAAAGAAGCACCAGTCAAATAATAATATTTTACAATATTTAAGTGAGATCTGCTAGTGCCACTGCAGTTAAAAGGCTCCGAGCTAATTTGAACACATTGTGGGTTAAACTGGCATGCTCAGCTTTGGAGTGATTTACAATGAAACCCACGACACACAAATATTAAATTGACTTAATACTGGTTTCGAGTTTTTTATCTCTGAGACCACTTATACGTCCCAGTAACGTGATCGCAGTGGAGGATTCTGGAACACTGAGAAGACTGAAGCAAAAGCTGAATTTAAAATAATGAAACCTTCAATTTGCCACCTCCTTCTTCCCACCTCTGCTCTCATCAGAATTAGAATTTCCAGACAGATTATACCACGTGATTGTATGTTTGGACAACTGCTATAATAACAATAAAAAAAGAGCGGGAGCATAAAAAATGGCTGAGGTGCTGAGGCTGCCAAAGAAACTGTGCCACATGCAAACATGATTATCCTTGTTTTAAGTAAAAATCTTAAGTCAAATTTGCTTCAGCACAAAGGAACTATCCAGGGGCCTATACACCACTTATGCCTTCAGTCAAGAGCACCATGCAGCAAAAGTGCTGTACTCCTGCTAAGTAATGACAGAACAGTATTTGCGAGGAATTTTTACAAGGCACATAAACCTATGTGCTATGAAATCCCTCTCTACAGAGATGCTCTGCAAAGCACCAAACAGGCAGGCTAAAGCAAACAGGCTTGTCGGGGAAAAAGGAGGCAGAAGCAGAACAAAAGAAGGCAACAATGAACAGCACAGCTTCAGAAATACAGATCAAAAGGTGCTTTATTGCCACTGGGGAGAGGATTTTTTCACGATTTCTTTGCAGTAAATGTATTCAGGCCCTGGCTTCAGCTACTTGTTTTGTATGTTGCTGGCATGAAACTCTGCCCTCAAAGATCACTGTCCTCAGAATTTCTCTGTGAGAAATTACTTTTTTTTTTTTTTTTTTCCAAATGCCCACATCTCATAAAAAGCAACACATGACGAAATTTCAGCCATATAGCTGCCATTAGGAACCAGATTTTTTAATGAGGTGCACAGGCATTTCAAGAGGATAAACAAGTTTTTCCTCACTGAGTAGTCATTAAAAGATCAGTGCCTCAGTTGAACTACTAAAAAAAGCAAAAAGCAGATGGGAGTATGCAGGGAGTAAGCACAGCTCCAGCTCTGTAAAATATCTTTACAACTATTGTTAGAAATGGGCAGAAAAAGGGGCAATGGGGTTGTCTCGATCGGGAAGAGTCATTCTTCTTAATTATGTCTGCAACACTACAGTGCTACCATTGCAATCTTTTCATAAATTGTGTTAGCTCAGATATTTAAAGGGTTTCATGTCCCAAGTTTCTAGACTCAAATACTTAAGTAAGAACAGATCCTTGTTTTCATTTTTGAGGGAAGTGAGAAATTCAGTAACCTTAAATGCAAGTAACAGAGATCAGAAACTACCACCCAGACCAGCTGTGCAACAACATGTAAGCTGGCAATACAAACACTCTTGTTGCCTTCACTGTAACCAGAGGGTTGTAGAACAACTCTGTTTTGGGCAGACAATCTCCCCATACAACCCAGACTTGCAGCTGTGGCTATATGCCACAATCTACTCCTCAATGTACAAATTTCCTTTGACACAGATGACTTTAATGGCTTTTTCTTTGTAGCTTTATAGTATATTGTATAATTAATTCAGGAATTAAAGCTGCGTAAATGCATTCAGACACAATGAGCCACTCTTCGGAGCTGTTGCAGTCTATTTTGTCAATAAACCCAGTTCATGAGGTTCTTGTTGCCACACATCAATACAATAAGAATTGTGTACTCTGGATATTTACATATCTATCCCATGAAGAGATTCAGCTTTTTAAAGACTCCTTAACAATAGATTTTTTCATGCTTTACTTAAAATAATCGTTTTAATACAAATTTATAAATACAAAGTTTCCAAATGAAATAGGTGAAAACATTTCATGCAATTTATCTGGCAAATATGCTCCCAACATTTGAAGTTAATTCCTATTTTTTTTAAAGTGCAATCAACTTTGTGAGTTTTTCCTTAAAATTTTTTACTTTACTCTTGAGAATATCCGAAGAGCTTTAAAAACCCAAAGAAAAAGATACATGACAAACTGAAAGGTCAGAAAGGATACTACAACTGATTTATTTTCCTTAAGGATGATAAAAGGGCTGGGTGGAGAGAGAAGTGGAAGTGAAAGAGGTGGCCTCCAGAAAAAGGGTGAGAGAAAAGAAAGCTAAATTTGCCTGCCTTGTTTCTGAATTCCCATTTACTACTTCAACCATGAAAATATCAAGGATGGCTTTAATTGGCTTTGCTCAGTGCCTGTGCTAAGTATCCTAGAAGCCATTAATCTGGAAGCCATCCCCTCTTAACTCAAAGCCAAAAAGCATTGCTTCTTTAAGAGGAACAACCAACTGAGGTGACAAAGTAAGAGACATGTTAATTTTCTGATCTTGGAGTTTCTGGTTATGCCAGTCACACCGAGATGTGCTCTGACCAGGGATGATGGCACCACACGAGTTACACTGATGGCTTCCTTAAAAGACAGGTGATAGTTTTCTGTTCCTCGATACTGGCTGTCCAAAGTATGTGTATGGTGCAATTCTGTACACAAATAAATATGTAATTCTCTCTTTTTAGTATCTTGTATTGTGTTCTTGTGTTCTTACTCCAAAAATATATAGCCCTTTTTTGAGAGCAGTATGTTCACAACATGAGAAACAAAATCTGGAAAGCAGAAAAAGAGCAGCACTCTAACTTACTGATAGGAATATGGTGTGACAGGAGGGATGAATAATCAAAGATACAGTTGATAGTTTACTGTTAAAATAAATTAACCAATCCACTGACAAAAAGTCTTGCCTACTGTATTTTATAGATACAGCTCTGACATATTTTGATCACAAACAGTTTCAAAAGAGGATCACTCTGCCAGCTGGGCTGTTCTTAAACAAAACCTCTATGTTTTGATCCAGGAAACATCAATCATCATGTCTCCAAAACCATTACCATTTATTGAGCACCCATTAATATGCTCAGTGCTAAATAAAGCAGAGGAACATGCTGTCCTTATCCACATTTCTGATCATCTGTCCTATATTTTTGAAGTCAGTTTATCTCTGCATAAACTCAAACATCTAAAGTAAACAAACACAGAAATATTTTGATACAATGTACTACACTGCTATACTTTTTGCATGCTTGTTTTATCTTTCACATTCTGTAAATATAAAATAGCTCCATTTCAACCTCAGGGAAAAGAACTGAAAACAAGACTCTGCTGGACAAACAAGCCTGAAAAAGGAGTTAGGCTGCAGAGGGGCCATGAATTCTGGGTGTGTTTCAGTGAAGTGAGACAGAGATCTGAGCAGCTGCAGAGTTGCTGCAGAGAGCTAAGAATGAGAGGAGTATCTCTGTGACGGCATAGGTCAAAAATACAAGGAATTTCAAAGGAAAACAAGAGGATATGAACATCAGCACTGATTACAGCATGTGTTTCCTGCACATAGGAGAACATTTAGATAGGCCACGTTCAGTATATCTGATGTAAGTTAACTACCAATTTGTAGAATCAAGCTCTCAGGTAAAATATCATAGGTAACGGCTATCCACAGGAATTCATAATAGCAAGTATGTTGCTTCTGAAGAGAAGAAATTACACATTTTAACACAGAAAAAACCTACAACATCCCCTCAAAGAAAATCAAAGCTTTTAGAGGCAATAACAAATACAGATATTGAGAAAATTGAAACCTACTTCTGGTTCAACTTAAAAAAAAACCCACACAAAAAACTTGTGCTTGAAAAAATTTGAAGATCATACTATTGTCAAAGTATTGGTTGAATTTTGAGTATATAAAGCATAAAAAACCTGATGTAATTCACCATTTTTAAAAAAAGGGGTGAATATATATCAGTTAGAGGTTCTTACGGTTCTGTCTACCTATTCTGTTAGACAAGAAATAAAGATGATATTCATAAAGACAATGATAAAATTTCCTTCACTTAATAGTCAACTGTCTGATTACTAGCTACTGGAGTATTAGGTTGAATTGCACCACTGATGAACAGCCAAGGGCCTCAGTTAACAAAAATCAGTGCTTTTAATCTTTAATGATCAGAAAAAAATGAGTGAAAGCATTTGTCAAGATTATGATTGTCATTAGAAAATGCTAATTACATATTAGTTTAATAATCGCCACATGATCATTTACCAAAATTATTAGATTTTTTTACTTGGAAGAATTAAGGGGTTTTTTTGTACAAAGTGTTCACAATAGTGCTCTTAGAAGCTAAGAATTTTAAGATTACAATCTTCTGAAGCTGCGCTGCTACTGTTGGAAAGCTCCAATCTGAGTTTAATGCCAACCCATCTTATTTCACTCACTTAATGATATGTATTACCCTCTTAAAGAAAGTTACAGCAGTGTACAATTCATAAAGCACAGGTAATTTGCCCACAAAAAAAGCTCTACAATTAAAAGTTAAACTCCAGCAAAAAGCCATTTGTTAATTCATATATATGTGCCAAATAAAATACGTTACTCCTCTATATTGAGCTGAGATCTCACCTAAAACATGAAGGTATTAGGCAAATATCAAACATATCTAAAAGAGCTGCGTCCTATCCACAACACAACAAAGGAATATACCACCAGTATTACAATCAGACTGCTTACTTTTGAGAACAAAAATATATTTTTCTGCATAGTAGTGTTCTAGTGACCACTTCTACAGGTCAAGTTGCATCAGGAGCCACTAACTTGACCACAGCAACAACAACAAAAGCATCATGTGCTAAAGTTAACTCAAATGAAATTTCTCTCAACCAGTGAGAATTTTTACCATTCCAATCAAATCTATTAATAATTAAGTGCTTAATTTTGTCCACATGCAACTACAAAAACTCCCAAAAGAATAGCTTTCCTATTCTCAGTTTAAGGTTCACATTTTAAACAACTAGCAGCAGCTCAAACAATCACTTCCTTTTAAGGGGACAGCATAATTGAACTATGTCTAACAGGACAGCTTTAAAACCTACAAGCAGACTAAAACCTGAAAACTGTAGAAAATATTTCATATGTTATTTCTCATCTAGGACTGATGTTCTGACTTGGAACAGACCCTTGTTGCAAAAGGGCACATCTCTGCAGTATTGACCTTAAGAACATCTTAAGAACATCTGTGCACTTTGGCCACAACAATCCCGTGCAGTACTACAGGCTGGGGACAGAGTGCCTGGACAGCAGCCAGGCAGAAAGGGACCTGGGGTGCTGTTTGACAGAGGCTGAACATGAGCCAGCAGTGTGCCCAGGTGGCCAAGAAGGCCAATGGCATCCTGGCCTGGATCAGCAAGAGTGTGGCCAATAGGACCAGGGCAGTGACTGGCCCCTGTACTCAGCACCAGTGAGGTCACACCTTGAGTGCTGTGTCCAGTTCTGGGCCCCTCAGTTTAGGAAGAATGTTGAGATGCTGGGGTGTGTCTGGAGAAGGGCAACAAGGTTGCTGAAGGGTCTGAAACACAAGACTGATGAGGAGCAACTGAAGGAGCTGGGATGTTTAGCCTGAGAAGAACAGGCTCAGGGGAGACCTTATTAATCTCTACATGTACCTGAAAGGAAGTTGTGGCCAGGTGGAGGTCACCCTCCTCTCCCAGGCAACCAGTGAAATCATGACAGGACACAGCTTTAAGCTGCATCAGGAGAGGTTTAGACATAAGCAAAGATTTCTGCACAGAAAGGGTGGTTAGACATTGGAATGGGCTGCCCAGGGAGGTAGTGGAGTCAGCGTCTCTGGAGGTGTTTAAGAAAAGACTGCATGTGGCATTTGGTGCCACGGTCAAGTTGACATGGTGGTGTTAGGTCACATGATGGATTTGATGATCTCAAAGGTCTTTTTCCAACCTAGTTGATTCTGTGATCTTAATTCGATTTAGCAATGAAATGATATTACATCACTACTCTTGGTATGCTTAATAGTTCCTATTCAGTATGGAGGTACTGTAACAGGACAATAATTTTACTTGACCTTTGCAATTAAATAATTAAGGTTAACTAATTTAAATGCACACAAGTTGAAATCACCATTTAAAAGCATAAACAGCTGCCTCTGACTGATGTCCATGGCTGCTGTGGCAGAGGGACAAGGTAAGCTTCAAGGCAAAGCAGACATGCTACTGCCAAAGTCTGATGCACACAAGTCTATACAATCTGTTTAATCTCTTCCACCAAGGGTGGTATAACTTACTCCTGAACACACTCACTGGTAGAGAAAGTTATGGGGAAGGAGTGGCAAAGTTCAAGATCCTCTTTGTGGGAAGAGTCTTCAAACCTGCTGTTGAGGGACAATTATTTTGATTTCTTTGAATTAAAAAAAAAAAAAAGATTCATCCTCTGAACAGCTGCTCAAATTACAACTGAAATGCAAATACATGTGGACAGAATGCAAAATCCCTTAACACCAGCGAGATTTCATCAGAGAGCAAAGAGGAATATCATATCTAGATGACAAACCACTTTGGGACTTTGGCATTGGAATGTGGACACCTTCACAAACACATCCTTCTGCCTTGAACCTTGGCCAGAAAAGCGTTTACTCAAGAGTGCAAATTGTCCCTGCAACATCGATCTGCAGTTCTGTGGGACCAGTTTCCTCTACAATATCACATTTGCCACTCTTGTTGGCAATTTTAGTTTAAGGAGAGAATGGGGATGTAAATTGAACTACTCATGTCTAAAGGTGGTAGCTACAGATCAAGGTTAAGACATTAGCAGGGTCGCATGAGGATCCTGCACTACTTTATTCTGTACTTAGTCTGTGGAACAGAGGAATTAAGTCTCTCTGGCTGTCAATCTGACTCTTTTCATGAGTTCTAAATTCATTTAAATAAATAAATAAATAAATAAAATTATTTGTTTCAACTTGTCATTTGGGTAAGATCTGTTTTATTGCTGCAATTTTTGCTGTAGTATGTACAAATCAATCACAAAAGTCTCTATGATGCAAACCCTTTATAAAAGTGTTATCTATGTAGTTTCTTCCAGAGAAGCCTCTGATGCTGTGACAGTGATATTAAACCTACATCAAAAAAAAAAATCTTAAAAAAAAACATAACTTCAATGTTTTGCTTTCAAAGAATTTTTATAGAACTCACGTTCTAGAGCCAGGCACACACAACAAGCATTTAACTAAATTCTATGTTAAAATAAACTCAAACCTAAAAGTTAGTTAAATATATCTTCCGCTTGAAAACCAATCTCAAACCTAACTTTCTGTTACTCATCACAACTTTTGACATTTTTCTTTTTACAAACTCCTTTGATAAAGTGTTCAGGAAACCTTCCCCCTGCCCCCTTCATTTCTTAACTGCTATGTTAATTTGACCTGTATATTTTTAAAGAAACATTTCTTTTCATAAGGACACAATCAGTGCAGTCAATGGTTACAGCAAATAAATACAGCTTGGATTTGCACTATGATGATCTATAAGGACAATATATTTCACAGCTGTTTACATAATACCATTGACAGACTATGTTAGTTTTTAAAGGAAGAAAACACTAAATGTTGTGCAGCCTGCTTTAGAGAAGGGAATGTAAGTCAGAAAGATTTCTTCTGTAAGAACAATCAGGTCAGGATACATGCTACCATCCAAATAACAGTAAGACCAAGTTGGAACAGAAATACTACACTTATCAGGAACACATTTTCAAATAAACTAATGTTATGCCTTCATCTTATACCAATGCTTTTAATAGACATGGAGCTGATGTAGATTCAGAGAATTAACATAGATTTCTGGCTTTCTTTATGTCAGCTAGAAGGGATTCCTTTGCCTTCAGCATGCAGATGGGTATGAAGTGCTGAAGAATACTGGAGAGAAGACATCAACAGATTGATTAATTTTTTCCTACTCCTAGATGGCCTCACATGCACCAACAGCTGAGGCTACCCAACAGTTGAGACAAGGGCAGATAGAGACAGGACAACAGGGAACAGTTTAAACTAAAAAAGAGGAGATATTTAACTTAGTTACTTGGGAAGAAATTCTTTATTCAGTGAATTGTGAAGCAGTGCAACAGGTTGCTCAGAGAAGCTGTAGATCATCAAGGGAAGCCCCTTCAATGAAAGTGTTCAAGGCTGGGTTGGATGGGGTTTTGAGCAACCTGGTCTGTCCCTGTCCATGGCTGGGAGGGGTGGAACTACATGACCTTCAATGTCCCTCCTAACACAATGCATTCTATGTCTAAAGGATCTCAAAAAGAAAGAGTCAACAAAACAAGCTCTGTAGAAATACATTCTCTCCCCTTCCTCCTACACAGCAGGGAAAATTCATCCTCCACTCATTAGGAAGCAGGCAATGCTCTGTGGATCACACATGCCCACTCTCCAACCCTTCCCTTTGCTGCTCTTCCCTTTGCTTCCATTGCTGCTCTTTCTTGGCCCCGGGACTAATCTCTCATCCTCTCTTCTTCTAACACCACAGACTTTGCTACTGCCTTCAGCCATCAGAATGTCAAGCTCCAACCAACATGACTCCTTCCACCCAAGACCCTATCAGCATGGGGAAAAGCAAAGGACCAAAGCTCTTCCTACACAAAAAGAACCAGGATTATTCCTTTGGGCTTGGTGCCATTGTTTGTGTGCAAGGCACTCAAACCTCACTACTCAGTAACCACTGAGAAACTGGGAAATGAAGCTACAGAAGTTTCTGCCCATACCAGTAAGTCCCAAGGTCACATCAAGTATATGTCCATTATAATGAAGACTGAATATTTTCATTTAAAACAAAGAAAACCCAAACAAACAAAACCAAAACAAAACAACAAAAAAAAGGAGGAAAAATTAATAGAAGATTCTCATACAATCACCTGGATCCTGATGTTTGGGCTTAATATAAATGTTAATTATCATGTATTTTACAGTTAAATGTGAGAGATGGTGAGACTGGAACACAACCTGAAGAGCAGTGGCTCTACAACTGAATGCCGGGGCAAGTAGCAGCCTAGTGTTCAAGAAAATACAAACTCAGAAGAGTTGAGGGTTCCAAGAGATTTTCCCATTTGTGAAATTCCTAAAACAAAACAAAACCCCAAAGCATACAACTTCCTTTCCCTCTCATAAAAATGACCCTAAAGCTTCCAGAACATAAGTAAAGCTAGCTGTACTGATAGCTCTTCTGTGATATTTTGATAAAATTCCAACTGAATTCCTTCATCATGAAATCTGTCAGAGATACAATGGGTCTTGTATGAATATGTTTTTGCCTCCCAAAAATTCTTAATGTCATTGGTATAATTAAGAAAGGAATTTACAGAGAATATGTAGGAGGAAAAAAAAAAAGAAAAAGAATGGGAGACTGTGGGTGAGAGAGACCCTACGGATGGCAAATGAAACCTACAAATGTATCTTATAAAATATTGCTTTTTGATCTCCCAGAATTAATTTACACAGTAGTGTACCTTGTGTGAAGGCTGCCTTCTCCTACATCTTCTCTTTCAGCTTCTCCTGCTTGACTGTCGAAAATGTCATCTTTAATTCAGGTGAGTATAGTGATTTTTGGTAAAATCCCAGTTAGGGACACTACAGGTAAAAGTACCTTAGCATGTGTCAAAGCATCTCTGAAGTTGTGCAGCATTTCCACTCTGTTACTTATATTGTTTTATGCTTATTAACAACACTTTAGAGTAGGAATTTTTTAATTAATGTGTGTTTCCATTATGAAAACCCTGCTTCATTTGGCATAGAAATATCTTTTTGGTGTTTGTCACTAACCTAAGTTAACCTGCTTAGGCATTCATGATGACAAATTGAGTTAGAACCAAACAAACAAATGAACAAACACCTGCTGACAGAAAATGAGGGGTAAGGAAGAATTCCTTTGACAGTCCTAATACTCTTCTGGATTTAAAAAATACATCAATTTGATTTGTGAGAGTTCTGTTTTGAACTAAGGCCTGATCCTATTCAATTGATATATCGTTGAGAGATAAAACCCCATGCTTAATATGTTGTTTAAAAATTAAGAGTCAGGAATGATTAGAACACAGTTAAAATATCTTCACTCTCTTTTCCCCTCTGATATGGGTAGATGAATTTGAGAATCAAAAGTTAAACAAAGAAGTGTAAAATACAATTATACTGTAACATAAATACATTACACTCCAGAGATATCAGAATATCAACACTAGTATTAAATCTGCCCTGAAGTAAAGAGGTATGAAGCAATTCATTAAAATAGAAGATGAAAACTAGATCATTCTCCAGCTAACAACAGCTAACCTTTTCTTTTTTTTTTTTTTTTTTTTTGAAAAAATCTAACAGTTTTATCCTGACTTACTTTATATGCAGATGTAGAACATGTGGGATTTGCCTTCAGATGCTTTCCCTCTGTTTGGGGAATGGGAAACCAGCAGTAGAGCTGAAGATTCAACAGCATTTTCTCTCCTTTTCCTGATCACTCTTGACTGGTAGATTACTGTGCATGATCAGTCAAATAAGATGTACTGGAGAAGTAGTCTAGAATGAAAACTGGAAGCAAACCTAACAACAAACCACAGTCTTCCACAGAAAGACTTAGTTTTGAAAGCAGCAATATGTAAATATTATCTTATCTGGGTGTGCTTAATGTACATTACTGAGATAAGCGAGATAGCTAGGGCTTTCCATTCGGTCAAAAGATAGATAAATACAGGAGTAGCTGCAATTCCTGATGCAAAATCCAGTTGTTTTTTTTTTTTTTTTCCCAAGAAAAAATCTGTTTTTTTTTAATTAAATAGGCATATTTATTTGTTTAAATTGGACATAGTTGCTGCTGAAATTAATAAAGTGTTGCCCATCAGGAGAGTTCTGTGGCAGAATAAGACACAAAACACAATAAAATAAAAATTATTAAAGGGAAAAATTGCTAGTAAAATCAAAGTAGTAAAATGGAAGTATTTCAAATGTGTGGGATAGAGTTTGAGAACTGAAAAATAACTGTGAAGAGACCTACCTATGCTAGAATTTCATCAACTCAGAACTTGAGTGGAAGGTGAGATCTTGAAGCGGAAGCACACGCAAAGCTTGTTGCACACATCCAATCTAAGAGGATTATCACCTCAAATCCTCTTAGACACAATTTCTTCACAATCATGTTTAAATTTTGTCCAT
This sequence comes from Chamaea fasciata, assembly GCF_029207755.1. NCBI lineage: Eukaryota > Metazoa > Chordata > Aves > Passeriformes > Sylviidae > Chamaea > Chamaea fasciata. Next base: position 58,931,858 of record NW_027094086.1, on the reverse strand, counting down.
TATCTTGTTTAAAATGAAGCTGAGTCCTAACATTAGCCCTCCACTTGATTTTGACCTGTGTGCTGATGGCATTGCTTGTGCCACCAAACCCACTAAAATAACAATATGCACAGATTAGCAATCTAGGATGGTTCTCATCTTAAAGAAACAGTCTGGCCTTTGTCTCTAAATCTAGCTCCCATCCACACACAGAAAAACCCATCATTCAATACAGAAAGGCAAGAGGGACTAAAACTTAAAGCAGAAGGATTTACCAGTTGTTAATGGAATCACTGGGCAGTGTGCTACTGCAATTCAAAAGCTACCAGTCTTCCAATACTTTTCTGCATTTTCCTTGGGGTTTGTTCTCTTATCTTGCAAAAGAAGCAACTGTGCTTCAAGAAGCAACAATCATTTTAGGGGTACTTCCGAGAAATGTCTTAAGAGTCTGTGACAAACCTTACGAAAAAAATCTCTTGGCTACAGTGCATTTGGGTACTTCAGCTTAGCTCAACTGTGTTAAAAACACAGACGCCAGCACAAGGCCTGCAAGTAAAATGGCTGTTCACACAGAGATCTTATTTCTCCCTTTGGTAAGGCTGATTTCCGGGCATAACAGAAACATAGCCACCCTTGCAGATCAAGTATTTGACTGGGAGTTAAAATTACCGTAGTTCTTGTCACGTATAGATTATTTTGTAATGGAAAATAAATAATTAAAGAGAAATTACAGGTGAACTCTATTGAAAGTATTACACTGATTATCTGAGATGAGCCTAAAACCTGGTAAAGATACATTATCATCAGGCTGCAGTGAGTCCTCAATATCTAAATGAACTACAAGTAAACAGATAACAACTCAGAAGCACTTTCCTGTGACATTCCCCTACTTTGCCATTGCTACAACAGTTAAATGCAACCCATCCTGATCATATAATGGCTCCACTAGTGTGAAGCATACCATAAATACTGAGCTGTCACTGTTCGCTCCATAGGTTTCCACGAGTAGCCCACGCAGGACATGGCTGCTTCCCACAGGTTACCATGCTATGCCCAATTGCCTGTTTCACTTACAATCACATTAGCACTTTCTGCACCAGAATCCTTAATTGTTGCTGTGCCCAGACATTGCAAATGAGTTAAATTTTTACAATACTTTGTTCTTAGTAAGATCATTGCCTTCACAGCATTGTTACTGACCCCATTAATGCACAGTGAAAACCATGGTGGTGTTATCCACTTCCCTGCTCCCCTGGGATGACAGAAAGACCAACAAATATTTAGGGATCCCCAAATGATTTTGGAATTTCTCACTTAAATTACTTACGCTTTTAGTAAACTGATTCTGGTCTGCCAGTGTTCTAGCCTCTGTTTCAACAGAGAACAGTATAATTGAAAAGAAAAAAAAAAAATACCACCAGATAACAATCCAGATCATGTCTGTGTATATTTCAAATGTGTATGTTCATTGCAAAGTCAGACATGGCAAATAATTAGAACTAAAATAACACCAAATACATACATTTGGTGTTCAGTCATGGATGCACATCTATCTACAGCTGCACAAGCATGTTGCCTGAGACAGAACTGGAGGGCGGATAGTGAATCAAGCATCGGGGAGTGTCTGTTGCACAACACCTTCAGCTATCTCCTATTACACTGAACACAACAAGGCACTCAGAAATTTATCAGTGAACGACTAAAACAGTTTCTGGTTAAAGCATAATCGAATAATAGATTTTCACAATTCTTTCAAATAATTTCAGTTCTTATATTTGGACAACAGTTGTGAAAAAATGCCTTTATAAAAGTTTGCAAGATGTCTATTCTAGAGATTTATATATCAGGAATAATTAAAAAAGAAGACATGATTCTATGAGCCAAGTATGTTGCAGGTACACAAGAAAATGCTAATTTGTCAGATAGTTTGGGTAGTTTATATGGACAATAAACATCTAACTTACAAGTACACTTGCTTTATGGTTTTGGGTTTTTTAAACAGATGCACTTTTAAACTTATGTAAATAATTTTATCTGCTTGCAAAGAGATTTGACTGATGAAGTAAAATATATGAAATTTTCTTACACAGACTCAGATGAATCTCTGTCTCTGTTTTCTTCTCCTCATGGCTAATTTTTTGTCTGCTTTAATATGTCAGAGGTCTTTAAAACAGCTGTTCTAATCATTATCTGAATCAACAGGAAAGGTAGCAAATACACCAGAAATAAAACAAGTTAAATTAAAAATACATAAAACCAAAGCTTTAGACAATAAAGTAATCTGTCTGTACTTAAAGGTCATCTAGACAATAGAGATAACTCTGTTCCTTGTTTGCAATAAAAACAGAGTCCAATTTATGCAGAATTGATCAAGCAGTTTCTTTCTTCATATTTAAACACTTTTAAGAAGAGATCAAAAAGCCTGCAGGGGCCAGGGTGCTGGCCAGAAGAGGAATAGCAGAGGGGACAAGGGAGGGACTTTAAATTTGCTTAACCCTGCAAATGCAAACAATTGTCTCTATCCCTTCGGAAGAGCGTAGGTGACAGAGCGCAGGTGTGGGCGTCCGTCATAATAAAGGCGGCTTGGCTGAGCGCAGCGGAGCGGCAGCGAGCCTTGGTGAGAGATTACGCACCGACCTATTGGCAGAACATGGCAAGGGAGAATGTCAGATTTCATATTCGCCAGACATCTACAGCAACTGATGCCTTGTAGTCAAAGGCTGTTAAATTACCTGTGAAGGTTACTGGCAGCCCTGAATGTTTTTCTCATTGTTTATTTAGTTCCAAAAGCACTTGGTCTTTGTGCTGATTGCCCTAACTGACAGCCCAGGAAATCTGGACTTTGTAAACAGGGCGCTGCTGTATTGAATTACAGGTAACAAGTGTGTAATCAACCTGCTGGGGCTGGACCTTTGCAAAGAAATCTTCGGTATACAGACAAAAAGAATAGGTTTCAATACTGGGGAATCAATTATGTGAGCAGATGAGTATAAAAGGAGATCAATTTAAATCCTTTGTGCTTATTTCCTATAGCATATTTAGAAAAAGAAAAGACCCTGACATACTGGAAAGGTAATTAAGCACTTTATTCATTGTTGCAATAATATTATAGAAATTAAAGGTGAATATGATTTGAAGCTCCCTCATTATAACCCATAAAACTATATTAGTTGAACAGTCCTTAGCTGCAATATGCTTTTTTTAAAAAATAAAGCCTTGCAGATTCTTGTTCTTAAAGAAGAGTTTCTGTAGTGAAATTATATAAACTGGAACAAAGACCAACCCAAAATGAATTAGTCATTTTTGGTCTCCTAAAAGGTAAAGAGAACCACTACAAAGCAGGGATCTAGTGAAATCTAATGCTGTGATATTTCTGCATACTAAAACAACATAATAAAGTTCAACAACCACCCCCTCCAGACCATAGATTTATATGAGATATTTAAACTGTAATTGTTAATTAAAAAGCATAAATAAAATCCAGAGGCAATCAGTCAACAGAATAACCCTATGCCAGAAAACATTGAGTCACTGAGTAGTACATGAGAGGAAATTTTTTTTTCCTGTTGGGTTTTTTCGGGTTTTTCTTTTTTTAATCATCAAGAAAGGCCTGTTCCGCCTGTGACTGTGGCCACCATGGGCAATAACATTCACTAAATAAAGAAAAACTTAACAATGAAGATTTCAAAATATAAACATCCAATGGTATTTCCTATCTGAACATCACTTATTAAAACGGATACCGTATGCTATCATCTTATTATGCCCCAAAGACTTGCTTTTGCAGTTTGAAATTACAAGAAAAACAAGGTTTCATTAATGTACCCACTGATGATGATAATTTTAGACTGCTTGCAGTATTGGAATGTATGCTTTGTTAAAGCAACTGGACTTACATTGCTAAATTTTATTCACTCTAGGGAAGCAGTTTGGCATCTACAATTTCTTTTAAGTGCCTGAAAAACATGTTATAAAACTAACTTTTATTTCTGTTTGCTCATGTATCAGTATTTATGTACCAATATGTCCCTAAAAATTGAAATCCCTGAATTACTTGGGAGCGGAAGGCTATTCTTTGCAAAAAACAATAACATATGAAATGCAACCTTGTCTAGTTATAAAACTTTCAACTAAACCCATTGCATGGAAGAAGAGATGATAACAACTGACCAGGAACACTGGAAACACTAGAGCATTTCTTATCAATACTCTCCACCTGATTCAAGATCTAGACTACAACAGATATTTCTGACAGTTTCAGCAATATATATTCAAGACTATTGAAAAATTTTTGGTCAAAAGAAAAAGTCTGCTAACTTCTAATGACTGTCTCTTACCAGACATGCCAACTGCCTACCATAACCTTCCTTCCTTCCTACTATATCTGTAAATACCCGCATTTTCAGGAGAAGAATAACATACTTTCTCAAGCCAATGGAAACAGCTGGTGAAAGATTTTTTGAATCTGACTCACAAAAATAATAGTCTGTGACAGTGAGAAATACTGCTCCAGTGTTGCACTGAGTAAAATACACACATTTCTGTCCATTCCCAATGTACCACCTTTCAGTGGTATTGGAGACCTGCCTGTTCTTGTCTCTTGAAAAGCAGTTGACACAAACAGGATTTCATATATTTCCAAAGTTCCTTTATATACTCTCTTTGAGATGTTCACTTCCCATTTGCTTTTCAACACACTTTATATAGTCATGATGACTAAAAACTCATTAGCATTGAAACTAAGATTCCTATCATGTAAATATGAACACATGTATTGAAGGTCTCAATTGATGCTCTGAAAATCAATGTTAATAATTTAGTTCTGCACCAACTACATGAACACTGACATTCATGGGTAACAACTGAACTGAAGCAACTTAGCACTTTATGGCACATGAAAATGGTAAATTTAAGGGTTCTATTTCCTCACATTTTGGCTTTTCTGAGGCACTCTGCAGCAAGAGCACCATGAAATGTACCAAAGGGAGTCACAGTGCCTGGTCTTTGCACTGTAGAGGGAGGAAGGTGTAAAAACTCCAGCTTCTCTTCAGTGTTTTTACTCACCTGAAGCTTGTTTTTTAAGCTACTGTTTCTTAATCCCCTATTCTTTCTTTTTCTAGAAAGCAATGTTAAAAGACTTCTTCAGAATTATTTGCTATACCAAGGCACTATTAAGCTAGATAAGGGCATGAACTCCCCCTTTTCAGAGTATTAACTGTCTATCTAAAATATCTATCTAAGATACGAACACAAACGTCATACAGCTCTAGCCTTTTTTCTCATGGACAAACACTGCATGTCATGTCAACTGTAAGTGCACATCTTCCAGAATAGAATCTTTATATGATCACTTCCTGCACTGAACACCTCTCATAGACACATGACAACACTTACACTCAATCCCACAAAACAGAACCCATTGTACAACAGTGAAGCACTGCAGTCAATGCTGTACTCTTAACTAGATTCACATTGGTAATATATTGCTACAATTCTGCTTCAATTAAAAGCATATTTCAGCAGGAGCCCAGGATATGATAGCTGCTCTATGCATTTTAATAATACAGATCAATGGTGTCAGAATTCTACTTTACATAAATAAAGACTGATCATATTAAGACAAAATCCCGCATAACCTAAATGTATATTGATGGCAGCAACCCAGAAACTGATCACAATCTTTACACTCTGGATAAAAATCAGTAAGCCTATTTTAACTGACTTCAATGTTTTAAAAGCAAAAAGTGTTTTATTCTCTCCAAGATTAAAAAAAAAACCAAACACCAAAATACCCCCAAAACAGGGAGAAAAAGGAATTGATCTACAATAGCAAACTCCAATGAAAATACTTAACTGGTTCTAAATATTAGCATAGGAGGAACATGTTATTACATGATTTTTGCAGCTACTAAAGTAGCTAATTTATATTGCATTTATAAAGTTAATTCAGGAAATGCAAAATTTTTATTGCATTAGCAAAAAAAATCTGAAAGACTAAAATATTTTTCTTTGATTTTCATGTCATGTAATTTTGTTTTAAATTTAGAACTGTAGTGAACTGCTGGACTATACACTTAACACAGGTCTCCTAGGGATTCTGTTACTGAAAACTTTCATATATGGTCCTGCAAATTTCAACGTCTGGAGACTACTTAATTTAATATTTAGTGTTATTAACAAAATTAGGAAAATTGCCATTACCTGTGACCCAGATCATGGGATTATACTGAAAAGGACCAAAATAGGTAGCAAACGTAACTCGTGATAGTGCAAGTATTCTGAAGAACACACTTGTTTTTATTTATGTTAGTTCCAGCATTTCTAGAAAGTTACAGAAAATATTGCTCCCTTGTATTAAAACTACACATATAGTATTTAAAATTGTGAATTTTAACTGATTAATTGTTAAAAGATAATATAGCGTTCGATCAAAAGTACACCTTTCTTGCGCATAATTAACCACAGGGAAGAGGTGACTGGATGTAACTAGAAGATTAATAATAAAAGGCAAATCAATGTTTGTAGGAGAAGTATAGGCATAGGTTTATAAAACTATCTAGCTCTATGGTAAGGGCACTGGTTCATTCTTGGCATGTTAATAAAGATCGAAGTTATACAACAGAGGAAGCAACATGTATGTGCATAGTCCTCACTAGAAATCTTTTAACACATGGTGTTCTGCTCTGGCTCTTGTTCAGAGCCAGAGAGTACATCATCCTTTGCTGTTTGATCTTGCCATCTAATATCCCTGTTTAAAACCTGTACATACGCTTCAAAATATTCAATCAGGAATATAATATCCTGGAAGTACTTTTCCTCCAGTGGAAAATACTGAAGTCATGGGCTTAGGCTTTCCTGACTACTCTGAACTGGGCCAAAAAGTTCCTTGTAAATATTACTGGATTTATTAAATATATTGCTGGTAATACTCTATTTTGCTGCATTAAACAACACAATACTCCTTAATCAATGAATGCAAACTAGATGGTATTTTAAATGCCTTTCCAAAAAGGTACATATCTGGGTTGCATAGGTACAAAAGCAGTTACTTTTAGATAGGCGGATGACAAGATAAATATGGAAAAATATATTTCACTATTTAACTGGTATAAGCTCTTATCTTTCAAGAGATAATTGCATTACTTATACTTTTCAGGAAAAGAAATCAAGAAATACAAGTTTAAAAAAAGGAAAAAGAGAAGGCTGAGGAAAGGCTTGTGCAAAGCAGCCTGTAACTTTGATTTTCTCTACTGCTGCAAAAGTAGGTCTTATCTTGTAATTCTACTAAGAATTCAGCTAGACTAATAACAAATAAAAGGAAAAAAAAACAACAAACCAAACCAAACAAAAATAACCAACTCCTAAAGCACTGCAATGTCCAGCTACCAGACCAGTTCTGGGGCTTGAATGGTGATAAAATCCTTATGATAGTGAGCTGCTTTGGTCTTAAAAATGTCCAGCACACTTGGCTGACAAAGAACCCACCTAAACAAAAACAGCCTTTACACCTCTGTAAGTAAATCCACATCAAGGAATGTTTCCATAATACAACTGCAGTAAAAACACCTTCAGTTAAAAAGTGAAACAAGCACAGAACCTGTGCAAACCCAGAATGAAACCCACAAAGAGTTGTCAAATTGAAATAATGTAATACAGCATGCTATTCCAGCATACCGCTGCTGTGTGATACATTCTGCTTTGCTCAAAAATAATCAACCACTTTAAATATCAGCATCCCTACGCTTAAAAGACTGAAAATTGTACCTATGAAAAGTACAATTATTTCATATATAGGTTTGTTGCATTCAGTACAATGTATATTGCAAGAAAATGTTGCAACTCAAACTAACACATGATGAACACTGTGAAAAAAGTAATGACATGCAACAATCCATTAATCATCAAGGCATTAAAGTATCCACAAAGCTCTAAAAGAATTTTATGGACCATGTTACACTTATGTCCCAACCGAGGAGCATAAGCAAATTTAATATTGATTATTAACAAAACTGATCTGTCAGCGTCTTTAAAAACTTAGTTAATAATTCTAATAAGCAGCTCCCCTGTGTTCAGCAGTGATGAAACTACAGGACAGTGCACACAGTAAGGAATAGTATCTCAAAGTAAAAAAACCGAATTGCTTGGTTGCACTTGGAGCTAGTACATTGTTGAAGAGAGTTCACAATTGAGTTACTTGCTTCTAATGTCTTACTAAGAGTTCTCCAAATATAGGAAGTACTGTATTCCTGTGGAGTCTTGTCTGTTGCTCCCCTGGAAGAGCTAATGGATGCAACCACAGCTCCCATATCCACGAGCAATATAGTCCTCCGTTTCAGAACAGCATGAATGCAGTAAGTCATGAAAAGATATAACTGTTATCTAACTCCAGTTAGAAAGTTTCTCACTCACTTCCCAGAGCTGAAAAAGCGTATCTCTAGAAATATGATGGGATTTAAAGCAAAGAAGAGCCATCATCACAGTATGTCAAATGCAAGAAAAATACAGAACAGGAATTTCTACTTAGTCTTTATAAAAGTGATAAATGCAATTGAAGTAGTCTCAGCAGACTTGGACTATGGAAAACACTATCAGCTGCCTTGAAAATACATTAAAACTGTTGGTCAACGCCGTAAATATATATTCAGCTGAAAGTTTGTCACTGGTGCTTTTTGCTGACCAATTCAGCATCACTGGTTAGATCAAACAACACTGTGCATTGTGTTTGTATGCCAAACCTACAACGTCTGTCTTTGCTGCAGTGTCTGTAACACAATTTATCAGAAATAGCCACACACAGCAGTTTTCTGCATCTCCTATACCTTTAACTTAATCAGACACAGTGTGACTCACAAATGTCTGAGATCATTTCTTTCTGCTTGTATGAGCTCAGGGAGGCCTCTTTAATTTATCACCAAATAAAGGCACAAATTGCTGGTGCTGGTGATTCTGGTATCAGCCTGCAGTTGCAAGACTGAGAGACCTATCAGTTCCTATGACATTGTCTACTTTACAGCCTTGCTCTTTTTGACTAAATAATCTTTGATTGTTTCACAAAACTCTCTTAACTTCATCACCGGATCAAGCCAAAAACTAAAAAGTGTTTATGTTTCCACTAGGCTTCATTTGACTTTTAGAAACCTGGATATAACACTTCCTTCCATGACTAAATACTTACAAGGTACCCATGTTCAGGTTTAGATTCATTACATATATAAAAGTGAAATATAAAATTCAATGCCAGCCTGTATTTAAAAATAATTTTTGCCATATCATACTAATGAAAACATAGTGCCGCTTTAGAGGACGTACTGTTGGCGTGAATGACAATACAAAACCTATGTGCATCCTGTGCAGTCAGAAAGGGCTTGGCAAGGATTTATGACACAGACAAAGGAATTCTTTCAAGGACATGTAGCAAAATAACCTGAAGTTATGAGACAAAAATACAGGACTAAGCAAGACCAGTCTGGAACAGCCTTCCTCAAGCTGGAATGGGCAAAAATGAAATGCACTCAAGGTTGTAATCTTTCACTTCTTTTTTATCTGTGAACTTGATACTCATAATCTAGGAAAAGAATGTGCCACTGCTAGATGAAATCTTTACAGCTTTAGAGGTATAGTCAGCATAAGACCAATTGTACCATCTGGAAGGAAACTTGAGTTACCTTTTGGTGTATTTTTTGTTTTTTTTGGTTGTTGTTTTGTTTCTTTGTAGGGCTACCTTTTTGCCAAACAAGCGGTTTGATCACTGATCACTCCTAAGTGTTTAGTTATGCTCTGTTTTGGAAAGTAAGACAGGACAAAGAAGAAAGACCATGGATCACAAGACAAGAGATTTAAAACCAACTCCAATTGGTTCACTGTGAAAAATGACAAAAAGTAACACTTTCTGGCTGATATAAGGTTTACTTCAGATGCTCACTATCATTATAGAAAAGGGGAAAAAAATCACATGCAAAGGTCAGATTCTGTCACTATTACTCACATTAGGCACTACCTTAACTTAACATGCCTCATGAAAAATTGAAGTCAAAATAATCTGACACATTATGGCAAAATGCCCTTTATCTAGCTCATACATCTATGAACAGACACTCCAATAACCATATTCAGGCTTTTAACATTATTTTTAAAGACAATGTAGTGGACACAATTCTTTCATTCTTTTCCAGCAATTTAAAACTGATCTTTATTGATATTAGACAAACTATTCCTGACTTTTATTGGTAAAGGACTATGCTGGATTCAAGTGTCTATATCTGAGATTTAGGAAAATACTTCTTACCACTCAGAGTACTTATCTGAGAAATGCTTTAATTGAATAGATTTTAATTCTAGACCTAATAAAGTAAGCTTTCTCAGATGAAGTAGAATGATGGTTATAAATGTTTAAATTATAACTCAGACACTCCTCCTACATTCTTCTGATGTGAAATGTTCAGCATAAAAGCAGTAAATACTGTCTGGTTGTTATTTTAGTCACTCTTAAAGTATTGATTTTATACTAAACATAAGGAAATTAAAACCTTAAGGTGAAACCAATGTTTTTTCACAAGTTTACAGCCAAGTCAGTAGAAGGTTTGTTTAAAATATCATTCATAGCATATATTGACATTATAATATATCTGCTAATGATCAAACACAAAGGAAGATATAAGTGCACTTTACTGCATATGCACATAAAAGAATATTATACATGACTGTTTTAAAATTATATGTTTTAAGTGCTGTGATATTAAACATTTAATAATTTGGCAATTTCTTTCAAAGACAACTATTAAAATTAAGAAAGAAGAGGCCAAACGTCAGCTCTGCTGAACTCCTGGCTGGTCCTGAAGAGAAAGTATGTATGGGGAATGAGGACGAACCAATTTCTTCATTTTCTTGGACTAGATGAAGGTCAAATGTCTCCCACCATAAGATGGCGAAGTTCAGAGCTATTTAAGCTGAGGCCAGCTGCAGCTAATGATTCTCGATGATAAAAATCCGCTGGAATACTCTATGTCCTTCCTTCTACCCAACCCCTGGCAACAAATGACCCAGTTTTAGGAGGCATTCAGATTTTACATTTGCCCTATCTACATCTGAGCAATTTTAGGCAACGAGGAAAAGCCTATCCAGGCTCTCTTCTTCGTGCAGTCTGTTGTTTTATGGTTCAAAGGCTGAAATAGCACAAGTTACACAAAGCTTCACTCTGTGCCTGCTTAAGGTGAAGGGAGTGGTTGCACATTGGTCTACAGAGCATAAGGAAACAGAGGTACTGTGAATCAGACCTTTTTCATCTTTGCATCATTTGTAAATTCTGAGTTTTTACCAGGAGCCAGATCAGACAGCTTATATATCTCATTCAAATGAAGGCGGCAGTGTTTACCAACCATCTTTATGGCAAAACATACTGCTCGAGAATAATGTCCCTGACCAGTAAATTTAGGCATGAGATGAAACAGTTAGGCAGAATGGAATTTTAGATTTGGCACTGCTGCTGACCAGGTCTGATAAAGGAGTTACAGAAGAGACTTTCTTAGAGAATACTGCTATCAGGAGCCAAGTTGTGCCAGCAGTAAGGGGAACTCTCTGTTTCTTCTCTTTGGAACACAAGAGCAATTCCTGTGCTTGTTCCCCCATTCTACTCCTAACACACACCAGCAACTACTTTTTTGAGATGAAGCCCTATCCAGAATTTCCATTTCCTTTTGCCACATTACTAAAGGCAGTGCATATCACTATTAATACACATCTTCATCACAGTAGAATAGGTTCAATTTTGATTTTGAAAAGATGCCCTGTATTAGGGGAAGACTAGACCCTTGGGAGGCTGGGACTTGGCTGCAGGCTGTTCCACCAGCTCACTACCTAAGTGTGAAAGAGGCCACATCTATACATGTGTGTCTGAGCTGAGGATTCAATACAATTTCATCAGGAGGTTGGACATTTACAAGGTAGTTAAGTATGTAACATGCTTACAGAATTGGACTTTAATTCCTCTTTAATTACCCCATTTCCTCTCTCTCTCTTGCTACAGATCTGAAATTATCTGGGTTGCTTCTAAATTGTACAATATTGCTTCTCTACTCCTGAAATACACTAAAATTTTTTAAAAGGGGAGACTAAGAAATTAAAGAAACTCATGACAATTTCATAGGTTCCACTGTCAAAGTCTCCTACTTTTTACATTGAAAGTCCTACCACTTATCTTGAGAGCCTTACAATCAGAATAATCTGCCTTCCCAATATTTATCAAGTTCATCACTGACCAAGGTTTTAACAAATGTGGGAATGCACAGACACATAACGCAAAGAAAGCAAACTCATTTTGCAAAGGCAAGAAGCAAATTTTGACTGTACGCTTAAGATAAGGAGTTGCTGTCTCAGTTTGAAATGAAAGATACAGAGCATTTTCCTCAAAATTACAGCTATTACTTTTTTTCTCCACATCACAATGAAGTTTCAATGAGTTAGTTTATCTGTGTAGATTGGTTTATGAATTGCATTAATTAATAACTGCATTCTTTGAAAAATGTAACCAGCTCTTTAGCATGTGTCCCAATCTTTTCTCTGTCTCAAATGACACTAAAAAAGGAACAAAGCACACTTTTATCAGCAATGGTACTTCACTACAGGAACGTAAATGACAATTTGAAGCCTCTGAACACTGATTGCAATTGCTCCCCAGCAGAAAAAAAAAAAAAAAAAGAAAAGAAAAAAAAAGTGGTTGTTGGGGTCAAAATCCCCAAATTGCCAGTGATGTTTAAATATCTCATCTTTAAATATTGGCTAGACTTATAAAAAATTTAAAAGTTACCCGTGACACTACTAGCTTGATTGCACTGCACTCTAGAGAAAAGTAAAGATGATGACACAAGGGGAAACAGAACACATCCACACCCCATCTTAAACGTGGTGAGGCCTAGTTAACAACACGTTACATATAAATTGAAGGAAATATTCTAAAGTACCACATAGTGAATTGAAGTCATGTGCAAAAGTTGCTGGTGAGAAAACACAGTGCTTGAGTATGGTGTCAACAGAAAACTGACGTATCTTTCTTTGGGCTTAGATATCCATAGGAAACTTTGGAATTTCAAGAAATTAAACCTTTCCAGGTAAAACACCTAGGAAGAAAAAGTTATATTTGAGCATATTACGCATTAGTTACATAAATTACAGCTTTAAACAGTTGTGACTTTGTATTTACTCCAAAATCAACAAATAATTTTCAAGTTGCAGTTACAAGAAATCTAAACTTACCATGTAAGTAATACACAGTTTATTCACCAAAAATAATTGCCTATATATAACAACTACATACATCCACACAGGGCTGGAGCCTTTTCCCTTCTACCTGCCATATCTCGACCCAAGAACAAGGAAAGAGGGATAAGGCAGAGTCTTGACACAATATTTCAGACAGGTATTGCTGCTCTTCCCTTCCTTAAGCAAAAGGGGTGGGATGGATATTGCAACTCTTATGAGCGCTTCTTGAGAAGAAAGATACTGCAAGAGAAACTGTGTACATTCCTGGCTCTACCAAAACCCAAAATCTGACTTTTAAGATGAATTACAGGTGAAATAATCAGCATTTTAAAATGTGTACTTAGCACTGTGGATAAATCTTATCTTGAAGATGATACATTTCAAAATTCTAATAAAAGATGATATCTGAGATATAAAAATGAACAATAAAATCACATATTTTACCCTACAAAAACAATAAAAACTAACTGCTCTGTAACATTTCAGTCAATATAGCAATGCAATCAAATTTATTACTTTGGTAAGGAGGCTCAAGAAAACCTAAATAAATTATTTCATGAAGTATTATAGCAAGAAACACTTGAAGCAAACTGTAGATAAACATAAATACAATTGATTAAAGAAAGTAATGACAAAGAATTGCTAAGAATTAAATGCCAGGGCATACCTCTACAGATCTGTGAGGGTAGTCACATTATTTACCAAACATGAAGTTATCCCCATTTCCTGTATGAAGGGCTCTGTGTTTCTCTGCTTACAAGACAGAGTGTTCAGGCTTATAAGTGGTGAGCAGGACTGTGTGGGGTTGGAAAGACTTTCATTCATCTCCCCTTCCACACCAGCTCAAATACCTCTTACCATGGCAGCATTCCAAAGATGCACCAGAACAACTCCATGCCCATAGCACAGCTACACCGCCGGTTCTTGAGGAAACAGTCTGCTGCTTTATGGGTTTTGTAAATAGAGATTTCAATGACATTGTTTTGGTTTGATGCCCTGAGATCCAAAATACAATGCAATAATTTCTGGCTCTTATCGACTTTTTTGGTGAAATATAAGCAAATACTACCTTTTGTTGTAGACACTCGGTGGTTCTGCAGCACTACAGGTAGCACACGCACAGTGCACATAAACCGGTGTTAGAGCAGCACTACCACAGATGTTCGAATCCGAATCCTAACCCTAACCCTAACCTGATGGACCATTGCTCATCCTGTATTTGAAGATCAATCAAAAAGCCTCTTGAGTACAACTAAAATTTGAATTATAAGGAATTTCAGGGCTCCTTATTTTGCTTACCATTTCACATAGACTCAAGGAGGGCACATAAGCCCATGTAATCATTCAGTGAGTTGTGGTCTCAAAATACCTCTTTCCTTTTTATCCTTTTGTTTTACATCAAATTTGTGTGGAGAAATCTTATAATAAATCTATTTTATTTACTCAGTGAATGACGTTTTGGGCAATGCAGTCTTCTTAGGGTTAAGCAATGTAAAATAAATATATGGCTTCAATTCTGTATTGCTGAGCACTAAAAATTAATTACATTATGAGTTAAGTAATAATTCCACAAAATCATTTGTTAAAATCAGCTAACAATATATCAGTCATTATGTATGGGAATAACCAATTTTGAGGTGAAGGTGTTTGAAAATATAACAAATAGTTCATAGCAGTGATATTTAATTAAAAAAGGAAAAAAAAAAAAAAAAAAAGAAATCAAGTGTTTGAAAAACCTTCTGTCACTAAGCTGCCATCCGGAGCTGTAGCCTGGAAGTCACTTACTGACACCACACAGCCACAAGGTTGTTGGCACTTGGCTCTACTGAAAATTAAAAACATGAGACTAAACGGGTAGAAGGGATGTAAAAATGCAGCCAGTGCATGCCACTGCTGAGTGCATGCCATTTCATAGCCGTAATTTAAAGAGATCAGAAGGGGGAAAAATGAAGCCCAATAAAAATGGAAAATGTTAGATTAATGACACAGTCATTAAAATAAAAAAGGTGGAGTTATATGAGGAATGGATCTTATTTGAATTATTGAAATTAAAAAAGTTATTGTAACAATCACTCTAAAAATCACATTTTACTAAGTTCAAGGAAGGAAGAAAAAATAGAAATATTCATGGGAATATTTCAAATTGTCAGTGGCTTTAAAAAAGTGATTTAAGATTTTTTCTTGTATCTTCTCTTTCAATTTTAGAATTTTAGTTGCCATATATTATAATGGTATTTTAGCTATAAAAGTAGTTTTCCACTCACTGTTCTCTTGCCTTTCAAGGAGACAAACAGTTTTTCTTTCCTCTAAATGAGCACAATAAAATGGGTAAGCTGTCTGGGGAAAAAGAAGCCAGACAAACTGGTGGTATAAAGCTCAACAGAAAAATGTGGTACAGAGAAGATCTAAAGCATGTTTACTGTATGCCATGTAATTTATTCTACTAGTCATGTTAGAATAAGAGTTTCTCACTGCTGAATTATCATTAGGTTTTGTTCAAAAACAAACCCATTGTTACTGCTATCCCTGACACTGTACCTTTAAGAAAGTGGGGGAGAAAATCTGCATGCAAAACTGTACCACGAAATTAATAATTGTGTAATAAATAGTTAAACAGGGATTCTAAAAATCTGGGGCCAAATCTTGCTAATATTCCCTACAAACCTGCTTCTACAAGCTCTGTGCATGTCTATATGAATTTTAGTAGACTAATTTTCAGCACTTCAGTAAGTATTCTTCTATCTTCTTGCAAACCTTCCTGATGTATCAATAGAACTATCAGTTATGAAAAGATTGATATCAAGAGTCATCTAAATGAAAAATAGAATAAAAATGCAAACTATGGATGCATTTAGAAGAACCAAAGCTTCACAAGATTTTCCTCTCCCTAGTTGATGTAGGCAAACCAACAGATTGTCTTTCTGTCAGGCAAACCCTGATGGAGATAAATGTAAAGGCTGGAGTGCATGCCTAATTTTTACACACAAGCTGCAACCAGACCATGGATTTATGCTTCAAGGCAACCAGATTTCTCCTTGTGTACTCTTACAAACTGCTGCTGCACTCAGTCCATCTTGTTTAAATGCCTTTAAAACCGCACACAGAGGAGGCTCTGCCCCCTCCTCCACTCCTACTAATTATATACTTTTTGTTTGAAGAAGCAAGCCCTTTATTGCTCATAATTCTAGCTATCACTTGCTTAGGCACCTTCTACAGATCAATAGCACGTAGTTAAGTGGATGAAAAGGCTAAATGTGATTGTCATTTGCAATTCAAGGTTGTGTGTTCCCCCCACCCCACATACCTTAAACTTTTAAGCGCTGCGCTTGGATTTCATTTTAGAATAGTAAATTCCTGTTGCAGGTACACTGTACATTAAAAACCTTTTGTCTTAAATTAAATATCTGTCATTTTTTAAGGCCAGAATACTGGCATAGGTTACAATAAAAACTAGCATCCAACCTGCAATTTTACAGATTCCATTGCTGGTGGCCATACATCTTTGATGGCAAAACTACATTGGTTGTAGAGCCATAAAATCAATAAATATTAACCTTTTCTGACACTTTCTGCACGGATGCTTTATCAGTCGCTGTCAGGTGACAGAACAGTCAGTGATGTACTGTATTTTTCGGCTCAGAACCCATACCAAACTAAGAAATCAATGCAGATTAACAAGCCTTTAAATATAAAAATTGGCAATGAAATTTTGGTTCTATACGTTAAAAATTAAACCAAATCACAATACTGCAGAACCATAAATCTATTACAAATATTTCCAAAAAAGTGTGAAATGTAAATACAGTATTTCTACAGAAAATTAATCAGAACAACGGTATGAAATCAGTTTTATATTTCATGACTGGCTTATCTATTACAGCTTATAAAATTAAAAATGCACCAAATAATACAAATCCTGTATCTCAGTATCACTTAGAAACTCAGAATTCTTGCCTTGCTGAGAGATATTCATAACAGTTCAATACACTTAAAACTCAATTTCTAAACAAGGCAAGCAAAAAAAATTAAAGTTTACTGGAAAGTGAAAAGACACCATTTAAGTTATCTCCCACCTCATATAACTGTAACAATAACCATGTTTAGACCTAAGCATCTTAGAAGCCTAAGGCCTTTAATTATTGGAAAACATCTTGCTGCATACAATCCATATTGTAGCAGGGTACAGACTGAAAACTTGGATTGGTTCTATTTCTCCCTGTCCAAAACGCTGAAATTTCTTCTATATAACACTGTACTTGTTTACCAGAGCATTAGAAATTATGTTTACTCATATGTAATTCATGCTAAATTTTTTATTAAAATATGAGCTAGTCAGATATCATGGCCATTCCAAAAGACTTCAGGCTTCTTAAAAACTACCACAAATCTTAAAAGCTTAGGACATGTTTTCTTATTTCTTCAAATATAGAATCTGGTAGTAAATTCCTAAACAATGGCTATATGGGTCTATTTATAGCCAGAAAATCCTGAAAAATAAGGACTATAATTTGGCTCTATTTATCCTATTATGGCTATCCTATAGCCAAAGGCTACCATATAGGCATGGCTATACTATAGCCAAAGCCTATTAGAATTTATCTGTAGTTTTTAAATCTACTATCAACTTTCTTTCTAACAATGCAGGTGGACCACTGGTTTATGGGCAACGATTACCTTCTTTTCAAAGTAAGAGACAGTACCTGAAATACTAAGGTAAATAAGTAAAACCTATTGAAAATACAGACATTTATGTTCCAACAAATTTTAGATATATATAGGCCCAGTGAAGTGAGTAGCAGGTACACAAAAGTATTTGGAGAAACAGGGAACTGCTTTGGGAAATGCAATATAATGCTATGGCATGCAAATTAAACATAAATTCAAATGCACTAAAAGCTTTATCAACATAAACCGTATATTTTAAACTGAAGTACAACTTTAAATTTGTCATTTCTTTCTATAACATCTGCAATTCTAGATTAGCCAAGAAAGAGACCTACTTCTGCCAATCAGCATCAGGAGCAATCAAATTGCAAATTCTACAATGATTTCTTTAAAAAACAACATTGGCAAAAATAACTTTAATCAGCTCAGTTTATCTGTTAATGCTAATATTGAAAGGATCTGCATTTATTTTGAAAATCATGCATAAAAAAGAAAGAAATAAAAAAGAAAAGCTGTGAATTTAAGAAAAGACAAAGTCTAGAAGTTGATAAAATTTAAAAATAATTTTAAAAAGTCATTATGCCTAAACGTCTCTCATGTCACAATGTGGAGATCACATTAAAGCTTACTTCTGCACAACAGAATCCCCTCAGAAAGAAGGCATTGCAAAGTGGGTGATCTGTAGATTGGGAGACACTTGTGCACCTGCAAAGCCACCTTTCGAAACCCACTTCATACCAGAGTCTGAGTTGCCTTACAGAAAAGCACCCCTACAAAATCAAACCTTTTTTCCCCCATTTTTGGTAACAAGGTGGCAGCAAAATTGAAGTACTTTCAGAATCAGGAGTTCTAGTGTCTCCATCAAAGTGTCATTTCCTCTCTCTGCTTTTCCAAGATCCTGAGGAGCCTCAAACTGGTTATACCAAGTTATAGCCGTTTATTCTGTGTCCCTGAGTACTTGGCCAATATCCCAAACCTGACCATGTCTTTCTGCAATTGGTGTTGACTGTTGCATACCAATCATCAGATGCCACAATAGCTTTATTTATCAAAAATGCTCTATTTTCTGTTAATTTTAGAATGATTGCCTTTTATAATTTAAAAATTGATATCTCAAGACACTACAAGAAGTACATGCAAAGAGTTGATCACTTACATACATCAAAGGTTTGCAGGAAACAGCATATGCAACAAAATCGCCCCCACAACTACAACAAAGAAAAGAGGATTGCGTTCCCCTGTCTTAGCTGTGCTGAATTACAGATAACTGAGATTTCATTACTTTCATATGCTGATAAACCTCTGACTTCACATTTCAGGGTTTTTGTTTGAGTGGATAGAAGCACACACAAGCGGCTCAGCAAATTTTACTGACAATTTTGATAGTTGCTGAATTTGCTCAGAGGAAGGTGGATTACAAAAGAAAGAGTCAACAACAATTAATAGAACACTGAATACTATTGTAACAGCAAGGATTTGTAGATAAATCCTTACTAGACGAAGCTAACTTGAATTGACTAGAAGCAGCTTTATCCCACAGGCACTTTGTGGTGGTGATTTGCACTAATATGTGAGGACTCCAAATGTTTCACCATGGCTTTTCCTTTTTAATTTTACATTACTCAAACATTCCAGAAACCGCTAAAACTATTTTACTGAGTGTACAATTGGTTGTTTAATAATTCCTAGCTACAAATTCTTCAAATGGAGTTCTGAATTTTGGATATATATGCCAAATCCAAAATCAATTTTACATTAAAAATGTTTGCCTAATACCTTTCAATGTATCTTAAGATAACTTGATAATCAGTTTTGACTTTCTTGCTATCAATAGATGCTTTCATTTTATGTTTCCTTTAGACACTATTACTTTAAAGTAGATAAATTCTTTTAAATCTCCTAAAATCTGTTTTCTGAGAACAGTTATCTGCTATTAGTTCCCAGACTGAATAAGAAGTACCATTTTGGCAAGGTAAAAAAGAAGTAGGAGCATAGTTTAGCATGTAATATGGTAGTTATCTTAATGCCTTCTTTGTAAGTGCATAATAAACTGTAATCCCAAACAGTTACAAACAATCCCACTCTTTTAACTACAGGACAACTACTAATAAGAACCTCATCCATCAACAATAATCTAAGTTTCTGATATGTTAAGCAGGGATTGTGACACTCAGTAACTGATCTTCTTTAAATACCAGAGAAGTACTCTTAACTAGAGTGCAGAAACATGTCCAACTCTGCTTTTGGATGTCAGGAACCTCCTCTACTTCCTAAAGCCAAGGAACTGGAATTGCACCCTCTTAAACCAGCACTACCTTTCATCCAGACACGTGGAATCTGAACCAGTGATCTGAATTGTCTGAAGCCCAGAGCTTTTAATAATGCTCAGGTTCCTATGCAATTTATATGAAAATTGCACTCACTTTAGGGCCTCTTTTTACTATCAGAGAAAATTATATGAAAATCATATTGTAATGACTTAGAGAATGAAAACATCTGTATTAAATCTGCAGTGGTTACTTAAGTACAAACCATTTCTTTGATGTTAGATATTGATGAGCACATACTCATTTCAATAAATGCAAGACATGCATAAAATATCTTACATTTAGAAGATGTACTAAAAAAAAGGGGTTCCCCACTAACTGGCCAGCTGGGAGTTAAGAGACATGATATCTGTCTCCATGGCTTTTTGACATGATACAAGAATTATAGACAGCCGACATGCAATGTATTTATATGAGATATAGTTTCATATTATACTCTTATATGTTCACCAAGAAAGTGAAGCAATCTTTCTTCTGTGAGACTTCTACCTATCTTCATTTCCTTTAGTGCAAACAGTTATAGACAAGCTCCTCTCTGAACTGATAATTTTTTAGAGGTCATTCAGCCCATAATTTCAGGTCCTAGTCACTATCCTGATGGTCCTTCTTAGGAAATTGGACCCAGTGGGAACGTTTTTTCCTTCTGCTTAGTCTACGGGTCAGCATTTTCCTTCCCTTGTACTTCTTAATTCCCTTAAGTGGCAATTATTTAAGGTAGAGTTAGAGAAGGTGCAATCTACATTCATCCAATAAAACCTAAATATTAAAAAGGACAGAAAAATCCAGCATGGTTACTAAGGATATATGGGAGAGCATTTAGCATTTGAAAGGTACCAAAGATCTGGTAAATGAAAAGATGGAAAAAATTATGAAGAACTATTGGAAGTAAAATAGAAATTAGAAGTACAAAAGAACATGAGTATCAGACAGACAAGGCATCCTACTTACAAAGGTCAAGACTCAAGATGCCATGTCAAGAAATTAATGGAAAGTCAGTGCAGCACAGATTGGATTAATGAAAGCAAACAAAAAGGAAGTCCAGAAGAAATTTTTAAAATCAGCATGGAATTGCAATGATTTGTGATTCATTGGAGCAATTATTGCTGAGGGCTTTTCTCTTCACTCATGACCCAAAGTAGTAAAGCACTGAGCACACAACTAACACTATGATTCAATCTCCTATACCTATGTTCTGGCTTTTGCTCAGGTATTTAATAATTTACTTTATAGTAGCTGGTATGTGTTGGATTTGAGCTGGAAACAGTGTTATAGGGATGATTTTGCTAGTCCTGAGCAGCGTTTGCACAAAGTCAAGCCTCTTCTGCTCCCCACCCCACCAGAGAGGAGGCTGGGGGTGCACAAGGAGCTGGGAAGGGACACAGCCGGGACAGCTGACCCAGCTGACCAAAGGGAAATTCCAGACCACATGGCATCATTCTCAGCATGTAAAGTGGAGGGGAAAAGAAGCAAGGGGAGGAGGGATGTTCGGAGTACTGGCATCTGTCTTCCCAAGCTACCATTACATGCCATTACAGAGCCTAGCTTTCCTGTCGATAACACCTGTCAGCCCATGTGACATGATGAATTAATTCCTTGTGTTGCTTTACCTAACAAACTACCTTTATCTCAGCCTTGGAGCTTGCTCACTTTTACCCTTCTGATTCCCATCATCCCTCCAATGGTGGGAATGAGTGATTGAGGCGTGGCACTTAGTTGGTAGCTGTAAACCACAACAATGTTGGCACTTTTCTGATTCTGAAATTATTTGCTATTATTTATGCAGTAAGGAAACTATGTCTAACAAGCAAGTATTTTTGTGTAACTTATAAAAAATCTAAAACTCAGACAAAGACTTGCAAGCAGATTTACAAATATTAATGATTTAGGCCATTTCAAGAATAATTTCAGTGCAGATTGTTGGGACACTGGTAACATCTCACAGGAAGAAAAAAGCATAGTGTCCCCTAAATAATGCACAGCCACAGAGAAAGCCAGCAAGAGGTGATGGCATTATGTAGGCAAAATAGGCCCTGCTATGGTTATTTGAAATATAGTGCCCATGGGTCTTCGAAGTATTGTTAGTTCAACTGTGCAAGTGATGAAATAATTAGTTCATAAAGGAGAAAGCATGGTTGATAAATTTATAATTTAGGTTTATTTATAGATATTTATTTATATTTTCATTGGAATTAAATCTTTTTAAATTATTTAAAGCACAGACTGGAAATATATAATTATTTTCAATGCAGTTTAAATATTTAAGTTATTAAATAAGTTTTATCTACTATATATATTAAAAAATTACCACATATTTTAAATCAAAATTTTCATTTCATTCTTCAAGTTGCATATTATATTTATTTTATATTTACTTGAATGAAAATAAAATATAAGATCCTTATGTTTCTTAGAATTCCAGCATAACTTCCCTGGACAAAAGATTAAGAGATCTACTCGTAAAAATGTATAATAGGAAAGCAATTTAAGTGTTCAGAGTATAGGACAATCTCCACCTAAAATCATCCTGAATTATTCCTAGGCACTATACATCTTTATTTTTTATTCCTCTTGTAAGATTATTATCTTTCTTTTTGTTTGTTTGAAAAGTTTCCTTGATGACCTTGTTATCCCTTTTTTTGGTGCTTTTCTCCGAATTTTAATATGTTGATATTCCAATACTAGTATTTCCTTTTATTATTTACATTTGCCACATAGTATTATGCATATACATCTTCTAGCGCAATTAAATATTTTTGCCTTTCTAGATGGCTGTCATGTCTTAAGGGCTTTCTTCTACTTCTGCACTTAAATATTTCAGCCTTGCTTTAAAAGTTTTATGCTAGGATAGCCTATTTTTAGCTCCAAATAGGCAATAATGTGGCTCGTTCTTCATGAAGGATATTTTATCTATTAATATAATGAAATAGTATCTTGGAGTTAGATTACCTTCTTTTCATCGGTGAACCTGACATCCTTGCAGGTGCACCGGACTTTATGGACACCAGCAGGGATACAGCATGGACAATGCAAGGAATTCGCAAACCAGATGCAAATTCCCCACATCATTTTTGTGGCCAAAATACCCTTGGACGTAAAAGGGTATTTTTTATGTGTTCTGGTGTTTTGCGGGGAGATACAAGGTGGGCATTAAGGGTTCAACAAAAATTCAGTTCTGAAGAGGGTTTCTCTATCATCCAGTGTGGCTCAGCCCCCTTGCAGGCCACCCAAATGGTTCCCAGCTTTGGAAACTAGAATACCACAGAGAGGAACGACAGGAAAGGAGGTGCACACCAACACCCAGATGAAATATTTAGATATGGGCAAAGAGATTCATCTGCTCAGCAGCAATAGCTCACACCACAAAAATTAGTTGCCCTGTTACAAACTGGGATAGTTTTCAGGAAAGGAACGATGACTGCTAGGAGGGCTGCGGAGAGAAATGCACTGAAAAGAAAGCAGGATTGTGACTGCATGGTTTTCGTGCTGTACACAATATGGAAACCCCTGTGCAACGGCCCTGCAGCTTATGGCACACAACAGGACACCTGTTATACCTCCACTGAGCAGAGGTATTAAAAGGTGTTCCAGACTTTGGTCTAAGCAGTATTTTCCTTTAAAACTATATTCTCAACATTTTTTCTTTAATGAGACTGATTTGCTTTCATTCTTACCCGAAAATACCATTCACTTAAAAGATGTAACTAATATTAATAGTGGTGGGTTTTGAATATTAGATGATGTAGTATTTGCATCAAAATATTTAAACACCTCCTTTCATGTCACTCAGCAGGAATATATGCTGACTGTTCAGGAAAAGATCCTAAGGAACTACGAAAGGAGTCCCTATGCTCTTCAACAGCAGCAGAAAAAGCTATAACCCAGGGAAAAAAAAAGAAAAAGATAAAGTACTTTCATGAACTCAATTTTTTATTCTGTTTCACTTGCTACCTGGAAACAACCAACTCTGATGTCATGACCGCCCAGATAAATATACTGGCTATGGAAGCTCTTCTAGGTGTAAAATGCCTTCTAATAAATGACAGTTCTAAAAAAAAAATACTTAGGGTTTTTTTTTTTTTAAACACAGATTAATCTTTCCTGAAACACAATAATACATAATCTACATATGTTAAAAAGAACCTGGCTTTCTCCTTTACAAACAGAAAATCATTTATACTAGGTTTTTATTTCAAGCACACACTAAAATTATTATTCTTCACAAAAGAGGAAAGGGAGTGTCTGCCAATCAACATGACATGCTATTGAAAGACTGGTACTAATAGCTATGACAAGAGCAAACCTGTTTGAAGCAGAGCTGCTGCTGCCTTTTTCTTTTTTTAAAGTACACCAGCCATCAAAAATAATGTTTTATCTGACTAGAAACCCAAGCAATATTCTGCTGCTGTAAAAGCTTGCACCTGATTTCCCTATATCTAGCAATAACAATTTTAATCTTGTTTCAAATGACAGCATTTAAAGTGTTTTATTTAGACAGTGATAAAGATTAAGAACATTAACTATTAAAAAAAAAGTTAAATATGCTTGCAAACAAAACTGTGTATCTATTCTTTGGAGGTTTTACATCAGGTATGAATTACAAGTTCGCATAAGTACTCAACTGACTTGTATTTCCATCACTTCACTGATAAATAGCATTTACTGATTTTATATTTTTGTAGTTTGATAAATTCAGAGAGCATAAGAGCAAACAGGCTTTTATTGTTTCATTTTTCCTATTTTTTAACTCCATATTTTCTACTAAAGAATCAAAAAACACAAAAGAAAGGAGTAGTAAAAAATATTTAGAAGTAGAAAAGCACTAGGATGCTAGTATAATTGCTATATTATCAGGTTCTGTGTGTCCAATTCACATTCTGAATAAGTCTGCAGTTTCCACTTGGTAATACAGTTATACCTTGATAAAATCACATAATAGATCACGCCATAACTTTTAGCAATCAATTTTTTTTCTTAATAATTTGATAAATGTAGCTGTCAAGTGGGATAAAGATCACAATTTTATTTGGGATTAACTATTTGAACTTTCAGAATTCCATTCATGAATATTGCAACTGTTACAACTGATAGGATCACAATTTTGTCCCCTGTTGATGATGCAATCATGCTGCAGGTTGCTGGTACAGCCCTGTTTCTCAAAAGCTAAAGAAACTGAAAGAAAAACGTGTGGAAAGTATGCCCTTTTGAAAAGTGCACTTAAAGTTTGCAAAAATACTTTTCAAACATATTTAAAAGAGGAGACAATAACACAGTATGGGGACTGCCAGGGAAAAGAGCAGAATTTCATACGGATTCTTCAAACACATTAAACAAACAAATAAATGTATGTTACAAGATATTTTATCACAGATTTAAAGACATACCAGAAACAAACAGTTTAAGTTGGTGTATTTCCACTTCAGGCTCAAAGATAGTAAGAATTTAGCACTGATGATGGGAATGTTGCCGCTCTGAGAAATGTTGCCTCTCTGAGAAAGAACACTTCGGGGGACTTACCTGTCTCCTCAGCTATTCCACTGCTATCACAACACCCAAACACTTTAGATTCACAAACACAGCCCTTACCAGGAGGCTGTAGATTAACACTGTTTGAAGATTTCAGAGCAGAAAGAGCCATTAGATAATAGTCTGACTTCCGGTATATCAAAGCCCCTTTATGTTTTGCAGTGAACCCAGCAACCTTGGGCCCTCCTAAAACCTATTTTCCAGAAAGACATCCAGTCTTCTCAAGGCTCAAAGGAACAGAACAAGAATAATTTCTTTTGCCAGTTGCTGCCAGAGCTCAATTGACCTCATATTTAAGTGTTTGCACCTTGTTTCTCATTTCAATTTGTCTGACTACGCTTTCAGTAACTGACTTTTCTTAGGCTTTTCTCAGCTAGACTAAGAGTAGCTCATGTCTGATATTTTCTCCCTGTGAAGCAACTCATACACTATAATCAAGTACCTATCTATCATTTGGTCATGAATTATGTAACTCTTCATGAACACTAAGCGTTCAATCACCACGTAGGCAGCTAACTGCCAAAACACAATCGTCACGATCTTTGTTCTGTGAATGCCCAACCCCAGAGGCACCTATAATTTTCACAGAGGCACAGGCACACAAAGCTGTACTTCCAAGCATTCCCCAAAACATGTCTGTGCAAAGTGGGGAAGCAGCTCAAACTTTTAGTTCCGTCAGGATCCATAGGAGTAAGTGATCCTCCACTCCTACTCATGGGGCTATGGGTGGTAGACTCCCTCACCATATGCTGGAAAATTTGAGTGCTTTGCAAGCATAGTATCACTGTCACAGAAAAAAGCCTCAAACCTTACCAAAGAGTACAATGAATTGAGCTGGCTTCACTGATTTCTTTTTTTTTTTTTTTAAAACAACTTCCAAGAAGTATTTGGCATGACTTCTAATTCTAAATTAAACATCACTAAATTTTCTGTTCAGTGTCTTAAGTGGTTCCCTAATCGCATAGTTGACTGTCGTGAAGCCATTTTCCAGCAAGAGCTTTGTGGCTCAAACTATGTAAGCGTTGCACCTATTTTGCACATGAGGAGACTTGTACAAAAAGCAGGACCATTAAAGCAGGACCATTGTATCTTTTGCTCAGTGAAAAACCAGGTTATTCTGACTTCTAGGACTGCACTCATTCTTGGATATCATCTCCACTTTTTACACTGCAGCATGGAAATAATGATACGGAAAAAACCTCTCAGTATCACTGCATAACTCTCAACATTATCACAAAACCAATAATGAGAAAACTGCTTCCCTTCTCTCTGAAGAGCTTTTTGCTTATGACCAGTTTAGTATCCACAGAAGGCTACTATGCCACATTGTGAGATGCCATGAACTCTGCAGCTACTGGAATAATGGAGATGTTCAGGCATAGATATTACACTGTTTGGACATAAATAATGCATCATAATAGTATCACAATGTTTGTAAGACAAGAGGTTCTAAATTGTGAACATTTAGTTCAAACTAAAATAAGTGATGCTGCTCCAAAGCAGACAAAGCACCAAGAAAGAAAACTGGAATACTGATCCCTTGCAAGATCTTCCACAGGTACAGGCCCTTCTCCTGTCCCACTTGACAAAGTATTCAGGTTCAGTTCAACCCAGTATTGCAATGTAGCATCAGTTAGAAGAAAGCGCATTCAAGAATTTTGGAAATGCAGTGCACACAAGAATCAAAAGATTTCTTCAGCTTGCTTTGAGACTCACAATTCAGACATGCCCACAGTAAGAAACTCTTTTTTTTTTAAATCAAATAATGTTATTTTTAGAAAAACCACTAAAATTGTAGCTAGCAACATGATAGGACAATTTACTCATCGATTGCATTAATTTTCTATTTGTAAAGACATACATTCAGATTTGCACATGGATAACAAGAATGTACATAAACAGCTTCCACTAGAACCAAATTTCTATCACTTAAACATTACCTGCAGGATTCCTGAGCTTGCTAGTAAGCCCAGTTCTGTTCTTAGAGCAGCTATAAGATCTATCAGTACGTGGTTTTAAAAAGAAAATAAATTAATATTGTGGATAATGGAAAACAATCTCTGGATTCCTGGCCTTTTTTTCCAACAAAATGTCAATCTTACACAGACCTTGAGAAAATGGGTCAGAGAATATCAAGAAAAAGGCACCAAGCTCTTACAGAACAACATACAGATATTTAAAAAAAACCATATCTGATGATTTGTATCAAAATTAAGGTTAAATGCATACACTGGTATTTGAAGTATGGCCCAGAAAATTCAGTTCACAATTTTACGAGAACTGCATATATCTTTGTTGGCTTGTCTGCATGAAAGGTCTGCTCTTAAAAGGTAGTAAATTTTAAAAGTTAAAGACAAAAGTATAATCCAGACTGTTATTGTTTTAAAATGTGTAAGATTTATAAGGAATACAGTTGTATTGTTAAATAACTCCCTCTATGACAGAGGAAACCTATAGCAGAAAGAGGAAAGAAAGTCTGAAGGCTTGGTTTTCTGGCATTTCTATATACCAATTTAGAACAGAAGTGCTATCACTTTGCAATTACAGTATCATTCTCACAAATGTAAAAGTCAGCTTCTTTTGCCTTCCATCTTCCCAGCCTCTCACTTAGAAATGCAGCTTCCTCAAGCTCTTTACTACCATTGACCCCATAAAGCAGTAGAGTAGCTGCCAAAGAAAGCTAAATAGAAACTAATATTAGAGCATTTTTTTATTGTAGCAGGGCATCTCTCCGCCCACAAGAGCTTATCCACTTGTTAACCAACCATGTAACTCAAACAGGACAAGCTGTCTTACAGTGAGTTATTTTGGCACCATGGGGTTAAGATATTCCAACTGCCAATAAAGGTCTTACTGATGAAAGTGAGATCTGCAAAGATAAGCCGGATTTTTGACAGACATTCACTTTACAACTGCAAGAGCCACACCAAACTTTGTCACAAAGCAGAAATCTTCTATACATTTCCCTGGAAACGTGGAGTTTCTCCCACGAGTGGGGACGACTGCTTTGTGGATACTCCCCAAGGATTTAGTGAAGAAATGTGCACATTATCATGGTTTCAGTGATAAGTCAGATTTGACTCCTTATCAATACTATTTCTTTTCCTAGGTCTAATATAGGTACCTTGATATTGTGCATTTTTATGTTATGCTGTAATCTATTAGTAGTTCTTTCTAGTTTTATACTGTGTAGTAAGTGATTCTGATTAAGATCTTTCATCTGCTCTCTCTTGTCTGTTTAATAAATAATTCTAAATTATTTTATAAATTTTAATTTTATAAATAGATCTGACTTGCCATCATACAAACTTGCAGGCCAGGGTGATTCCTTGAACTTAAACTGTTGCCAAAATCTGAGGCTAAGGCTTGTCTGAAGCTTCTACTCTTCCAGCAACAATTATAAAGAACATTCAATTTCAGTTAGAAATCCAGCTGTCAGTCCTAATTTCACAGACAAGAAACAGACTTGACTTTTACTCCCAGTCACATCCTAAAAGTACCCCACAGCTCCACATTTGATGGGCTGTGGTGAAGGAGTTTCTGCCTGTCCTGTAAAGTGGTTGGAGTTGGTGTCTGTCTCTCTGCCAGTGAAGAGACTAATTCTGTTTCTATCTGCTCAAGGAAGCAAAAGGGCTGGCTTTCCTGTTACAAAGCAATATTAGAACATAAAAGACGGACAAATATGTTTAAGTTAAAAAAAAAAGGAAAAAATCAATCTTGTATGACACTTTCATACTCCTATCATCCTAAGGGGTTCTATGTCGTGTTGTAGATTCTCTGTGGGTGCAGCCAATGACCAATAAGTCATCAGTAACGGTGAACCAGACACAGAACAAATCTTATTTTTATAAGGGATGTTAGCCAGGGCACAGGAGTTGTCCTTCATTCCTCTAAAAATCTTCTCTAAAACCTTTAACTCTCAGATGTCTGGCACTTAGAAATGGATTGAAAAGAAAAGAAACTCCCTTTAATTTAACTACAGTATGAAAATACAATTATCACCCAGGTTCCTCTTTAATAGTGTTTCTTTTTGAAAGGAAAATACTGTATCATCCTTTTAGCAATGGGATTATGCAAACAATGTTTCAAGATTTTTGTTGTATACCAGTTCTAGGTGAGCCTGGCAATCATTAGGTGACAATCTGTTTTTGCTAGTCCTAATATATTTGCACAGTACCATGTTTAGTGCAAGGAAATTTCTACAGTTTGAGAGTGAATGTATAGAAAAGAAATATCATTAGGATACAACACACTGATGACTGTTTTCCTGTGTTACCAAGACACGCAAGCTGAACAGTTTTAATCACAGCGTGCTGCAATGAACAATTAATTTACCCAGATATAGTCTTAAACTAATAATGGGAAAATGTACATAAAACGTTTGCAATTTTGGAATGTTAGTGATTCTATCATTGCTGCAGCTCTCAGTTGCATCTGTCTATCTGTCTGTCTATTGAAAGCACTTGATTTTTTCATATTAAGTGGGATTACTGTAGTAAAAAATCCAACAGTGTCTGGATTTAAGCTTTGAGTTGAATATTCATTTGCTTTAGTGAGAACTATGGTGAAATGTGATCAGTTTTCTGACCTATTTTGAAATTGGGATTCTGCCAACTGGCATTTTGTTTGCACATCCAGATATTATCCACCATATGCTGACATGACATGATGATTGGTTCCAAAATGAAGTGGAATACTTGGCAAATAGAAATATATGGTACAAATAATACACTGCCTCTAGTCAAGAAAGCAAGCAGTCATTTTGAGAAGACTGAGAGGTTTTAAAATAACTACAGTGTACATACTGCACAAAGCTGCATGAAAGCTTTCCAGGTTTTGCTTTTTTACAGGTACGAGGGTATCAAAAACTATGAAATTAATTCCTTACACAAGATTCAAATCTGACACAGGAGTACTAATAGTAGTAATTCAATGGAAGATTAATTTGCATCTCAGGGAGACTTTGGCCCACATAGCTTCTTCCTCCTCTGGATTCCCCTCTTTCTTCTCACCATCTGTTCTTTTTTCCCAGTGCTCTGACTTGTCTTTCCACCCAGTGATGTCTAAGTTATCCGCCTCTCCTGCATTAAGATCACATTTCATTCAAGCTCCAGACTAATATTGCATTATTTCTCCTAACCTCCTACCATTGAACTCTTTATTTTTCTCCTAACTTGATGCTTCCATTAATCTTCTGCCTTCCACTCTGAAATGTAGACTCTTTTAAAAAAATACCCCAAAACCGAATAAAAACCAAACAAATTTGTTCCTAAACAGAAAACACCCCATCTCTTTTCTTTTAATTCCTGTTTCCAAAGCAATGTTTTTGGTTTGCATTCCTCCAGTGACTTCCATGTGTGTGCTCTCTAACACAAGGCCTGAAAACATACATCTAAGTTGTTGGTTGAGCTCTGCTGTTTTATCTTTTAATAAGGAACAGTCTACTTTTCTGTAATGAAATCTAAGATTTTTTAAAGCAGTGCATTAATTTACCACTGTATTTCCTATGAAATTTTGTGTTTCTGTTTTTGGGGGAATAGCATAGTCAGAGGGACTTAATAAAAATGTTAAAAAATATTTCTCCCTAAAAGTTCAGTTATATTTCAAAACAAGGAATCTAAATAGCATGCACTTCTGATGTTTATTTATTGAACTGCAAGATTTGCTTGTGTAACATGAATAGATTTCAGTGCTTAATGCATAATCTTTCAACCCTGGAAAACTTGAAGAGGATTAAGCCTATTTTAAAATCATGTTCTTCTTCAGAATAAATAACTTCTTGTTTTGTTACTACAATCATTTAAGCACGTGCATTTAGAAAAGAATTTGTAAGCAAAGGGAGGAATGACCTTACCAGCATGCAAGTATGCCAGATCGGGATTTTCAATGTCTGGGTGTAGTTCTTTCAAGTGGTTACGAAACTCCACAGGGATATTTGTTCCATAGTCACACCGAGGACAGTTATACATTTTTACTCCTTCATGCTTTCCCGTATGCAAGATGTGTTTACGGATATTTTCTGCACAGTTAGATCTAAACAGCAATGAAAAAAAAAGAAAAAAAGATATATATTAATTTACTTTCTTCTGGCGGTTCAAGTAAAACCTAGTGTTATAACAAAAAATTAGTAGTCATCACTCATTTTTCATCATCTGTAGATCTTTTGCATCCTCTTAGGTTTTGCATAAACATTGTCCTTTGCATGAAGGCTCTCAAAGCAGTTTCAGGTTAACTGAACATTACATCTGAACCAGAATGACTGATTTGCTACATTTACAGAATTTCTATTTTTCTCATGGTAGTCAGTGATGAACAGAAATTAAGCAACAGTCTTTATTTAGAAAAACTGAATTTCTGTAATATTCTCAATGGAGCTCACATGAACCCTTCCTATACAGTTCCTAAATTCAACAGGACTTGCTGTGAATTATTTTTGTAAGTATGTTTCACCAACTTTCATCTCGTTGTGTGAACTGTTTCTCGGAAGGAGAACTGAGTTGTTCAAGTTTACATGTTTTTTGAAAATACACACGGATTCCGGCTTACACCTTAAACACAGTTTTTCTGAAAGTAGTGGAGTTTTCATGCATAAAAGTCAGATTAAATACACAATTATTTTGACACATTTAAAAACAATATTTATAATAATATTTCTGAAAATAAGTAATAAGAAAAGATTTCACATTTCCCTTATTCACAGAGAGATCCATAGAGCAGTAATTTTTAATTTCTACTCCTTAAAAATTTCCAGTCTTGTTACAAAATTATTTTGAATTAGAAATTCCTACTTACTCAAACGTTGTGATGAATCCTACACAAAATACACTGCTACTCCATTTATTTCAATCAGAAATAGTCAGCATATTTATTCGTGACTCAAAAGAACAGAACTGTCCATGCGTACCATTGCTTTGGGTTTTGCTTAGTTTTTAGACTTTCTTATTAGCATATACTAATATTATTACGAAACTAAGAACAGTAATTGAGTAATTCTAACTGAAAAAAAGTGCAAACACTCGTGTAAACTACACAAATGCATAATACTTCACAAATACTACTCAAATAAGACAACTGTAGCATTTTGGGCAACTGGTTATATACCCCTTGCTGCTAGAAATTCCACAGTAACAGGCACCTAAAAAAAGGACCCCTTAAATTAAACTGGAAGTAGCAGCTTGAAGTTCTGCTGGAATGCTTGTCTCTCCCTCGGAAATGGTCATAGTAAAGTTGATATCTGCCTTACAGTGCTGCCAAAGCTCACCCTCTGTCATGCCCATCTGCTATATACTGGTATAATGGTCAGATGCCTGAGAATGCCAGAGAAGACAGTTATCACTGAAAAATATAGAAAATATTGGTCCTCAGCATCTTTCAGAATTCAGCCCTAAAAATGTTACAATGCTCATAAATGTTGTTAAAATGAAATACGTATTTTACAAAAAAGGAAAAAAAAAAGGTAGCGTATACTGCAATGAAAGCAAGAGACAACCTGGTAACCTTCTATCATGGGTTATACTTTAAAGGGCAGTAGATTAAAGCAGAGCATATGAATCTGAAATAAAATATCTGTGTTCTTTCAGCTTAGCCCTCATACTATGTTAAGGAAAGATATAAAACTTTTTACTTTGAAATATTTCTGTGAAATACATAAAGGATCTGTGGAAACCTAAGTAAGAGTTGTGAAGAAAGTCAGTTCAAGCCATAAAAGGCCACTTCTATCTCCTTTGATTTGGAATTTGCTTCAGCCACTTTAAACAGAGCAATCCTGAAGCCTCATTTATTCAGTCATCAGTAAAAATCTGTCACTAAACACACCAACATACAGATATAAAAAATTCAAACCCACATTTTTCCATGTGACAAAGCAAGGAAGGCTTAATCAGAAATAAGGAATATGAGATCACAAGGCATTACAAATGGCCCCTCATACTAGGTTGCAAAGCAGCAATTGCCATCATTATAAGGCAAACCATGATAGTAACAAGTGGCAAATCCAAGCACTTTTTGAAGCCAAGTGACACCTTTACATATGACAGGACGAAAGTGTACTTCATATAAAATGGTTTTTAATTATTCAGTGTGCTTTGAATGTGTGTTTATTAGGAGTCATCTCTCATGTATTGTACAAGTATGTTGTTATATGTATGACACAAAATACCCCCACTAACACATTGTGTGTGTAGTTACATCACTTCATATTGTGTGAGTAAACACAGAGGTCTGGAATTTTAAACAGTACTGTATTTTTATTAAAGCTATCTCATGACAAGAATATAACTAAAACATTATAATGTTGCAAAAGTGATGATAGTTAAGCTTTTGACAGGCCTTGTATTATAAGATTCACCTCCAGAAGTTTATAAACCCTGAAATATGGATTTCCTTTGTTCTGAAATTTGGAAAATAGAGCCCAGCCCAATAAAAAACGTTTGGGAAAGTCTTTGTGGTTTTTGAGTTCCAGTCTGAATTACAGACACAAACAAATAAATGCAGGTTTTAGGAGACTAGCCTGTAGTTCAGTAAAGCTACAGTAGAGGTTTCTAAGTTAAATTACTATTACCATTGCTTCATGTAAGCATGTTTTCATCCTCATGATCCATTTTTAAAATCAAACTAATATATTTCTGTCAATTTGTCCATGCTCTGAAGGAACAGGAATGGATTTCATTAGACTTCATTAGTCTAAAGCTACAGTCAATGAGTTTATATTCAATTCTGATGTAGAGAAACACAGCAAAAATTTTCTTTTTATTTCATGTCTTGCAGTAAGTCTTCTTATTAGACGTGAAGAAAGGTTTGAGATGTGATACAAAGCCCACAAAAACCCTGTTAAAGGGAAGAGGGAGACCTGTATGGGTTTTTCAGTTGTCTTGTCAGTGCTATACACAGTGAAAGAAGAGATGGAAAATGTTGCTAAGGTACTTTGCAGATGAACAGGAAATACGAGGAGCTGAAAAGCTCAGCCCATACTTCCCCATGCAACAAACCTGTATGACCTCCTCCATGAAAGACTGATATATTGGGAAGGGCATAGGCCTACTTTCCACATCCAGGAGAGCTCCCACATTTCTGTAACGGATAGCACTTTAAAATAAGGGAGACAGATGGTAAGATTCCCCTCAGAAAGGCAGCTACTTCTTAAGATGAACAGAAAACCTCTTCTGGAAAAGGACAACAAAGGGCATTTGTCTCTAATGTTCATCACATAGCGATGCATTCCCATTGCTGTTCTAGCTGCACGTTCCATGTTGCCATTACAAGTCCACTCCTACCAACTGAGTATCTTTTTCTGCTCTCAATAAATTAAAGGTTCCTGCATATTCAAGTATCATAAACTGGAAATGACTTGTCAATTGTAAAATGGTACTTTAGTCACAGAATCAGCATGCTTAAGGCTGAAAGGGACCTCTTGAGATTCTCTGGTTCATCCCTGCTGCTCAGGAAGGATGACCCATAGCCAGTTGCCCAGGACCATTTTTAGGCAGCTTCTGAATATTTCCAAAGATATCTCCCACCTTCCCTGAGCTGCCTGTGCCAGTGCTCAGTCACCCTAACAATGGAACTGTGTTTCCTCATGTTCAGAGGAAACCTCCTATCTTCTTGTTTGTACCAACTGCCTCTTGTTCTGTCTCTGGGCACCACTGAAAAACAGCTTGGCTTCCTCTTCTTTAGAGCTTCCCTTCAGATATGTGTGCATACTGATGACACCCCCTGAGTCCTTTCCTGACACTGATCAGTCCCAGCTCTCTCTCTATTTGGAATGCTTCAATTACAAACCATTTATTCAAGTTTTCAGTGGTCATCTAGCTTGCACAGGAATCATCCTGTGACAAGGAAGTCTGATGCCCCATTCCACATCCACCTGTACTCTTGCCTCTTAGCACCATTGATCCGATTTGTTGGGAGAGTGAAATAAAGTGGAAGGTTCGGAGTTGTATAAAATGGCCAAACATTTTCTCAACATGAGAAGCTGTTGCCTCTGTTTACTTTGCCTTCCTTCTCTTATCCTTATATACATATGCTTCAGTTCTTTTACAAGAGAAAAAAAACAAACCAAAACAATGGCACTGTGGTAAGAGCAAGAAACAGAGTGCCCAGTCTACAGAAGAGTGGGAAAATCATGCTTCTGGTGGACGGGACAGAAGTCCTCATAACTGCCTTCCTCCTTAACCCAAAAAGTGCAATCATTCCTTTAGCCCCTGAAAGGTAGTGTAAGTGCCCCTATGAAGACATTTTCTCAGTTGCATTGGCAAGCTATAATGTGCAAAAGACCAGATTCCTCAGCAAAACTAGGCCTACCCCAGCGTAAACAGCAGCACTGTTCAGGGGTCTGGGATGGCAGAGCAGAGACATGCACTTTGCAGGTGGCAGAGATCAGCAGCAGCGAAACATGGGTGGAACGAAGTGTCTTGGAGCAGTGTGCTGAGGGGAAAACAGTCAGCCTGAAAGTCCCCTCAGTAAGTGCTATCTGCAGTTACTATTCCCCCATCATCTACTCCTTCTTTCCAGTCTTGCAGAGCTCAGCCATCCAGTCTCACTAGCAAGCAGTACAAGCTGTGTGAGGGCAGGGATTTGGGCATCCCTTCTCTGTGTAGAGGGACTCATCCCCAGCCTCGTGGCTGGATGCAGCAGGTTGTGCCCTCCACTCTCCAAGCCAGCAGCCCTGCTTCAAGCAGCCTCTGTAAACAGCCAAGTTCAGTAGTTAACTGCAGACCTGTGGCTGCCCAGTACCAAGCTATTTGCTGTTCTTGTCTTTCACACAGTGTTTTGGGTAAAAATCATGAAGTAAGAGAAATTCACAGAATATCTGTCAATTCTAAATTTGCCCATGCAGAATAGGAATGTTTCTATTTTTTAAGGGTTTTCTATATGAGAATACATTAGCATTGTATTAAACAGCTAAATGAAATATGGCAGGAAGTCATCAATTTTTATTATTTTTTTCCTATTTACTAATAAGAAACTGAAATTAGAACACTCTTCCATTATGCAGTGCCTGACATTTTCAGAAAGATACTTACTGCAAAACATGGAAATAGAAAGTTTCAGAGGTGCAAATGAGGCAAAATGTTAATTATCTAGTCCACTAAGTTTTTAAAAAATTAGCACCTTGTAGGACTCTTATTCGCACAAAATAAACCTCTTTCAAAAGGTCTTCTCCAGCACATTAGGTATAAACATCCCCTTTCTGCAGAGAAATGCATATACCATAAAGGACTTAGGGCAGCTCCACTGACATCACTATTTACAACATAAAAACAAATACAGTGATGCAACAAGTGATTGAAAAGATTTCTATTTTTCCTCTGTTTGTCAGTATGAATCAAGTTCACTCTCATATAGACAGGTCTTCTGCCCCCTTTATACCCTGCTATAGAACCTGCAAGTAAAGAGAAATTGCAGCATTTTGACTGAAAAATAGCGAAGTCTCCAGATACTTTCTTCCTGAAATAAAAGCAATTATGATGAAAACAAACTTCTGAATTAAGCAATACGCACTATTGTAGATTCTTAACCTCAGTTATTCACCAAATGTTTGCAGGTATTTCTTTCACAGAAAATGCCCTTTAACTAGGAAAACTGTCTTTAAATCAAAATTGCAATAATGTAATTACACTAGAAAAGGAGAGCCATAGATTTTTAGAAACACAAAGTCATATGGAACATTTACCTTGAACTCATTGATAGCACAGTTCATAAACATCTTCCCAGTGATTCTTTCCTCTAACCATAACTCTTTGGGTACTAAAACATGGTTTCTGATGGAGAGCAATAGGGAGTTCTTTGAAATCATAGGCAAATTACTCTTCAGTTGGTCACTCTCCCTTTTACAAAATGTCATATTTCTTATCCCCCTGCATCCAGCTAACAGTGCTACATATCCAACACACCTTGCCTGGCTGTAGAATCTCCTGATACCCAGACCTCCAGTAGAAGAGCTACAGAGACCAAGTTCCTTTCAACTCACTCTAAGGAATCATTTGGTTCTCTTTACATTCTTGCCAGTTGCTTTAAGTTTTGAATGCATTCACATTTCACACCAGTGCTGCACACATGGATGCCATGATTTTTCAGTCATGTTGCAGCCACTTCTGGAGACTGCTGGATATTTCTAGCAGCACCAAGAGCTCCTGCACACTCAGTTAAATGCAGGGACCTTTCAGGTTTTTTTCAGCATGTATGCTTTCCAAATACAACCCTTCTAGCCTGCCTTTGTTTCTTGCTGTCATCAAACAGTATGAAAACTAGCATTCAGTAGGGTGGCGGTTAACAACCTAATGGACAATATTTTCTTGACAGGAAAGAAATAAATACCTCAACCTGTGGTAATTACATTATACAAGAAGGCTGATTCAATCAAAACCTCTACAATGACAGTCACTCTGCCCAACTTCTACTTAGCAAAAACCCAAACAAACCAACCAACCAACCAACCAACCAAAAATTCTTCCCTGCATATTCAAGATTTAGCTACATTTCTGGTTTTAAAATAAAATAAACATAGTAATACATAATCTGCACATACCACTGGCAATTCAGACTGCAAGTTTAAAAGTTAAAGCCTACATCTTCAGTGCTACAAGTCAATACAGTATTGCACAAGAAATAATTAAAAAACATGAAAATACCATAGCCAAAAATGTGGTAATGTGTTGAAACTAACATTATAAAATTGCAATAATTATTAGATATTAACACACACACACAACATATATATTTATGTACATATGTTCAAGAAATATAATACACATTCTCAGCCTTTTCACTACTAACATGCACCTGGGTTACTTTTTCATCTTGCTCTTTGCCTTTAAAAGCAAACGTTCTACCTTTTATTTAGGTTTTAAGTGAGTGGGGAAACAATCACATGGATACAAGTGCCTATGCTCTACAACCAACTTCAATTCTCAAGTGACTTACGATACTATTGCCAGAATTAGCAGCACACGGCTCCGTGGGAACCCAGGAGGGCAACTCCAATGTACCCAGTGCCAGCTCAGCTCTGCCTGTCACTGCTGCCAAACACCTCCCAGTGCTGTTCCTAAAGACCTCTGGTGGACAGAGGCAAGGAGCTGCAGGGGACAAGCAATGCCTTTGACACCATAGCTGCTTCTGCTGCGAGTATTTGCTCACAGCTTTTCAACTCTACCAAGAAAAGGTGACTAAAATACATACCCACAGTGCCGTAAAAATGCATGTCCAACAACCTGGTGGCCACTTGTACTGCCATGTTTTCATGTACTGACATGTATTGCATGTGTTGCCACTCAGAAAAGTACACTAAATTTACATGCTTTAATAAGATTTTATAACACAGTCAGTTTCACAAAGAAAATAATAAAATGTATTTGGGATTTATTCTGATAGTATTATACCAACACCCAGGGATAATAATTGTAATGTTTTCTGCTTTTTCTACATTTTTAGCTTTGCATTTTTTTCTGTAATGATCTATTTGTTATGACATACAGTATGTGTGACAGATGTCCAATGCTGGCTGCTAAAAAGTAGCAGAGCCCTGTAGGGAAGCAGCAAAAACTTGTGCGTCAGCAGAGAAAATGATGGAAGATTGATAATTACTGCTTGTGTCTGAGCTCCATTCAGCAGACTAGCATGTCCAAATTGTAATTTGGCCACGAATCCACCATTCTATTTACAATGTATTGGAATGAAAATTCCTAGTTTCAAGTAATTGATCATTACGATAGCCGAAGTAAGTGCTTTTAAAGGCAAATTCAGGGTAATTGGAAATTCTGAAGGGAAATAAGAAGTGATGTACTCTAGTCTTGTTTACCTCTGAGGAATCTGTAAATCTAGTTACAACCCTGCACAGTGAACAAAAACCGAAGTATAGATCCAGTGCTGGCATCTAGATCTACTCATGAATTTTCAGAGTATTTTTGTAAGAAAACAGCAAATAACAGACTCCGCAATTTAAAAAAAAAACCCATGACCTTCTCCAGGAAAAAACCCATCTGTGATTCCAAGGAACTATGGCATCTTGCCTTAAATGCTTCCATTCTATTTTCTACAAGAAAAGAGAGAAAGAAATAAAGAAGAGGCTTTTAGACAGAAACCTGTAAATTATATCCAAACTTCTAGACTTGGAAGGAATGGGTGGAAAGGGTAAAGAAAGTAATGGAAATGTGCCTCAGTTCTCCACCTGTGCTGTGGTCCTCACTGTCCCCCACAGGTGCTGAGCAGTACAAAGGAAAAAAACAAACAAACAACCAAAACCAAAACAACAGTAACCAGACAATTTTTCATAGTACTGATCTGCTTTTGAAAACTCTCTGCAACATTTGCTTGAACTCCTGGTTTCCACTTTGCTGCAGGCAGAGTGGTCTCTGTGATG
This sequence comes from Chamaea fasciata, assembly GCF_029207755.1. Classification (NCBI taxonomy): domain Eukaryota; kingdom Metazoa; phylum Chordata; class Aves; order Passeriformes; family Sylviidae; genus Chamaea; species Chamaea fasciata. Next base: position 58,891,754 of record NW_027094086.1, on the reverse strand, counting down.
GCCCAGCTCAAGGGCCTGTGTGCCTGCAGTGTGAGAGATGCAGGGGTCTGCTGTGCACAGTGCACTGCTGCACTGTGTCAGCCAAGGTTTAAGTGGCAGAAATAGCAGGTGGAGTTCATCTATTTCACAGTAACTGAGAATAATCACTCCATTGTTCATGGGCTTCCTCCCTCCCCCTTTCCTTTCCTCTTAGAGCAGATGGCATAAAAGAGAAGTTGGTCTGAGAAACAGCACCTCTGCAGTGGTGTGAGGATGGAGACCGGGCTTTAGGTATCACAGGCCCTGATTTAACAAGGTACTTATGCATTTGTGCGGCTTAAGTACAAGCAGCCCCCGTTGACTTCAAAAGAATGACTCACAAGGTTAAATTTATGTACATGATCAAATACCTTGCAGAAATGAGGCCATGGAAAACATCCATTTTTAAAAAAAGCTGGGATGAATTTAATTGAAGACACGCATTTCCTTTCAACATCAATTTTTCCCTATTGTACTTCTTCTAATGACCGCATAAAGTAACCGAACTATTCTGTGGAGTCTGTCTGTATATCCTCAGGAACACATAAAGTATTTTCACAGATATAGAAGTGCAGATGGAGCCTAGCAAAGGGTGTGGACTCTAGCGGCTGCACAAGATGAAACTGGACTCCCAATGTTGCTGGAGTCAGAAATGATAGCAACAGACCCTAAAGGCTGCCTGTCAATCTCAGATGCAGATGGTACTTCGTCCAACTGGCCTTCGTGTCAGTTCCTTCAGCCATTTTAGTGACAACACGGTTCCCTAGAGGGCAGATCCTGTTGCTTTGCAGCCTGAATTCATACCCAGGGCACTGTGGTCTGTACAATCTCTGCTCAACGTAGGTTTTTTTAATGCTAATACAGTGCCTTTTCTTGCCCTATCCCAGCCCCACCTCCCCCCCCCCACGCAAAAAGAGATGGTCATTTTCTTCCTCATTTCAAATGTTCCAATTTATCAAAGGAATCAGCAATAATTGTCTGAAAGATTCACTTTTGTTATGCATGCCAAAACTATATATAAAATCCCTGCTAATAAAATTTGCAGACAACACTGTAATTGGCAGTATGATTAATAGCAATGACACTGCCATCTTACAGAGCAGTTGCAGAAGCCAGGCGTGTTCAATCACAACATGTACACACACAATTACATGTTAGCTTTCTCACCTTTGCACAATGCATGCAAGTAACTTAGACAATGCTGTGAAAAGCTGTGACACTGAAAATGATTTAGGGATTAGTGGACCATCAGTTTAACGTGAACTTCTAGTGTGATGCTATAAGCAGAAAGGCCCCATGCTATATTTAGCTGTATAAGCAAGGGAGTACCAAGCAAATGTAAGGATGCAATGTTCTCTTTGTAACACCAGAGAAACTAATTCTAGAATATCTACTTCCTGTAATACTGCCTCCATTTAAAAAGGGAACAAACAGCCACAAAGTCATTATAAATAGAAACAGAAGTTAAGCGGGGTAAAAATCTCTAAAACACTTAATAAAAACCCTTTCTATTTTGCTTATGACACTTGCGCTTGGCCCATGAGTAAATTAACGTGGATTAAAGGTGTGAGAAACCTAACTTAGAGAAAACCTATACAAAACCAAAAGCAATGACTGCAAGTTAACAGTCAAATTCAACTGAGAAACAAAGCACAATTTCTTCAGCAATTAATCTTTCACAGAAGGGAAGCTGGTTCTGCAATTTTGCCTGTTTTCAGATCAAACCTGAATATGTTTCTAGATCATAAACTTCAGTCAGAAGTAGTAGGTTCAGGACAGAGGAAACCGGGAAAAAAAAAACACCTATGAAGTTTGTTTTCTGTAGAAGGTCAGACTGGCTGAGCTTAAGGCTTTTTCTGGGCTCAAAGTCTCCAAGAAGTACTGTTTAAGTCTGAAAAATGTCATTGTGAGGTCAGCAATTTATTGTGCTTCCATGATGTCATGGAAATTTGTTCAGTCTGCAAATTAAAATATATTCTTCCTGGCTGTCAATACTGCGAAACTATCTTAGATTCTGAAAGTCAAATTTGGGTCTTTAGTTGGAGGCATGATTGATTATCTAATCTAAAATGTGTGTTGAAAGCATATATCAGAGAAACATCATTCTCTCCAGATTATGTCCTCATAATGCCATTTTCTGCACAAATGTAAGTAAATGCAGCATTTGGCTCTGTTCTCTGAGCTTGCTTCACAGACATCATTCACTCCAGGAGAACTGGTTTAAAGAGTAAGGAGCAAGCAAAACGTGATTTTTGTTCCTACGAGAGTACATTTGCCTATAAGGATGCCCTGCTGCTCAGTAGGAAACTGCAGTTTTCATGTAGCTGGACTTTCACTGGAGACTTACACGTAAAAATTAATGTGCTGTGTACTTGACCAAAAGACACTGAAATGGAATGAAAGCACTGCACTATGTATCTGACTTACCTAGCATACCTATATGTAAAGTAAAATGCATAAGGTAGTTTCTACTGCACTTCTACTTCAGACTATTCAAAGTTGCAGATAAGGTGTCTTGTAAAAATATTAGATTAGAATTGGACCACCCAGAATAGACACATTACTACTGCTCTTTCAACAATACACAATTATGTCTAACAGACATAACATGATTTTAACTACATGAGAAATCAGGGCAACACTCCAAATCTATTGATACAGAAGAATAGGAAATGCCTGAATGGTATTACTTCAAAAAGCTAATCCAAGAAGAAAAAAATTTAAACACTAGGGCAAAAGCCTTCTGGATACCAATGAAATTCTGTCATATTGAGGAATTTTATAAACCAATACCAAACAAACTATCCTATGATCATGTATGCGCAGGTTCTGTCCTAAAGAAAAAACCCACAATCATATAAAATTAACCCGACCATATCACATGAAAATAAGCTTCTTGCCTTATCATAGATACTGTTATGGACTTGTCTTTTTACCCACAGAGGGTTAACATGAAAAGAGGGAAGAATGGTAAAATAAGAAACTTTTTCTTTGGCTTCACCTTTCACACTCTGGTATCATACAAGGGCAGAAACTAATGAACTTGCTCATCTTTGAAAGCCCTTTTGCACGCTTCTTCCTTCACCCTTCACTCTGATCCTCGCAGATCTTCCCTTATGTGTGTGCCAATTTTACTGGTATAATATGTGCACTTTTATTAGTTGTGTTCTGATGATTTCTACTGAGAGATACTTAAAGCTTATACAAGTCAGAAACTATTTTATCACTTCTGAAGAAAACTAATAGTGCAGACCCACTGAATGATAAGAGAGACCACTGAATTTATTCAATAATGCATGTCCATTTCACAAAAATGGCCTGTGTAATCCTTTTAAAAATAATAACCTGTTCATTTCAGACCTTGCACAATGCTTCTCTTTGTCCCTTGTAAGTCTCTCAAATGTCTTATTTTAAAGGAATATATAGTACTCCCGGAAGACATTTTCCCATTTCTATTCTCTTCAACTCCTGTGAGCCCTTGTTCTGTGTGATAAGGCAATCTCCTTCGGGATCTGAGCTGTGTAGTTTCGCACCACGAGTGACAAGGACTCAACTTGAATAACTGCTGTGCGCAGGTTGTAATTATGTCAGCTGGAGTGTTGAACAAGGGGACTGATTAATGTGAGCCCCAGCCCAGGCACAGTCCCTATCAAAACCTTCGTGCAGGCCAGCAGTGGGGATGGGTTAAAGCAGAAAGACAAAACATGCTGTATCGTCCATGATAGATGAATTGCTCCAACAGTCTTCAGGCAGATGTTCCAGGACAGTATAATATACAATTACTCTGCCTTATCACCTTCCCAGGGACAATAAAGCTTCCTCCTTCTATAGCTCATGTGAGTGAAGGCAAAATTAGTTTTACTTTTACAACACTGACTCACTTATCATGTTGCCTTGATTGTGCTTTTACAGCTAAAGAAAACATATATTGCACTCTTAAACTAAAAACAAACAAACAAACACAACCCACCAAAAAATAACTCTGCACTCCTCATCTTGTATATAAAACCAAACTATTCCTTTGAATCTATTTTGCATCATGGTTATACAGTCCTTGAAGGGCTAATTCAGTATGTGATTCTAGGGAAAATTACGAACTTTAGAACAACTGGACCTATTCATAAGCTTAATGTTATATGTACATATATGAAAGGACCTTAGTGATTCAAGTCAGAATGCACTGATAATAAAAAATACACAGGTCTGGTGAAAAAGATGCCTATGTGAATAACATGCCCTTAGTGACTATTTTAACTAAGCACTCATTCTAAAAATGCTACAGCACTCTTGTAAAACAATTCTTTTAGAAGCCATTAATCCACACACCTCCTTAAAGGCCACAAGAGTTTACTCTACAACTATTACAAACAATATATGTATTTTCCAAAAGTAAATATAAATTAAGTAAATAATAGAAATTTAGGGAAAAAAATCTATCTACACATCTATCTACATTTCTATCTGTATTTGTTCCTTTTTGTTATCAGACGTATACAGTTTGGGGTTTTTTGCTGCAGAGATGGAAGCAGTCTATATGTTTTAGTGCTACTTCCATGAGTTTGCAGAATGGCAGCTTACTAACATGAGGCGAATAGCAAGAGAAGAATGTAGCTCAAAATATCCTGAAATCCTTCCTTTCTAAGTACTGGATGGGTATAGATAAAGCTGTGCTTTAAAGAAGAGAGTCTAAATAGTACCACTTGCATTCCAAGATACATTGCTTTCACTACTACCCTTTCTCCAGCTATATAACAATGACAAGATCTCCAAAAACAAAACAAAACAAAACAAAACAACAACAACAAAAAATGCACCCACAATCGCATTTAGCAAGACACGTATTTGAAGGTCAGGCTTAAAAACAAAACCAGACTAAACCAGCCAAGGCTGATTCTAATGGCACTTAAGACTTCATACATATTTGAAAAATTCCATTTATATGCATCTGATTTCTGTAAAGGTATTGGACTACCAGTCCATACAGGAGAGAGAAGACTTTCTAAGGAGACTATGGGAATTAGGTACTAATACTGCACTTCAACTTGAATGCAGGCTCTCAGCTGTTACACCTTCTTTGAGATTTTAGTCATTAAGCAGTATCACAGTCCTGGCAACAATTAGGTTTCACCACAACAGTACAGGCTTTCCTTTACTCCTCTGGTGAAATACAATCCTATGTTTATGAATCAAAAAGTAGCTCCAAGAAAGCTGGTACGTTCTCACCGCACAGCATGTTGACCTGAGAGGACAGCACAAAAGGATTATGACATGCCAATTGCTGTACAGAGAAACAACAAAAGGAATGGTTTTGGTCTCAGAAAAACTATAGTCTAAGTATTGAGAAGGACACGATAATCAGAACACAGGCAAAAAGAGTAGTGATAAGTTTGGGAGACAGGGTATCAGTCAAACAGAAAGCTTTCTGTTCAGGTGCACCATTGGGCATGGCAGTACGAGACGGCAACCTAGTCTATCCTCTATAACCATTCAAATTAACAATGCAATTAGTGGACATAAGAAAGAACTGATATAGGTTTCAACATTTGCATAAATTAGATATCTACTGTTTCTAAAGAAAGATGTAGGTTACCAATAGGAAACATCAGAAGCTCTAATCTGCTCTGGAAAAGTAACCAATGTTGCCCCTAACTTTCTAGAAATTATGCCACTATTCTAGGTAGTAAAACTCCCAAGTTTAGGGCTGCCCTTATCCTAAGGAAGGCCGAGTTCTGCTCTCTGTCTCAGGAAAGTATATTAGCTGGCACAAAATATCATGCATCAACTCTTTCTTCTTGAAACTTTGCCACTAGACAGCAAAGAACTGCCAGGAGCCAAAAGCAGATCTAATCCCTGCTTTCAAAAATGCTTTTCTGTTTTCAGTTATGTTCCCATTTAATTTTCTTAGAAAATCCAAACAACAGGCTCCTTAACACTTTGTCCTGTGCCCGTTCAGCTGAGAACCCTAAACAATAACTTGAATGAGGCTGCAGACAGCAGTTCATTATGAACTAAATGAATCCTGACTTGTCTAATATTCAGGCCTCTAACACATACCCAAAAATATAGGAAGAGGGGCTTGTTTGCCCAAAAAATGTACCAAAGGTCTTGAGACAGACACAGCCATTTCCCCAGGACAAAGATGTCTGAGCATGCCTCAGTGATTTCACTCAGCTGTGCAAGAACTTGCAAACTCAAGAGAGAACTGAAAAACAGAAACTCCAAAAGGAACAGATGCTTCTGGATTTAGATGTCTTTTGGCAAGATTTAGGAGATCGGGATTCTCTCTAAAAATCAAGTGGAAAGTAGAAATGACTGGGTTCTCAATCCCACAACTTATTTGCCTAGTTGAACATTTTTACTGCTCGGGATACAAAGTCTTATGGAAGGTGCTGCCAGCTCCCTGCCTTTCCATGTCTCTCCTTCCTAAGAAACAAGTACCGTCATGACAGGTGAGAACTGTCGCTTCACTTAGGACATGGAGGGGATGTGAATAACATCAGTGGAGCCAGGATTTTATCCAGTGCCTTTGTTTTTGTTTTATAGTATCGACCCTGTGACAGTACACACTTTCCAGTCAGTGAGAGCTGACTCCCAACTGAGCTATGGAACAGAGATAATTAGATGGAGAGGGGCTTAGTTATAATCCTTTCTGTTACAGTACTCCTGCCATGCTACTGGTGAACCGAAACTAAAAATGGGCACTTCAGAACAGGAAAAGAAAATATTCTCCTGATGTTATGTTGTAGACTTCTAAGAGAAAAGACATCCAAACAAAAGAGGAAGCCAGGAACAGATGCAGGTGGACAAGAACTCATAAAACAAATGCTGTATTTGTTTTTAGAATCCAGTTCTGCAATGCAGAGTACCAAGAGAGCAACCATCATCCAATACTGTATTCTTATCTCTCTCCTCTTGCACCACCACCAGGAAACACAAAGCTATTCCCAAAAGCTGCAATCGCAGGCCTTGTTTGCCTGACTTGATGTTCCTGCATTTATTTAAAACAGACTGGATAGTAGACACCTGCCATGCCCTCATGGGCTCACGTTTGGGACTTCCCTCTCTGGTCTGACACAAATGAACAAATCCAATACAAATTCCTTTATCTTTGAAACATTTCTTCTACTTGAAAGTTTTACTGCTCTTCAAAATGACTATATTTCAGCATGCAAAAATCAATCAGCTAAATACCATATGACTGTGCTATAATTTATTAGTGCTGATCAAAATCTTAAAGACTAGTAATTAAAATTCAAATTAAAATGTGATGAAAGTCACATTTAGTCACATAAATGAAGAGGCTGAATTTAAAATAGGCACAGAGCCACTGGACCCCATGTGAGATGAGAATTCATGGATGCTCAGTATCACTAAAAACATGTAAAAAGATCTTACCATTTCTTCAAACTTTGCTTCTTTTCCTGAAGTAAATACATCTATATAGATCTATGAATATGTCAGCTCATCAGTAAATGACTTACAGAAAACAGAAGAAGTGCCAAAAAAAGCACTTGTGGAATAATCTGTCCACAGTGGGAAGCTTCTTCCTATTCACTAAGAAATGCCACTGGTCTCAATCGCCTGGTATAAATCTTTTCCAAATGATCTTTTTTTCTAAAGAAAAACACAGATTTTGGGGGTCTCGACCTCATCCTTTGAAAAATACCTTTTAAACGTTATCACTTAAAAGGACTTATCCTGATAACTTGCAACAAATGGTTAATTTGGTACTCAATACTTTGACACACAAGCATTGTACCAACTGAAGCATGATTTCCTATGCATTCATGCCCTGTTCACTAAATCTCACAATGCACTGAAGCAACAACAGCAGCTCCCCGACATGTTCCTTTAGGATATCCTCATCCAAGAAAAAACAGTTGTTCTGGGTGGTGATGCTGGATTGTAAGAGAGAAGAATGCATGACAGCTGAATTTTGCCTGACTGGTCCTCCACGTTTTTTTTTCACTCCTCTCCTCATCCACCTCTTTCAGGAAACATGAACTTAATTTATCTCAGCAGCTACTACAGGGTGTCAGTTATAACCAAAACTGGCCAACAGCTTAAAAAGTTATTCAAGAAATGGGTGAAAGATGGATGGATGGGCTGGTGCAAGTCTCACAATAAGTTAGGGACAGAAGGCTAAAAACAATTCTCATCAGCTGATTTTTAAAAAACGGCCTTTCTGAACTAAAGATACATCTTTTTTCCTGAAATAAAAACAAATTACTAATGGCTTTTTATGTTTAAAACACCCATATAAGAGATCTTCAAAACTTGCTAGTGTAAATGGTTTTCTGTACTTTAAAAACAACCTGTAAAGAAAAAATGCCTGAAATAGCATATTTTTCTAATGAAACATCATCAGAACTTACGAATTGATTTTAATAGTTAAAATACCTTCTACAGCTTCAAAATGGTTCTAAGCATTGTTTGCCCTGTAGATTGTGCATGCAAAATTTCAACAGAAATGTTTTGAAGAAGCTCAGTATGAGAAGGGATTTGTAGCAGAATAAATGATGTCCCATGCTACAATTGTTAGAGAGAATCCATAATCATCTTGAACAGGGATTGAAGGAGCATGCACGGAAGTTACAAACATGAAACAATAAATACGATATTTTATGAGGTATTAGCAATACCACAATGAACCACAGGATGATGTTCAGGCAGTTTATATTGGCAGAACCACTAGATGTGTTGATTATAAAACAGGATTATAACACAAATAATTTTGGAGAATTATGCAATGCAGAGTTTCTAGTTGTGTGTGTTTTAAATTATAACATTACTAAAAATACAAAAATATAGCAATGCTGAAGAACACCAGGAGAAGTATTACTTTAAAGCATTATCTGAAAATGTGGATATATGGGTATGGACCAATATTCTAGGAACTACAGTGAGCTGGGGAGATTGCTTAAGTGGAAGGAAAAAAAAATCTAGGAAAGAAACCTGTGCACTTACAGAAGGGGGTGGGAAAACATCAAGGAATGTCTCCACTCCAATCCCCTGGCCCATGGGGGTGGGAGAAAGGAGAAGAGTGTTGCATTAGCTTGTTCCAGTGCATTAGGCACACTAAGCCTCAGCATATCTAACTTGTTGAGGAGATGATGAGGAGTGCTGTATCAGCCTCATCCTTTCTCTGAAGACACAAAGTAAGAAGCAACTTTGACCCAACACATCCAAGAATGCAGAACAACCTTTTGTTCATATATATTTTCTTCCCTTAATTCTTTTTCCATTACTAAAAGAACACATTTTAAAATACATTAAAAAAAAAAAGAGAAAGATAACACCAGAGCAGCACTCCATCATTTGTAATAACAAAACTGAATGCTTTATATGCTGGTTATTCCCTAAGAAGTCTCAGCTATATCTACGGCTGTTATTCAGACCTAAACAGGCCTAGCAAAACCACAAAGTTCATCCCAACCAGGGACAAAATAGCTGTTAATAAGTTACAGCAAGACAACAGGCTCCTCTCCAGACTGTCTTTTCTTGTAAGTAAAGCCTCAAGGGAAATAGGGATCCCTGATCCATGACTTGTGAGAATAGAGTACCATACAACGGAGACTGCAAAACGGTTTTAGGGAAGGTGAGCTGTTGTATACCAAATGGCCTGTCTTCCTTATGCCACATTTTCCTATGGAGAATGCACCACTTTCTCCCAGCTGCTCAGGAACGAGACAAGGCAACAATGCAAACTTTGAAACAAGTTCTCTCTGTTTCTCCCCTTTGAAACAAGCTGCCAACACTGAGCAGCACTTTGAACCCACAGGTTCAAAGCAACACCTTCAGAACTCTGTGTGCCCAAATCTCAAATGCCTCTCTCTCCAAAGCAGAAAGCTGAGGTTCTCAGAGATGAGCTTTCAGCCCATAAGGGTTCCCCACAACACTGGGAAGAGGGTGGCCAGGAGCAGCAGACTTCAAACCCCAGGTGCCGATGCTACTCCAGAGCCTCGGTCCCACCATATCATATTGTGGTGCCTGGCAAACACCCTCCAGCCAAACTGCAGAGCTGCCAGCCTGTGGGTCGAGCTCACACTTCCACTCCAGAGGTGGTGACAGAGGCTTTAGTACCTGAGTTCTCAAAGTGCCCCAACAAACCACTCCAGGAGAATTTGGGCAGAAGGTGGTACAGGGACAAGGGCAACTCTGCTGGAATGCACAAGGAATTTTATTTAGCTTTAATAAATCAGGAATGTCTAACAATGCCAAATTCATCTGGAAAATTGCTCACCATTTCTAATGCATTAAAAGTATCTAAGAAGCAAGGTTTTCTCCAACACAAAAGCTTTTTTCTTCCCTTCTTTCACTTACTATTCAGCAATTCCTTTCTTTATCTCATTTTCATCAGACTTTAAACAGAAAAAACCTTTCCCTTTCTTCCCCTTGCACTAGCGTATACCTCTTTATGGAACTTCCTCAGACTTAATCTGTTTTGTATGCCATGTGAAGGAGGAAGAGGGAAAATTTTCACAAAAGCAGCATTAACACAGGAACTTGTTTGACAGGGTAGTAGCCACACAGCCTGGAGAATAAACCCCACACAACACAACAGGATTGTGTCTATCAATTTCCTCTTGGAGACCTGAAATGCTACCAAAGCATTTTCAGATTGCTAGCTACCTGTCACATAGTTAAATGGTAGCTAGCAATAATAATAATAATAATAATAATAATAATAATAATAATAATAATAATAATAATAATAATAATAATAATAATAATAATAATAATAATATCTTGTAGATTTCATCACCTCCAAAGATAGCTTTGGCCCCTTTATAATGACTGGATTGGGGATTAAGGAATGGCAAAAGAAACAAACAAGTTAATTTTTTTATTCTCTGCTAACAGGTACGAGCAAAGACAACATATATGGTTGCTTTAATCTTTTGCAAAATATGCTTTACACAAAAGGCTCACATTAATTGAGTTATGATGCCAATGATCATTTTTAGATCAAAACATTCTAATAAATGGAAGTTTATTTGTAGACATAAAAGATCTCCACTGTACTTTTTTATCAGAAGCACTGTAAGAACAGGAAATTACAAGTCTTTTTGCAACTACAAGCTATATTAAGACCATAGCATTACTGTTCATCTTGAGGTTAGTACTAAAATTTTATTTACTATCAAAATACAACATACTCAAGATTATTTTAATTTGAAATATATGCTGGTGTTTCAGATTGATAAACATGAATTAAGTATCTATTAGATATAAATATACATGTATTTATGATAATGTATTTATGCTCTTTAAGAAAGAGGAATAGATAAGACAGTGATGATTACATATGATAGCAAAAAAGAAGTGTGAGGACAGAGAGAAGATAAACTGTGATAAAAGAATACATTAGTTACATTAATCTGTCCACTGCATGAAGTGGTCTTATTCATATTTCCTAGACACCAAATACTTCAAGGTTTTGGGTTATGTGTCTTGGACACTGATTCAGAAAAAACAGCATCAGTTCAGGAATGGGGCTGTCTAAGAAACATTTAGGAACAAAGCCCAAATTGAACAGTAAGGGAAAGACAGTGACTACTGAAAGAAATCAGGAGCCTGATAATGTTTTTTCAGAACTTAAATTGAAGTGTGAATCAACTACAAAGTGCTGGCCTAGGATCACAACAGGCTGTAACAGAGAGATGCTGAAACCAGATATTAATTTTTACATTAATATCAAAATGGCTTCAAGTCTCAGTAACATTTAACTCAGCAGTCTCCTTTTAGCACAGCATTCAGGCTTAAATAGATCCCTTAAAAGCTGTTCTTCAAAGGACCCAATCCAAAATGAGACTAGAATAGTATTATCAGTGTTTGCAACTGCATCACCACTTGGGCAGATCCTTAAATCCCAAGTTCAGTGTTAGCATGAGAATCACAGATCGATTGAATTAGAAAGGCAATTTTTAATTCCTCTTTGTTAGAGAGGCAACAGGGAACACCCCCCCCCCCCCCCCCGACCCCACTAATATTAAAAAAATAAATAAATAAAAGAAAAAAACCCAACAAAAGAGGTAGCAAGGCTTATGAAATTACTGGTGAACTTCCTTAGCAAGTATTAGTCATTAAAATTAGTAAAACTCCATACTACCCTTCTACCAAGTAGAGTGCACTTACTATGCTATTGATTACAAATACAGAATGTGAAGGACCTCAGAAAATGATTACAGTATTTCATGCCATGCCAAGGCTTCTTAACATGGCAACTTCCCTGTGGACCACAGTCACCAAGTCTGCACATGCCAACGCACACGTGTGTGCTCCTACATCTATCTTTTCCTCAGAAACAATTGTGTTTCCTGGTACACACACATTCTCTTGAGCACTGCAGGCAGTGATACTGGGCAGGTACAGCTTTGACAGAGGGAGCCTAAGTTCTTTAATACACTGCCACCAATGATCGCCCAAAATTGCAGAGACACAATTTCTCAGTCAGTGCAGACAGAGCAGACACGTCTAAGCAAGGGGCACATCGTTACTTGTGTGCTCTCCGGTTCGGAATGTTCGGAATTACATCTGGTGAAGCTGGCTAACCTGATAGCTGATCTGCATTGTGTGCTACTACAACACGGCATAATTTTATTCTGAGTTTACCACATAAACCATAGGCTATAACTTAGGCGAACAGAAGAGGTTTTATTAAGCCACAGAAATATTACAAAAGGGAATAATGCTGACCATTGTTTTGTATGTCATGTATAGGTAGAATAATTAAAGTGTTTTTGCAACTATATCTAAATTCTATTTCAGATTATTTTTCTTTTAAAAACTTAAGTGTTACAGTGTATTTTTTCCAGATTAATAGCAATACTTCCAAATATTTTATCTGAATATTTATTGAAGACTAAGGAGGGAATAATATTCCGAGTTTTTCATCTGGGAACTGTAGCCATGCACTGACAGAATGTCTGTCTAAACTCCCATCTTCATTTGTTTATAAGTCTGCTAGCACAAGGCACTGGATATCCTCAACTCCTACTGCTAAACACAACAGAAGCTGAAGTACATCCTGAAAGCCCTGTTTGCTCTATTACATACATGCATTATTTTCCTTAACAACTTTGTATTTGCACAAAGTATATGCATCATTTTTTTTCCAGTTCTGACTCTGTGATATGTATCTATATAAAAGTGTTTTCCCGTAGTGCAGTGCCGGTTGCCACCTGGAATCCTCATCAGCCTATGCAGTTGTATAACCTAGTTATTTCCTATACAGGCATATTAAATTTCCCTGGTTACAAAGAGCATATTGATATTAATGTTTTAACGATAAATAAACTGTTCTCATCATTTTAAGTAGAATTTGCCTTAACAGCCTTTCAGCTTTGCTATGAGTTAGTATGTATTGTTACCTCATCTGTAAAGTAGTCCCTAGTTATTCTTGATGTAACAAAGGAATAGTGAACAGCTGATGCAATCATACCTAAAAGTTATTGAATTCACCAAAATAAACAGAGAGAAAACACTTACTTTGCACATTCTTATGACTTAGGTGCAAATCCTGGAGTGTATTATAAACTGGTCTTTACAACCTATGAACAGATAAGTCAGACAGAAATAGGAACTACCTAGGGATGGTGTCCAAAAAAAGAAAAGTAGCCCCTGTGGAGTAACTCCCCTTAAGACATGATGCTGCTGCTGCTGAAAATATGCAATGAATCCGTCTGCAGTTGGAATTTCAGATGCCATAATCCCTTACAGAATGTTGTCTAATTGTTTTATTATGCATAATAAATGTAAAATATTTATTTTAGCTTACATAATTATATTAAAAATGTATGCTATTTATTCTCAGTCTTGTAAGACATCCTTCACAAGTCATATACTTTATAGAAAGGAATGCATGCTGTTTTGCTGGCCTGGCTGTTTGTTTTATACAACTTCTTCTAAACCTTCTTATCTTATGGTAGGGAACATCCCTGCATATTTCCCTCCATTCCCTCACCACCACGGGTACTCTGTGCAAAATGAACCATACAGTGGAATCCCAGAGAATTGAAAACTATTTTCTTTAATCACAGCAGAGAGATGGCCCGAAGCACATTAACATAATATCAGTCCCGCACTCTTGTGGTCAAAGTTGTAGCAATACCCCTTCTGAATCACAAAACTATGTCAGTGCTTTTCCCGAGCACCATAATCCAACAAATTTGATCATGTAAGAAAAGCAGAGTTCTGCCTTTTGCATGCCCCCCTCCATGTAACTCAGATCCATTTCACTGAAAAATCTCCCTCACACATACCATGAACATAAATTGCCTGAGAAGTTGTGACAGTTTTATAGAAAGAACAAATGGCAGTTAAATTTAAAACCTTACATATGGATAAATGAGATTTCCCTTTCTTAGACACATGCACAAAACCAGTTTTGTTCTGAAAATGCTGTATGTCTGCATCTTTCATTGACATCATCAGACTTAGGGGAATTTTTCACTTCTGCAATCAGGTCAAATTCAGTTACCTACTATACTACAGGTTTAGAAAGTCTGTCCACAGCCTGTACAACCAATAGATTTAGAAACCTGTGTCAAAGTGCTGTTCACTTTCAGGATGTTATAGAGCTCTTCAGTGCTTACTGTGCCCATTATCAAATGCAAACAGTATTGTTGCCAGTGTAACTGCAGGATGGTGTCATCTGAAAAGTTCATCCACACAACACATTTTTTTAAAATGACTGAGAAATATAAAATAAGCATTGCATAAGTAATGGTGGTACAGGGCCCTGTGAGACCAATTCTGTATTATAAAATTAGGTTAAACATTAATTAAGGGTGAATGAATATTTTTGTATGACAAAGCACATTGACTTAAGAATGGAGAGACATGCTGTGTGATTTGAAAAAGTAAATGCAAAGAAAAATCGTGCATATTTTTATCTAAATTGGGAAAACATAAACTGAAAACACAAATGTGAAAAATATATAACCAAACATACAAGTAAATTTTTGTGTCTATGAATATTATATTTTGCTTCCTTCTAAAGGATTTTAAAAACTAGACTGAAAACATAATTTCAAATTGTAACTGTTACTGGAAGTTATATACTTCTGTATTGAAAAGCAGATATTAATTTCTTTGTCATCAAAATACAAAAGATTTAGACAAAAATAAATATTAAGTGGTCACAGTACAAAAACTAGAGATGAAAGGGAATATTTTTCCCAAGAATACTTGAAGTACGACTATAAGCATATACATACCATAGAGAATTTACAATTTGTGAGCTAAAAATGTTTAGTTTACTACTCCCTTCAGAAAACCACATCCATTCATGTCTTTTTCTAGTTAAGAAAAGAATGTCTCATGTTGTGTGTTACATAGAGAATAAACTCCCTTTTCTGTTCCATGCAGCCAAAATCACTCTATTCCCCATAGTATCTTACCACTGATTTCACTTCAGTTTAAAAAGTTTGTAACAGTTCCTAAATTCAGATTAGTTTCTTCTAATAGCCCTTTTTCTGTACTTCCAGCCAGGGTTATCTAGCCTTTCACTCACTAGACTGGCAAGAATTTTTGCAGGATGATTATTCACAATTTCAGGCTGAGGAACTGAAAAGCTTGAAGTCAAGGATCTCCAAGAATACTCTGAGCACCAATGAGCGGAATGGGAATAGTTTGTACTTCGCCACTGTTTTAACTCAAGTGTCTCAAACTACTTTATAGAACAGAGATCAGTTATCAATGAAAGGAAACTTTATATTAGCACTAACAATACTTTCCTCCATACCCCAACACAAAAAGAGGAACATTCAACCTCGCTGAAAGTACAAGATTCATTAAAGAGTCTGCAGTTGCCAAGCAACACTAAACAGCAACACATGAAATAGTCTGGATGAACTTACAGTGCAAGGGCCGAGCCCACAGCATCACAATGAGATCTGAACCACTAGACATGGGGGTGAATTTTATCAGTAGATCAGGAGATTTTAAAATCTTCATTTTAATGTTTTCTGTAGGTGACGCATGACTACACACCAACTGCTGAACTGGAGCAAATATTATTTACAGGGCGCTAATAATTTTCCTTTAAAGAAGAGAAATACTGGGTGACTTGACAAGGAGGCACCATGTGATTCTCTTAAAATTGTAGTTTAAAATGAAGAGGGAGGTGGATAAAGAACAAAACATATACTTGCCAACAAGGCTGGCTAATATCCCAGGACTGCAGAAACTGGCAGGCACAAGCAGGACTGGTGAGCTAATAAATACAGCAGCCCCTCTACGGGCTCCACTGCAGCTACACAGAGTGCCTCACTGCCTCTATGAGCTTGCAGCAGTAGCATAGCTCTGGTTCCTGCATCCCTACCAGATGTTTTTCAGCTGAGCTTGGAACACACTTCCTGCAGAATCAAAGCTTCATCAGCTGGTATCTGTAGAGATCAGCCTCCAAAGGTTAGGTCAATATTGGCTTGTGAAGGATGGAAACTAACATTCTATTGTCATGAAACATTTATTTTTCAATAATATAAAAGCAGGGCATGCCCAGATATTTCTTGTTAATCCTGATAAAACAAGTTATGCTTGCATCTTCTCTAATAATCTCCAGTATAATAAAATACTCATAAAAAACTTGATATTTCTTGGAATTTATATCCCATACAGAAAACTCTTTATCCAAAGCAAAATGATATCCTGTCTTTCACTCAACAGAGCACTGGGTTATGCATTTTGTCTCCTGAGTGAGGGAAGCGCATCCACTCATTGGGTGTGTGTGACAAACACTAAACTGATTCACATCTACACCACTCCCAGTCTCTTGGGTCTTCAAGCCAAGGAGCTCAAACCCACCTCTCATTACCTAGCTCTGTAATAAAATTTCCTGCCAATTGGGATGATTCAAGGTGGATGACTGCAAGATGAAGTGTCCTCAAACACATGGCATTAAAGGCAGCACTTATTTTACCTTCAATGCAGCACATCATGGGAAACTAATGCTCATATGCTCTCACTTCACCCAACACAGACCTTTTAACACAACTGTTTTGACAAATGAAAACCACCTTTAGTTCTTAGATAACTTACTGAAGCTGACAAAACTAGGACTTATAGAGAAAAATATAAAGAAAACAGGGGCACTTGTAAGGTAAACCATGGAAACATAGCCCTCTCCCCACAAGGTTTGAATCAAATTCAGTTCTCTGTGGTTCTAGAGTATGATTTAATGGATTCTCAGTACAGAAGAGTTCACAGAACATTTGTCCCACACAAACAAAACAATGCAACAAGCAGTTGTGTACGGGAAATGTGTGACCACTGCAGAGGCTTTCTGTGCAAGAGTTTTCTGTACAGTTGGCAATAAATAGCATGAAAACAGGTATTATTAGAGCAGATAGGCTTCATTATATAGTCTTGATTTAGGAAACTATGTTAAAACTTTAATGAACATACAGTTGTATGTTCAGCATGAAAAGAAAATAAGAAATGCTATAGTGGTGCAATAAAATGTTTAACTTTCCCCTCTTGTGTGCAGGCATCACAACACATGTATCTAATCATATGCCATTTAACAAACATAATGCTGATTTTTAAAAACTTTTTGAACATCAACTCTTGCAAATTGCCCATAAAATATTCTACAGATTCCTTTATACTACACATAGACTAGCCACCTCACTGCAAGATATTAAAAGTTTTCAAGAATACGGAAGAAGTGTACTTAAGAGTAAAGATTCACTTAAGAAGCAATGAGATCATTTACTGAGTAGTTTATAATGAACCAAAGACACAGATGATAAGCACCAAAAGTAATCTACACTGTTCAGTCCTGTGATTCTTCTAAATTTAATCTACTGCTCTAACATGGGGATGGGTTTTAGTGGTGTAACAAGGGAGGATTTGCCACGCAACCAACCCTATGGCCAACTCTCATCCAAACACCCTGGCTAAGAAGGAGAAGGAAAACTGGAGCAGAACAACAAGACTCTGGAGAACTGTAACTAGCTCGAGTTGCTTCAAGTTCTAATAAATGTCTAGTGAGTATGTAGGCTACTAAACCTTTTAGAGAACTCCTCCTTTCTTGGTGAAAGGGTTGCAACTCAACCAAGAAAAATTTCAAAACCGCAACTGATTTGAAAAGGCAATGCAAATAAGCAGCCTCACCACAGAGAATTCCAAAAAGTATTGGAGCAGCTGTGAAACAAACACTCAACATTAGCACTGTAGTGTTACCACTAAAAGGTTTCCCATCATTTGTTTTTCTTTATAAAGTAATACCTAAATACTGAAGACTAAGTTTTTAAATTTAGCTCCTAATTTAATATGTAATTACCACTGCCCTGATGGTGTTTTAATGGCAATGTATTTTTATTGGTGACTTCAAATGAACCTCATCTGATCACCTTAACCCTTCTCTCATCATGCTTTAGTTAATGACTCATTACCTGTAGTCACACCAGGGACATCTGTAAGGCTTTTCTCCAGTATGGACACGCTTATGTCGTGTCAGATGCGATTGTGTTGTGGAAGCAAAGTTACACTCATCACATTTGAATGGTTTCTCTCCTAGAAGGTGACAAGAGAAGATTATCAGTTTTCATCTACAGAAAAGAAAGACAAGCCCAAATTTCCAGCATATCCCTTGAGACAGATTTAAGCCCAGGTATATATAGCAAACCAAATACAACATAAATTTCCAAATACAATGCAATAATTGCAAACTATAACAGAAACACATCAGCATCCAACTGACTTCCCATGTGGAATTACACAGTAGCAAAAAGGAGGAGAAAGAATAGCACTGAAACAGAGTAACATTGTTATGGGGTCTTATTTCATGAAAATACAATAACCAGGTAACAGGCATTCCTCTCACACAACACCTTTTCTTTAAGCTGGGCCAAGAACAGCCCCAAAAACAACATCGGGGGAGGCAGAAGGTGAAAAATCACACTGATGCTTGTATTCAGCACCTGCTCAGAAAGGAACATCTCCAGGTGAAAAGTGTCTTTGTCTTCATCTCCAACCTAAATTTTTAATGTTATCCTTTCAATAATATAAATAAACTGGGACTGAGAATATGAACCAGAACTCTGTGTTCTGTTCACCCTATCTTGTCTGCTAGTCTTCTGCCCTTGTGATTTTTTTCTGAACAGTAGGCCAATTATCAGTAGAAGGACTTGAAAGGTTAATGAAAATAAAACAAACAAACAAAAACCAACCACCAAACCTAGACTAGGACAATATTTTCAGAAGACTAAAATTCAATCTCTGCTGAATGTGCAGCAGCACTGAAAATTTCTAGAGGAGTACTAACTGAAGAAAAGTAAAAATCTCTATTGTCTAAGTTGTTATGTGAAAAGAATACTTTTCCTTCCACTGGAGGAGTCTACCCCTTAAAAGACACTAAGACAAAACCTCATAACCAATACACACACTGTGATGACTAGCGAAGACACCCGCATCTCATATTTCCAACTGGTTTCCACAGAAATATTCTATGCGGTTTACAGACAGATATAGTTACCATTTAGGGAGGAAACAGGTTTCCTTCGTATGGAGAAGGCAAAAGCCGGCTCCTAACTTAGGTGATCTTCACTGCAGTGTGCAAGCCTTCAGAAGTATTTATCTAAAAACTACAGTAGGAATCAACGTCCCCAACTTAAGAAGTCTGGATAAAACTTCTAGGGACAGACATCTACCCTGTAGACTGTTCAGAAGTCTAGGACAAGCAGTTTCAAAATTGAACCCTAAGCCTACTAGCAGGTACAATCGGAAGTTTTTCAGACTGACAGAAAACACAGCACTAGCATAAGACTATCAGTAAGAGCAGCCTGTTGCAATCAGTAGTAAAAGGCCACTCCCAAATGGCCGTGCCTCCAAGACAAATTTTTCAAGGCGTTTATTGCATGAGACACTGAAGGTTTTGAAACAGACTTTGCCAGAATTCTGAGAACAGAGAGAAATATGCATTTTTCATTCTTGGAGATTGTTGCGGTTTTTCCTCCCAAGGGAAAAAGATACTCAAGGTCCTCAAGGCCTGAAAAGCCCCTAATGTGGGATGGAAAGACAACAGAGCAGCTTCTGAAAGCTCCATAAAGAGTTGGAATAATTGCTTTTAGCAGCTGCGGGAGAGAATAGCAGCCAATGTTTTTCATTTATTGTTTCATGGGACAAGGAAAGGTGAAGGGGCAGGACACAAAGCCGAAGCCTCTATGCTGGACAAATTGAGACTGCTAGAAAGTATGTCTTTCCTGCCCCAAATGGGGTTTTCTTGTCAGACCCTGACATTCTGCTCTGGAGAAGCTGATTGTCCCAGCAGCTTGCATGGTAGTGGCTGCTGCTTCAATTAAACTCTCTGGGAGGCCATAGACTCCCTAGCAACATAACCTGTTCTTGAACTGAAGATTTCCAGTTCTGATTTATTTTATCATCTAGCATTAAAGAAGATAGCAACATTTTCAGCCCGAAGTAGTTAGGCCACGGGTATTTTAGGTAACAT
The DNA here is from genome assembly GCF_029207755.1 of Chamaea fasciata. Classification (NCBI taxonomy): domain Eukaryota; kingdom Metazoa; phylum Chordata; class Aves; order Passeriformes; family Sylviidae; genus Chamaea; species Chamaea fasciata. The sequence continues at coordinate 58,871,278 of NW_027094086.1, read as the reverse complement.
ACATACTTATTTTAACTGCTTTCATTTAAAATGCACTAGAACCTTGCCAACTTTCCCTCTTGTAAAAAAAGGCAGATCTGAACTGAAAGGGGATTTTTAGTTTGCCATTCAGGGGAGAATGGATCAAGTAAAGGTTTGTTGCTGTGCCAGGGCAGGGCCAGTGTATCTGACAGCCAAGCCAGGGCCTGTTGAAGCCAGGAGGGCTTGCAAATTCCATCGTGACTGTAAGAAAAATGATAATCCTTGCCCACTGCTCCAGGAAGTTTCTCCTTAGGAAATCCTTGCGGCTAACTGCTCCTGTCAAGTAGACTATGTGTAAATCTCACCTGACAGAAAATACATCACAGCAGTACCACACAACAAAAGCCAACTAAGTGGGGAGGAAAAAAGAGAGCCTAGCACAGCCAGTAATTCTTAGCAGCTCTATGTAAGAAACAGTATTTTTATGGAAAATAAACCAGGTTAATTAGTACAGTTGAAAAAAAACCTAAAAGACAACTAAATATTTCTTAGGGCCGGGTGATATTGAAGAGTGTATTAGCTACAGGAGTACTTTTATTTGTTTGTGTATTTATTTTTTTATTTATTAAAGTTTTCCACAGACCTACTGATTTAAGATTTTTTTTTTGTCTTCCCTATCTATGGGCCAGGATGCTTCTAATCAGTCTTTGTGTCCCAGTTTTCCTTCTACCCTTCTTGCCCCCAGACATTTCAGGCAATAAATGTAATTCTTTTAATACAGGCTGCCATTAAAAATTCCAAAAGGACTCTTGTTCACCTACAGTCAAGGTTCTACTTCGTACGAAGTTATAATTACACAAATAAAAATACCAGTATTGACAGTATTTTTTTAAACAACAGTATGTAATAACTTTAAAATAGAGTATCCATAACCGTAAGGACAAAGCCTACATATTTAAAGACCAATAAAGGTAAAAAAATGAAATCACACGCTCTCCCCCCCTTACCATTACAGAAGACTTGTCTGTCTCTCACTATCTCTACGTCTACTAAAAACAAGCCCCATGATAAAAAAGGATAGGTGACCCAAACTGATTAAATGGTCAACAAGCTCTGTGGGACAAGAAAAAAGAAGGACACACATTCCAAGATCAAGGAGCCATTTCCTGGGTGTTTTCTTGGTTTTAAACACAAGCACTTTCAAAAAGCTACATTTCTTGACCACAGGATTACAAATGAAATGGCTTTGTATTTTTGACAATACTGCAATCAACTTCTGAAGTGCATCTGTTGTTTAAGTTATCTGACGTGGAAAATTTGAGTTCCAAAAATCAGAAATTGGGAAAAAAAAAATTACAATAGGGCCAGCTCATAAGGAGCACTAGTACATAGGAAAAGTTATTAAAGCTGCTGCTAACCAGTACCTGAAGTTTTGGGGGTTTTTTTGTCTTGCTACAATTTCTCTTAGGTAGGGAGTAAATTTCAAAAACCCAGGGTTTTGGTGTCTTTGCTGGTCAAAGGTTTGCTATAATCAATTCACCAATGTGCTGCAAATGTTGGTGTAAATAGAAAAGGGAAAACAACAAAGATGCCCTTCAAATTTCATCTCTTCTCTTGCTGAAAAGAGCAATAAGTCTTCTTACTGTGCTACATTTCCTGTGGTATTCAATGCTATAATTTTTTTAAGCTGTAGTGGGGAAGTTGAAGGGAAGAGGCTACATTATACATTAAATTCAATGCCGAGTAATGTAACTACACATTAAAGTCAAAGTGCAGTTCACATGAGAAATAGAAACACAAAGTGAGTCACTCATCTGGATAAAAACACATATATTATTAAATTTTCTTTCTTTATTACATTGACCTATAAATGTCTTGAGAAGTGCCAGATTGAAATGAGGGAGCAGAAGCAATCATACAAACAGTGCTCTGTACGATATAAGCTACCATCTTCAAAAATGCATGAAAATTTTTGAACAAAGACATGATCTCCTTAAGCAGTTCCATAGGTTCATGGTGACTGTCACAGAAGTGCACAGTAAGTGTAGTTACCCACTAACACTTTACTACTGTGATGAACTTCTATCATCCCTGGGAAGATCTCACCACAACCAACCCATGGGAAGCAAATGCAGACTGTTGACATGTAGAAGATGAGGATGGGGTTTTTGAAATTTGCAGGAGTACTAACCAATATTAAAAAAGGGATTTCGTGCAAGAGAACACAGGCTGTGACTGATCAACAGTATTGGACTGAGACAGCTACTACAGCACAAAATGGAAGTTTACCAGGAAACATGTAGAAGAACGTGCAAACAAAGGAGGTGAGCAGAACAATAAGAGCAAGAACATAAAGAAAAGACATTTTAAAAAAAGAAATTGTTTCCATGTTTTCATTTCAAGCCAGAAATAATTACCCCTGCTTTTTTTTTCTCTCTTATGCAATTTCCTAGTTGATCATGATTAAGGCAAAATATTTAAATTATCTGATATTATATGCTTCTGATATGGGTTTATGTGTGTGTGTGTTTTACTTTTGGTTTAGAGGTTATTTACCCTTTCTTGTTACAAAATTCAGGTAATCGTTTAATTCTTTGTGTAATTCAACTTACTCTAAATCCAGAAAAAACTATCTTCAGGAGGATTTTCTAACTGGAACAAAATACAAATCAAAAAAACTTGCTTCAGGATGCCTCAAAACACAAAATCTTTCCTTCTTAGCCTTGTTGAGACACCAGAACTACAGCATCTATGCTCCTGAGGCACCACAAACTATCCCTTATTTACCACATAGCACCAGCTGATACTGCGCGCGGTCCAAGTCTCTTAAGACAGTTTATCACAGCCTAGGCAGCCACAAGTGCCTATTGTAAAGCATTTGGCAGACAGAGATGTAAGCAATCCTTTCAGTGTGATAAAATTCTGGTCAAACTCTTATTCTGGACCACTCCTTAAGTTGCCATTGCTTCAATTCACAAAATAGAAGTTTAGGCCACGGATATTTACATTGTCAGTGAAAGACATTCAGAATACCAGTCAGATTCTTGCAGAATAGGACTGGAAGAAGGTGCACTCAAGTCATAAAATAATGTTGGAACATCTTCCCAAGACAAAATCAGCCAAGGACTTTGCTTATTCTCTGTCCAAAGTGTCTGTTTCTCATAGGACCGCATCATCATTAAGGACATGACATATTCAAAAGACAATAAACACGTAAACTGCTAAAACACCAGGAATCTCTTGACAGGTCAAATTATTTGTTCCTACTTTACAGTTGAGAAGGCCTATATCAAGGAAATCTTTATGCAGAAGTATTAAAGTTTTTTAAGTCTTAAAACTAAAGACTGCTTCTTTCAGTTTAACATCAATGTACTTTTCATTCAAAACCAACAACAGCTCTTCAAGGGATAACATCCTATTTACCAAACTGGTCTCTATAGTTTGCTGCAAGGGTGACCAAGGGCCATATTCTGCCAGCTTTTTTCACTCCAAGTTATACTACATGCCCCCTGTAATATTTCCAAAGAAAATGCATCCTTCACAAGATAAAGGCATTTCTCCAGGTACAAAGAAAGAATCTCATCTAAAAACAGAAAAACAGAATAAGAAATACCAGAATAAAGGGTATCAAAAGTCTAAGTGGCTGGTCCTACAGCCAGTCTTCTCTTGTGTCAAATCTCTACCAGCAGGTGAACATTTCTCTGGGGTGTCAGGAAATCTCAGGCCTTGAGGCTGGGACAAGAGGAGACTTGTTAAGTTGGTTAAGACTCCTTAACTACATGGGAGGATTAGTTCATTTGCCCTTGAATTGTGGGCCTCTGACAGGTGACAGAAGTAAATCTTGGACTGGAAGACGTTCTGTGTCAGGCCCCTAGACAGCTGTATTACAGTAGTCAATTATTTAAGCCATTTAGACTATTTTTGATACCTATCCCTTTCAAAACTAATCGTAATTTGATTTGGCATTCTGCTTTGGGAAAATTGTGCCAACGGGGGACAGAGGAAAGAAAAAGGTACAAAGAAAAGTACAAGGAGGAATGCATGCAGCTAATGACTGAGATAAAGTTGAGCACTGGATGAAAATACAATGGAACCCATGTAAGTGCAAGAGTGCCAGCAAAGGTGGATTGTGTCATTCTCCTTGAAACAAATAGAAGGTACAGATAATTTTTCTGCTAAAGAATCATCTCTGATTGTTTGTGCCAGAGAGGCAGATAAATGCCAAAAAGATAGATCCCTCTGCCTCTGAGATACTGTCCTATACAGTATAAAGTTAATAGCAAAGTAATAACGAGCCTCCAGTCCTGACATAAAATATAAAGTTATGCTTGCTAGATGCAAGCTTCATGATCTATAACCTGTAAATCCCTGTGATCATAGCACAAGAAGCCTCTACCATACTGGCAAAAGCAGGGCAAAAATGCCTTCAAAAACCTGGATGCCTTTTCACCAGGAGTACACCATATTTTCAGCCTAATTTTGCACACAAATCAGGAAATAAAATAGGTTTTCTCCTGGCTGGTGGCCTAATGATACCATACATATATATTTAATGATAAGGGCTTACATTTCTGAGAAACTAGATCTGCACTCACATAATAGGTACAGACAAGAATGGTAAATACAAGAATCTGCATTTCTTCTACATCCCCATCCTGAAACAACTGTTTACCATTTGGGTGGCTACATTGACCATGAGTCCTAGATATATGCAAGATCCCAATGTGTTGCATGGCAGGGCGATGAAAAACAAATGGTATTTCCTATCTGCCTGATAACAATGATTTATTTTTGCCAAAGAATTAATTAATTAATTAATCGAAATATTAGCCCATATTTGTTAAACTAGTGCCAACATGTGAAAATTCTTCCAAGGTCTAGAAAAATGGAAACTTTATTACAACTGAAGCATACAGCTTCTTTTCCAGTAGATGTAATTGCTCACGTTATCATTCAGAGTGTAATAATAAGATAACTTATTATATTTGTTAAATTACTTTTTTGGTCACTTGAACAATACAAAGTTCCTGCAGTGGATGGGAACTGACTGTGGCATTATTATTCCACAAATTTATGTTCCTTGTTATTAGAAAAAATATTCCAAAAAAAAGTAGAATTAGTAACTAGACTTGCAAGCAAATTTTGGCCCTGAATACATTTATTTCTGTTTCAAGATATTGCCTGACCAGCACTGAAAATCCCACCTTTCTGAAAGCATCAGAATCTCCTCCAAATATGGTTGCTTTAAATAAACTGAAAACAGGGTGGGAAGAATGGCTTCAGGCTCTCAAGAAAGAGAGTAGCTGCCCTCCAGGAAATTACACATTTAGATGGTATATGTCCTGAATGAAGATTAGTTTATACAGGGACATAATAAAATCTCCCACTGTGATCCCTTTACAAAATCCATGGAAAATTGATGATGTAACAACTATAGCTTCTCATTTGTTAGTCATTTCCTTCCACTGTACATTAGACAATGGTCACTTAACTCACACAGCAATTCCTGATGATATTACATTATCCTCATGATAGTCAGTAAAACAAAAAAACTACAGTGGCTTAAACAGCAACACTTCTACGTCTGTTTGAACAAAATCTATTCAAATAATCAAATACTTACAAGGAACTACTAAAAAGCACAATTAAAGTAGAATGTATTAATAAATGTTTAATACCTACACTTTTTCTGGTCTTCTGAAACTAAGAACCAATTTAATTTTGCCTGATATTAAAATTTTATAACCATGTGGTAGGAAAGCTTTACTAATTCTGGGAGAGAAATCTTGCTTTACATGCCAGCCATGTGGTAACTCTTAAAGTTGCACCTATTAATTACAAACTATCTTAAAATTACGAAAGGGCAACTGAAACAAGACTAGCTTTCAACTATGCTTCAGTCCAAAAAAATTGATTAATTTACATGTATTCTCTAATTTTCACCCAGGGACATTCTAGCAGTCTCTTGCAAAATCTTCACAGTAGGTAATCTATTTGGGCCTTGGAAAAAAAAATTTGCAAACCTAGCATTCATTGAAAGAAGAAAGCCAGTCTTCACAATTTTACTTCCTTCAGAAAAAAACCCCAAAAAACCCAAACCCACCCAAAATACCCCTCACTCTCCCCAAAGCAATTATTCAAACTCCCAGCTAACAGATTTGATGCAGACCCTGGGCACACCAATTTCACAAAAAGGAGGAAAAGCAAAGCAAACAATGAGCCGATGTATTATTTGTGCTGCAACGTGCTATTTGACTTGTGTTACTCCCCAGTGTAGAGTGACTCCCTTGCTGGGGAAAATACAGAGTAAAGAGCAAAGACAGCTTTACTGACCTGTGTGCTGCCGCCGATGCTTGGTGAGGGCATGACGCGTCCCGCCGGCAAAGCCACAAAGGTCACAGAGGAACGACTTCTCGCCTGTTGCAACAATAAACAGATGAGGGACTGCGGAGGTCACAGATCATTAAAACATATCTATCAAGGCTTTCAGGGTTACTAATTCCTCCAATCAAATGTTTCCATGTAAATATGTCAAATGGGAATGAAATTACCACTGCGGTTTATTGACTGTGATAAAATCTGAAAAGCACCACTGAACATAATTACATACTTGTCAGACCCATAAAAATTAGCTTTATTATCAATGGAATGGTTTTGTACAACTTCATTTCTGTTAGATGTCTTCCAGATGGGGCTGCTTTATGCACTTGAACAGTTTTTATGCATATCCTGATTTTTTACAATTCCCATACATCTGGCCTTTCTGTGCTGAGTAAAGATTGCCTGGAAAAAAAAGTTAATATACTGTATATATGATTCTGCTTAAATAAAATATATTTCATTTACTAACAAATTAAAGGTACTGAGAAATTTTCAACAGACTAGGTCACAGTCATCTTTAGTTACCTTCTATTTATTAGTAAGTATTAAATTATTTTCTGGAACACAAGAAGAGTGCAGGCAACAATAAAAGCCAAATTATTCAGTACCAGTGGCAATTCAGCACTGTTTATGTTTCTAAAGTTTTCATGACATAAAGAAAACAGGTCTGGGGATTACTACTGAAATTGCAGCAGAACTCACATTGTTCGTCTTCAAATGATAATTCTTCATTCCAAACCTCCGGACTAATTTGAGAGATTTTGGCAAGCTCAAAACTCATTAAAAATGTACAAATGCCTTCTTTCTGACTTTTTTTTTTTTTTAACATAAGCTAGGATTTTGCCGTTACCTATAAATACAGTTTATCATTTCACAGCAGTATTTTTACTCAGTATATACTAACATGCACAGAAACCTCAGTACATAAAGGCCACATGGAAGGTCACTATGAATAAGTAGCACTAACCTCAGGTATAGTCTCAATAACCTGAGATAAGACTAAATTTTTTTCAAGAATCCCATTAGTCATTTGGAGCTAAATTGTCTCCTTTCACAGTAACACAGCAGAGAGGGTGCTGCTGGGGCAGTGATGCTGGATTCATTGAAACTAACAGTCTCCTTCCAATTCTTCCCCGTGGGGAAGGAAATTTAGCTCTTACAAAAGACGGCTGGGTTAAGAGGTCTGGTGTCAAATTACCAAGTCCTCCTGTGGAGACAGAAGGATGGAAATCTCCATGCTGTATATTCCCACATAAGCAGGCACAGGAATACACAGACTTTCTGCAAAGGCACAGTGCCTCAGTTAACTTTGGATACTGTTCATATAAGCCAGAGACCATCTCGTGAGTGGGAGTTTCCAGAAGAGCCTCACAAGGATCAGCTGCCCTCTCCCACCACCAACTCAATGAGGTCTCTGAGGAACCCCAGCTCCTCATCCCAGCTGCCCCAGTGAGGGAGTCCCTGGGCCCTGTCATACCAGGAGGAAAGCAATTCCAAAGTTTCCAAGGCAGCTTGAATCTACCACCAAAATGGGATGACAAAAGAGCTGGTGAACCTCTGCCATGTAGTGAGGCTACAAAACGCAATGGGCACGTATTTCAGAATTTCACTCTTTCAGAAAAAAGCAAACGGCACATTGTTATTTTCTGCACCCAAATCTGGTCATATAAAGCAGACTGAAATTATACAGGACTTTGGGCCTTTTTGAAATTTTGGTCTGTTGATGAGAGTATCCCAGAAGAGTATCTAAGGTGTGAAATTATTTCTGTACCTCTTTTGGGAGTCAATTCCAGTAATCTTTATTATAATTGAATCTAAAAAAAAACCATCAGAAAAATCAGAACAGAAACCCGTCCTCACTATCACATGAAGAATGCATTTGTGCTAAATGATGTAACAAAGTTTGAATTTTACTGCAAAATGTTTGGCAATAATATAATTGCTGAGGCTACACATGATTATTACAAAGAGATTTCTGCAAAGTCTCTTCCAGGCTTTTTTTAAAATTACTTTATGGCATTTTAAAAATCAGGATCTTCAGCATGTAGCACTTCAATTCATCAAAATATCGAAGAAAAGGAATAGAAGGACTACACATAATGCTTAATTATAATTAAATATTAATTTAATTAATTAATCAATTTTAAGTATAAATCTTTCTAACAAGCCGTAATGCCTAACACCCCAGCATAAAATTCACACTTTAAAGTTAAATGCTGTTCCATGCCTACCAAGAAATTGCTCATCATCTATATATTATCATAAATTAGCTCATATTGTGTTTAACATCTAGGAGCAGACCTGACTATGGCCTGCAGCTTCATACACTAATGAGGACACAGAGCACCTATGGCATCTTTGCAGGCTCATGGATTTACTGGGTAGTTTATATTTGGGCCTTTGCAACAGCTTTTGAACCACAACGAATTCATTCAAAATCAACCAAGGGCTTTAAAGTAGGGACACTGATCCATCCTATAAAACAATTTGCCAGTTAAAACTCCACACTCCTCTGGGTCACATCTAGGAGCTCTCACGGAGGCAGTGCTCTTGAGGGAGGCCTTGGATCTGAAAACATAAGACTAGAGGAAATTTGGCCCCTGATAAGGAAAGGTGGTGATGCATCTGATTTTTTGCAACACTAATTTTCAGGCATATTAATAAATTGATTACCTTATTTGTTGTATGTATCATGGATACATAAAGATATACAAATATCTCCAGAAACACAGAGAGAAAACTTCATCACCTGTGACTTTAAGTTCAGTTGCACAGTATTTCCTAGTCCTGAAGCTTGATGGGCGATGAATCCCTCACATCTAGACACAATATTTCATTTGATGTTTGAGCATGTATTGATACATTGATGTATTTTACATTCTTCTGGATATGCTTAACAATTTTATCATTCCAATCTCAGAATTTGTGACTTTTTAACTTTTAGGAAAATGTAAAGGCAATATTTCACTTGCTGTACAGGGGGCTGATCTAACTTGCCATGTTTATATGATAGGAGAAATGCAATAGAAAATGGTCCTTTTCTTAACAACTTGAATTAGTTTCAAGTGTGCCATTTTGCATTCAAATGTAGAAAGACACGGAAACCAATCCTTTATTTTCTATTAGAAAACAGCCACTGTCCCCTATCTCTCATTATGGTGCAGACTACAAGACCTAACAACAAAA